>NC_086155.1:173095591-173400313 GCF_035149785.1 Candoia aspera | reverse complement strand
GGTCACTGATGTTTTGATGTATTGAACTTTTCTGAATAAAAGTGCTATGTTGGACCACAAAATCAGAAAATAGCAACTATGATAAAGAGAAAGACTCCTTCAAAGTCCTGAAAATCTCATACACACATTAAAGGTACTTACCTTGGCAATAGAGAATAATTTGCCTGGTTTCTTTCTAGGATGTTTTTCCAACTTCCCAATCTTGTCTATAGGCCTGAAATTTCCCAGTGGTCTCCTATCCAAGTACTAAACAAGCCCAATATTCCAGGTTTTGCACAGTACTTCCCCCTGTTGCTGCTATTATTTTTATCATTGATTATGGTGATAATTTTCAGATTAAAGTAAAATCCTTGTTTAAATTCAGCAAGTTGCAGATAGTATTTGAAGAATGAATCATTGGCTATTAATAGAAGAATGCTTTAGGAGAATCTAGTCACCTGTCTAAATCTATTCAATGAGTCATATCTTAGTTTCATATTTAGTTGTGTAGTCATAGACCTCGTCACTAAGCTTATTTGAAAAAGTAACTTCCCAAACAAACTTTTAAAGATTATGTTCTTATTCATATATGAAATCACTCCATAAAAATATGACAGTATATAATCAAACTATATTTAAGATGTTGTCAAAATTGATTTTAGGAAACATTTCTTCCTTTCTTGTTGAGAAAATACTTCCAAAGAACTCCATACAGAGCTGTGTTTGCTTAGATGCATGCAAGTCAATTCCAATTGATTTAGAAATGGGATTGAGTTATAATGAATCAAGTTATTCATATAACTTTTCCAACAGTAAAAAGGTAAAGGTAAAGGTTTCCCTTGACGTAAAGTCCAGTCGTGTCCGACTCTAGGGGGCGGTGCTCATCTCCGTTTCAAAGCCTTGGAGCTGGCGTTGTCCATAGGACACTTCCGGGTCATGTGGCCAGCATGACTCACGGAACGCCGTTACCTTCCCGCCGAAGCGGTACCAATTAATCTACTCACATTTGCATGTTTTCGAAGTGCTTGGTGTGCAGAAGCTGGGACGAGCAACGGGAGCTCACCCCGCCGCGCGGTTTCGAACCGCCGACCTTCCGATCGACAGCTCAGCGGTTAATTACAGTTTAATCCAAGTTCCTGCTAATTTCAAATGAAAGCATACATCATTGCTGTACCTAAATGCATTAACAGGTATCACTAAAAGCCAGTGTCTGAATAGCAAAAGATATGGTACTGAAATTCATTTTCAATAAGCAATTAGACAAGGAAGAGGTTTTAATTTTATTCCTTTTTAAAATGTCTTCCTGTTGGCTTTTGTAACATTTCAAGGTACATTCAACAGAGTTCATGCACTTACTTATAGAATGAGTTCTGTAATTATTTGGGATGGATGAGAAATTTGGACCATCAGAATGCATAAATGAATTATTTTTAACCTGCCCAAAACATAAGAAAACCTGGAATATGCATTTATGCTGAAATTCATGTTTTGACAAGTACTGTGATACAGTTTGTATCTGTCATAAGAAAACATGTCCCAACGTGCATATACAAGGAAAGTAGTATGTGCACTCTCTGGTACAACGCATGCTAAAGTATGTTCATGAGAAATGAGATGTGGACAAATACTGAAGATAAACAGTTTGCACAACCTTTTTTGGGCAACTTTGTATCAAAGGGATTTAACAGAATTCATGGTCTGTACAATGGAAAATCCTCTGGGAGAAAATTGATCTCTACTTCTGTTGCCATTATGTTAAAGTCTGCAAACTTTCTGGGCTGACTGCCACACCTGGCCTTTGAATGGCCTGCAAGACTAACTTATATACTGAAGTCTTGTAGCCTTTAAGTGAAATTGTCCGTTATGTGCAAACTCTGTTTATTTGCTGATTTGAAGCCATTGTACATAATGACACATCTGGCTCAGCAGTTGGGCAAAAGTTTATCCATTTTACTTAATACTACTCTCGGAAGTGATAGAAAGTGAACACTGGTACTGGTTTCATGAAAAGGCATAGTATTCTTTAATTCAAATGGATAGGAAGATAGGAAGACAAGCAATTTTGGGGAGTTTGATGTCAGACTAGATTTTCATGAAATTCAATGAAGTATTGTCCATTTCCTGAACCAAGTGTGCCATGTACACATGGAAATGGTCAGTTTAAATTTCTCGATATATTGGATCATAGACTTAGGGTTGGCTACAGAAAGTTAGAGTAGACCTATTGAAATCAATGGGACAACCTAGTCATGACTAATGTCCTATTGTTATCAATAGGTCTACTCTGTGTTCAGCCTACTTCAGTATTGTTTACTGATATAACATACCAACTTACCATAATGTTGAAGCCTTTACTTCAAATATCCATACAGCATTTTAGGGACTAGGTGAAAGAAAAATAGAGAAAACTATGTATTAACTTCTTAGCTCATTTTGCAACATATTTTTCAATGGACTGAAAGAAAATAAGCCTTACATCCCATAACTTATTGTGGGGAAAACCATGCAAGATTATATTAAATATATTAAATACGATTCTTTACCTGACTAGGCCGTACATAATTTTCTGCTGCTTCTTTATTGCTGTGGTCTTTGTCTAATGCGTTAAGAACATTTCCACACAGGGTTTTGTGCCAGTTGAAAATCAGCTTCAGACTGTCCAATTTCACAACTCAGTTGTCTCCAGAAGCCAAATCAATTTATTGCTGGATAAGTTAGTATAAGTGAGAACACAATAAATCTAGTCCTTTTGCTTGAAGTGCTGCAGCTTGTGGGCAGTCTCTGACCGGGAGAACCATTCTCTTGACTCCAAGTCTTGGCTCATCCCTCCCCTCTGAAGTTCAGCTGTCAGAGCCTTGCTTCAGCATTTTGGAGCCAGCAGAGGTGCAGCTGATCACTTGTCAGCTTTTGCTGTAGGGCAGTGAAAAGAGTGGCCATGTAGAAGCACTCTCAGTAGCGCTTCAACCCAGGAAACCACTATGTTGCAGTCTCTTGCTTTTAACTCGCAGTATAGATTTGAAGAGAGACTCAAAATAGAAGTAAAAGGATAGAATATAGCTACTGATGTCTTTGGACTGTGTCCTATTCCTGTCCAAACAGAACAGTCCCTACTTGATATGTGAACATCACTTAAGGGCTAATTTACATTCAGCTTTATTCCAACCGAATTAATTTTAGCAGAGATCCTTTCCTGTTACTTAAATGAAACAGGAAATGTATCTTGCTATTGATAGCTTTTGCAAAATAGTGCAAGGCTTGAAATTAAATTACACCACATTCCTTTATAGTCTTCTGAACTAGATCCTTTTATGTATCATCATTTTGCCAGCATGATATCATCCTGGCTGAAGAGAGATTGGCATGCTATTTATATTGTGCTGCACTGTCCTTAAACTGACCTTGCTTGCACAGGGAATGACAGCTTTTCTAGACCGGCCAGGTTCTTCTTCTTGCTGCATTTGGACCATGCTAGCGATTATTTGTCCTATTCTGTGACATCCAGGGATCAACGTAGCATTCTCCACAGCCAGCAAAGGAAAAATGACAGTGTGAATTAACCAAATGTTGTCAGTTGCGTGGAGGGCCATTGTCTTTAAGAAAAAAACAATTAGCAGCTTCCATCAGTTAGTGGAAGCTTTAATGCAAAGCACAAAGTTGTTGCAATTTAATTTGGGCCTGCTGTTCCAAATGCATTCTTTTGCTACTAATCCATAGAGATCAAACAATTAAAGGCTGCAAGAAAAAGAAAAGAAAAAGATACACCTGGAAACAAAAACATAAACAAGCTCACCATGGCAGCATCTGCGTCTGATTGACTAGAACTTTTTGGTCCCATTTATAAAAATAAGCAAGCACTCTGATTTCCCCAAATAGTGCTCAGTGATGAACTGATCCATAGGATATGAATCAAAGCTACTGATCCCCCAGCTGTAAGTTTTCCAAAGGTAGCAGGCCAGCATGGGAAAGCGGAGGGTGGGGGGTGGGGGGGAGAGTGGTTTACGGAGAAAAATCAGAATATGCTACTGCTGAAAAGCAGACAACTTTATAAAGCAGAAAGAATGCATGGAAAGAGAAACACTAAATCAATTAATCAAATTAATTAATCAAATTAAAAAGCACATAAGTTGTCTGCTTGTTGTTGTTTATTCGTTTAGTCGCTTCCGACTCTTCGTGACTTCATGGACCAGCCCACGCCAGAGCTTCCTGTCGGTAGTTGTCTGCTATTATACTTAATAGTACAACAATTTTAATAATCCCAATCTTAATAAACCCAAAAAACAAAGCCAATTCAAAACAGTTAATTCCATATCTTTAAAAGGGAATAACATCAATCAAATCCTTAAAGCAAACCAGATAAACAATCTTTAACCCTAATACAATAGTATTTTAATAATTTTCATCTTAACAAACCCAAAAAAACCAAAGCCAATTTAAAACAGTAAATTGAAATCTTTAAAGGCAAATAGCATCAATCAAATCCTTAAAGCAAACCAGATGAACATTCTTCAACCCTTATCCCACTTCAGAATAAACCAAAGCAGTTACATATCCCCACAATGTGCACAGAGCTTTCCTCTTGAAAGAATCAAACTGCCCCCCTCAATGATTCCAGGTTCTCTTCATGGCATTCCACCAGGAGATTGATTTTACTTACAGCTTGCAGATCCCTCTCTCCCTTAGATTTCTCCAACTCCATTATCCAATCTTCATCCAGCATCTCAATAAAAATCCCAATCTCAGTCTTAAAAAAAAAAACTTTCTATTGCTCTTAAATTCCTCCATTTCATCCACCACATCCCCAACCTGATGGCACATTTTAGATCTCATATTTTCCACAATGTCCTGGATATCTTGCATAAAAGCTTGACAGAAGTCAGAAGAAATCTGTTTAAAATCCTGGTGAAAGTCAGAAAGAATCTGTTTGAAATCCTCCATGTCTCTCACAGGAGATTATGGCACCGCCTAAGACCTTCAGCGAAAGTTGAAGATATGGAAGAGTTCCAAAGTGTGTTTACATAAAGTGGGAGTGAGGTAGCAGACAGTTCTCAAGGGAATGTGAAAACAGAAAGCTGAAGGTTCAAATCAGCTGATTCAACATGTAGGAAAATGCTAATATCTTCAAAGTTAATACAAAAATAATAACAGGAAGACAGTTGTTTACTCTCAATCTTTGGAATTTCCTTTGGAAGGAAAATGAAATCCAAAACTTAAAAGATTTTTTTTTAAAAAAGGGAATCCCCAAAATAATGTTAAGCACCAAGAGAACCAGCTTCTCCTCACTGCAGAAAGCCTCTCTTGGGGTACATGTACTTAAAAAAAAATACAAATTGGTGATTTAGAAATGGGGTGGCTGGTCTTAGTGTCCCTTTAAGGCTAAAGTGCAGCTTGGAAAGTGATGAAGTCCCTGCCTCCCAGCTGGCTCTTACCAGTCAAATGCAAAATGCTGTTTGAGATCTTCTGGCTGCAAGCAGCTGTCCGGAGGACAGATGGGATGATTCCAGGTATTCTCCTTGATCTGGAAAACATTTCTGGGCTTCAGAAAAACCTGCCTGCACCCAAAAAAAGTTACCACCTTGTCAGCTCCACCCGCTGAACCAGCGGGAACAGCTGTTCAGTCCACCATTCCCACCAGAAGCCATGTATACTGTGTTCTGTGTTTCTTATTTCTCTATCACCCAACCAATCCAGTATGAGACTGAATCAAAAGTGGCAATTGGTGATTGGACACCACTTGAGGAATTTCAGTAGCAAACTATACAGCAGTAACCAATTGCATTGCCCACCCCATTCACCAAACACGATACGTGTATCCATGAATTCTTTTGAGTCAGCATTGACTCCTGACAACTGCCTTGGACAAATCCCTGCAATTTTCTTGGCAAGATTTTCAGAGGTGGTTTCCCATTGCCTGCTTGCTAGGGCTGAGAGAGACTGACTGGCCCAAGGTCACCCAGCTGGCTTTGTGCCTAAGGGAGGACTAGAACTCATGGTCTCCTAGTGTCTAGGGTGGTGCCTTAACCAGTACACCAAATTGGCTCTCTATAAGAAACTTTACATGTTTAAAAATAATAATGCCAATTTGCAGGGCCCATGGGCTCCATGATGAAATAGATTTAATTCTTTTTTTAATTATGAGCAAACTAACTAAAGAGAAACAATCACAAGCATCTCATTCACCGTGGCCATTTTTGCTCAGGCAGCACTACCTTTCATAACTATGGTCCTTGAGCTACCTCCAGAGTGAAAAGTAACATTTAAAATGTTGCCCACCCCATTTCAGTTTTATCTATATCTCATGTGTTCACGCTTTACATGTGAACAAAGAATGTAGCAATAGACTGTTCAGAAATATCCATTATGGAGGATAAAAAGGTTGCACAAGGTAATATTGCTATATATCCCCAATTTATTAAAAAGCTTTAAAAGTTCTTTTGCTGTTCTTGTAAGAAACTGGAAAAGAATAATACATATTTGATTAATTTATAAATTAATTAATTTATAGTCATTATGATGGGGATTTTTTTCTCAGCTGCTATGTATTTTGATTTTTGCATTATTTTAACTGTTTTTATTTTTTTAAATTTTGTTCACCACCCAGAGTCACTGTGGTGAGATGGGTGGCCATACAAATTGAACAAACAAACAAACAAACAAATATTTGTTTGAATGCAAGAAATCATTTGGATAAAAAACCAAAGATGTTGAAAATCAGAGTAATATATACTCTTCAATTTAAAAAGAATGTTGCTTTGATTACTCATTTTATTTGTTTAGAGTGCAGATCCATCTTCTGGGGATTAGAATTTATTTGAATGTATTTACCAATTTTTACTGGAGGCCTTGTTTCTAGTATGCAGCAATGAAGTTGAAGTACATCAAATGGAGCTGCTGGACTAATCATCTTGATCCTTGAGACACAAAGTGGCAATTCTGTTTCTTTTTATGGAACATTTTAATATGCTATATAGGAGATATATGCTGTCTATACTGATTTGTGGGACACTCTAGTCTGGATCAATGCAACTCTGAAGGTAAATGTTCTGGTCATAGGGATCAGGATAAGATAAAGTGAAGTGAGTATTTCAGTGAAGTAGATGCCATGAGGAGAACAGCTGTTGGATGCTAAAGTACAGCACTGTAGATGTCTTGTTACTCTAAATTTCTTTCCAGTCCTCTAGCATCATAGAAGACATAATCCCATTGATAGCACTGAAGTAAGATTTAGTTAGTGTTACTTGCCTGTGTGCGGGTTAAACTGCTGAGCTGTCAATCGGAAGGTCGGCGGTTCGAAACCGCGCGGCGGGGTGAGCTCCCATTGCTAGTCCCAGCTCCTGCCAACCTAGCAGTTCGAAAACTTGCAACTGTGAGTAGATCAATAGGTACCGCTTCGGCGGGAAGGTAACGGCGTTCCGTGTCGTCATGCTGGCCACATGACCCGGAAGTGTCTATGACAACGCCGGCTCCAAGGCTTGGAAACGGAGATGAGCACCGCCCCCTAGAGTCGGATTCGACTGGACTTTACATCAAGGGAAACCTTTACCTTTACCTTTACTACTTGCCTGTGTGGTGTATAGCTGTGGGAGTGTTACTGCTCTTGTTGTTATATTGTATTATTGTATCTAATCATCTACTTTGAACTCTTGATTAACTTGCCTTTCTGGATATTGGTTCCTGTTGCAGACTGAGGGAAAACAGAAAACCTGTTCAGTTAGGGTCAGATATCACCACCTTTAACTTTTCAGTCAGATATCACCACCTTTAACTTTTCAGTCAGATATCACCACCTTTAACTTTTTGATGTTCACTTAAGATCTTGAATTAATTTGCAAACTTGAGGCTTTGATTAACGGCTTGCAAGAAGATTCTCTTGCATTGTTTTTACAGTTCTCATTCAGTTACTGAAGCAGCATTTTTTGTCTTCCAAAAAAGAGAGAATGTCAGTATCTTCCCCATAGGTAGTGTGCACTGTTTTTACACGTATTTAGTTATAAGGTAGTTATGGGATGTATATGAATGTCCTGCCCTTCCCAATCATCTCTCCAGCAGGATGCAACCTCCCAGGCTTCTCACACTTCTATTAGATCCCAGAGGAACATGTTATAAGAGAAATATCCCATGGGCCTTTTTCAGCCTGGGAACTGAAAGGGTGGGTAACCAGAAAGGCTTCTGAGTGATAGAATGTAGCAGAAGGCAAAAACATCAGCTGCACCATTCTTCGCCATCTCCAAAAATGGAAAAAAGAAACCTTAAAAAAATACTACATTGCAAAGTTTCAATGATCCTTCGAGCAAACACCTTTGTAAAGCTGCTTTGCAAACAGTGCCTCCATTCTTCTAAGGAGAGCAATAAAACTGCCATGTGCTTTCACTTCACATTACTTTTAGGACTTCTTCCAGTATTTCAATAGCCAGGAGAGGCCACATGCTAACTGCTAAATAAAACTTTACCAGTGATATCTGAAGAAAAAGTCAACTTTGTTTTAAAATTGCAAATTTCATTTGTCCCCAGTTAGAGAAATGAGACAGGAGCAAAAAAAAATCTTCATAAAAATTGTCAGATCCTCCAGTTCCATGACTCCAGTGTCAAAATAAAGTCCTGGTTTTTGATCAGCAGTGCTTTTGTGCAGGTGCCTGATAATAGGTCATAAACCTTTGCAAAGGAATCATAAAGCAGACATTATTTTCCTAATTAGTAAAAATAATAATAATTGGGTGCCTTCCTAATGAGCAATCATTTGATCTTGCTTATGTTGACAAACATGCAAGGCACTGTCTGTTCCTTTCATTTAATAAGGGCAACATTTGCCTCTTCAAGTAAGAGATAAAGTAAGCAAAACAATAGGATCGGAGCAAATCTTACTCCTCTTTTTCTGCCCAACTATCACAGTGACGGAACGATGCAGTTGTTCTGCAGCAAGCTTTTCTATGTGCAGGCGATAATGTCAAATTTCATACAATTTTCCCTGAGAATGATGCAGGAAAAAATAGAAGCATTCAGTCTTCTGCGTATGTGTTGACCTCAGTGAAGCCTCACAAGTAGCATGATAGGTTATAACTGTAGATCTGCTTAGGAAAAAGGAAAAGTAAAAAAGAGAGAGACACACAAAAAGGAAGCAGGGCAGTAAATACTGTGGCTGTGATAAGCTAAAGACTTCTTCAGTTTGACAAAATATTATTCATTTATTATTAATTTATTCACTGTTTCAGTCAACCTCCTCCCAGCAGTGAACAGGAGTGACAGCCAAAGCCAATGCAACAGCAAAATACAGTAGTATGGTAATCACCCCATCAAAGCAGATTTGTGAATCAAAGTGGTGATCTGCTTCAAAGCAGTGAATCTAGTCAGTCAGATGGCTTAAAATGCTCCCTGGCCTTCCTGAGTGCTTTACGGATTCAATGGCTTTGCTGCTGCTGCTGCTGCTGCCACCACTTCAGAGATTGTGCAAATATACAATTGTTGTAAACCACCCAGAGGCCTCCAACGGGAGGAGATGGGCGGGGATAAATTATATAAATAAATAGATAAATAGATAGATAGATAGATAGATAGATAGATAGATAAATAGTGAAATTCTGCTTCTACATATGGAGAATTCTGGGGACCTGACTTGACTAACTTATTATGGGCCCTCTGATACTGACTTGAACTGCCAGCCAAGGAGTTCTATCATCTCATTAAACTGTCTGTCTATCTAAGGCTTTCAGGGTAGTAAGGCTAACAGTATTGGGGGCAATATTCATTTTCCCAAGTCTCAGTTCCTTTAATTTTGTTATCCTGTGAGCTAATGGAATGATACTCTTTTGCTTTAGTCTTTTCCAGGCAGAGCCATACTTGTCAATCATTTATGCCAACTCCTGCCATCCCAGAAAATGTATTAACCAGAGGTAGTGAAGTTACAGCAACCTAGAAGAGATATGGTCAATGGTCATTCTTGGAAACCCTGCTCAGAGGAAGTCAGGCTTTGCCAATGAGTTCTATCAAAGTTGGTACCTCACCAAAGTCAGCTAGGTTTTGTCAGCCAGGTATGACAACCCTCCTGGTACCTTAGAATGCTCAGGAATAGCAAAATTCGATTACTCACAACAGCAAATCTAGTGTAATTATTCAGGATCATGCCAAGCTTAGCATTCTGGATAAATAAGCACTTACCTTTTAAACAGTTTTTGAAAGTTTTTATTTTTAAGTTGGAGTAAAACACAGCTTAGGCTTTTTGTGGACAAATTAAAGGCTTCCTGAAGCATCTGCAGAATCTAAAGCTTTGTCAAGATTTTGTAAAAATGTCAAAAAGGCATCATAACAGCTCACCATTTGCATCTCACCCTATCTCATCACACCCCCAGTGCCTTAGTAATTTGTGGTCTTGTCTTCATTCGTACTATACAGTATGTTCCTTAAAAAAAGAGAGATGAGTGGGAAATTTTTCAGGATGTATTGTGGTAGAACACTTCAAACTAATATCCTGTAAGAACTACATCACCCGTGCTATTTTATTCTCATTCTGGCAATAACTGGACAGCTGCAGACATTTTGTTGCTTTCCCATTGTGGTCTAAAAGGTGTTTTTTTTTTTGTATCAATGCTCAAATCTTTATGTAGCTTGAATCTAACTGGTTAGCCCTCAGATCATATCATTTTGAAGTCTTGAATCTCCAACTGAAGTTGATTCACAGGCCTAGTAGGTACAATTCCTAGTAGTAATAGGATGAAATCTGTTCTCCAGTTTCTTAGAAGCTTCTCTTTTTTTCTGCTTTAGAATTTCTTCTGACTTTCATTTTTTAGCTTATTTTATTTTTGCAAGATAGTAGACCATGCTTTGAAAATGGCCCAAAGGGAGGAATTCCCTTGGCATTTAATTTGAAGTGTGGAGGCTAGGAAAGCTGTAATGTATAGAAGAAATACATTGTATTGTATAATGAAAGACTGGACATCCTTTGGACATGTTGTCACTTAGGTGAATACATTTTATAATCCTGTATGCTATTCAGCTGTATTTTATCTTTTTTTTCCCCCTTTTGCAGACTTATTTTTTTCCTGCCAAGTCCCCATGATTTTGCCTTCATCTTCTCCCAGCCTACAAGTGAGATAGCCTTAAGATGGAGTCCTAGGTTTTAGGAGTCAGTTAATGGGCTGACTTTTGGGGGAGATGGGCGGTGGCTAAATTTGATCAATAAACAAATAAATAATGTAAGTTAATCTCTGGGTTTTGCTGTTGGACTGTGATTGTAAAATCAGAGACAAATATAAAGCATCTGGCAGATGACAGAGCATGGTGTGGGTCTACTCATTTACTCTTTGAGATTACCTGCCATTAGAAAAGATGAGCTGGGAAGCTTCTAGGCATATAAAAACTCATTTATAGATAGAGTTCATTCAGGAAAGATTCAGCAGACAGGAATCTACGAATTTGGGAGTGTCACAAAAACCACAATTGTCATGAAAGCACCAACAGAATTCTATTTTTAATTCTATTCTACAGGATATCGTTGTTATAAGTATTATTTAGAATGGAGAGTTGAATAACATGGATTCATTTTGATTCTGATCAGGAATTGCTTGGATTGTGAACATCATTACACCAAATCTGTACTGATGAATACTCTACCCCATGATATTCCTACTTAGAGATAAAATTAAACTTTAAAAGTGATAGTTAAACATGAGCTAACTGGAGAAAATAGTGTTACCAGATTGAGCAAGCAATACAAATCTCTGGTAATTAAAGATTATGTAAAACTGGGATTTTAAATAAACATGGCCTGTTTTGCTTTCATCCATATCTTTCCTGGAAGATAAGACCAATAGTTTATCATACATGAATATCTTCCTTTGCAATCTAACACATAATTTATTTTTTTACTATTATCAGTTAACTGGTGATATTTTATATTCATTATTTTTAGTGGAACATTAGTGAATTTTTTTGTAGGTTTGTACTAGTTTGGTTGTCATCAATTATTGAATTAGCAAAATTTAGGTGAGCTATGTATCGAAGGAGAAAGAGAGGAAGAAAAGATGTTGCTAGACTGAATTGAGTCTGGAAAGGAAATCATCTAAAGAACTGACATTTAAAGTGAAAAGTGTAGAGCGCCAAAGGCCTTACACTGTAGGTTTGACTGGACAACTTTCATGAAGCCCATGTTTCACTGGGAGAGTGAGGGCCAGTGCTGGATCCTGGAGAGGTGAATAGACCTGAAAGCTGGAGTTCAGGTGGTCCTGGGGATTGCTGCATTGGCATAAGTGTCATAGGTGAAAGTGAGTGAGGGATTGTTACCTTAACTCACTCAGCAGGTGTAGTAGAGAACATGCCAAGGAACAGCAGAGAGAGCTAAATTGGTTGCCACAGCATTTGGATCTGGAGGTTCAAGAAGGGAGGGAGGAAAAGAGGTAAAAGAAAGGAAGTCAGGAAGAAGGAGGAAAAGGAGGAGAAAGGAAAAAAGAAAGAGTGGAATGATGTAGTAAAAGCAGGATACAGGAGGTACATCAACTGGAATCATATTTTGTGGCCACTAAATTATGGATAATATTGGACTAGCAGGTTCTATAGTGATGGATCTACGAAGTCCTCTGTAGCTCAGCATCACTGAGTATCTATGGGACTACCTATCCCAGAGGAATTCTGTCTGTCCAGTCCACATGAACAGGGAATGCCTGGTGAAGATTCCTAATTTCCAAGAGGTAAGATGAGAGGCCTGAAGGCAGGGATTCTTTGTGAGTGTTCTCCTCCTGTGGAATAGGTGCAAACTTCCGAGGCAAGGGTGGTTCTCATTTTTATTACCTGCTAGAAGCTTGGCTGTCTGGAAGGCCTTTGAGATTTGATTTCTTTAAAATATGGGCTCCAGATGTGGTGGTGGTGGTGGTGATAGTTGTATTCCCTTTTATAGTATTTGCATTGGCCATTGTCATTTGTACCCTGCATTGATTCCCAGGAGACTGATGGGGGAAATAAATATATGAATAAACTTCAAAAACTCTGCAGGTAGATGGAACATCCATATGCACATACTCACACTATCATCCTTATCCTTTCTGTTATCTGCTATTTTAAAATATTAACAATATGGGCAAATGAAACAAACAAGTAGCCTGGCAATTTGAAGCTCGGAAAAGGTTGCCTACAGAATTTTTATTCCCTGTTTCTCATACTTGAGATCAAATCTCTCTGTGTGTGTGAGAAAGAAAGGAAGGGGTGGGAGAGACAATTCCTCTGCAATCAACTTGTCAGTAGCTCAGAAAAGGTCTCAAAAATAAAATTAAAGCATGCCAAGGGAAGAATTCAGTTTCAGATCAGTGGTGCTATTGTACTTCATTGTCAAGGAAGGTAATCTCTTACTCATTTGTGAGTAGGGTAATCCTGAATGGCTTGATTTTTTTTTTCCTTCCTCCAAGGAGGTTGTTCTGAATTTGTCTAGCATACTGCTCAGAGAGGGGGAAAAGAGAATATTACATTTGCTTTCTTTTATTTGCTCTCCAGCAGCCAGGACTCCTTGAGCAACATATTTCATTGGTCATTTCCATCCTCTGTCTACTGGCATCATATATGCCAGCCTCCCACCTACGTCACATGTGAGGTTGATGGAATAAATGATCTCAGCCATCAGTACAAGCCGAGGCATCAGTGCATCAACAGCAGCAAACGAAAGGCGGTAGACTTCTCTTCCTCCTCCTCCTCCACCTCCTCCTCCTCCTCCAAAAATTCCTGCCAAGCATCAACTGAGCCCTCTAAATCTTTATTTTACACATCTGTAAAAGCATGAAGAGAAATCGCTATGCATGAGAAATATTCTATTTATAATTCCTTCAACCTTTTTCTTATGCAGTGCAAAGCTATACACTGACGAGTCTTCTCACTGAAGGTTGATTTTATCAGTTCTCTACATCATGCTTATTGTAGGCCATCTTGGAATCCTAATTCAAGCTATATATATATATAATGGATAGACATATGGAGTAAAAACTTCCATTTGAAATGGCAACATTTATACTACCTCCTTTCCCAGATCGCATACTGTATAAACATTTACTTTGTTTGAGATGTATTATTCCAGGCACCATCACAAAATAATCCTGGAAATATAAAGAACAACATTCTGTCTTTCATCTATTTTTTTCATTCATCAGCAGCCATGTATTGCAATATTCCAAAGATAGTTGCTAAAATATGATTCTAGTTACAATATTCAAGCTTTCACCAATCAGAGAAATATTCCCTTTTTTTGTATATTTTTAAATATGTGCTCCTTTATATGTATGTAAATATCACTATAGTTGTATGGCTCAGTAGAGCCATAAGTGTGTGCACATATGGGTCTGTGTAGTGTGCACATGTATAACTTTATAATAGCCTAAATAATTTTGCATCATCCTGTTAATTATTTCCATACACACAGAAAGAGCCCCAGAAAAATATATCTTTTAGATGCTAAATAAATCCAAGATGCAAAATTGTCCTGCAGATCCAAGTGGCAGAGGAATTCCCACATGACTGAGAGAGAGCCGACATGTCTAGTGGTTTAAAGGCTGGGCTACAACTGGGGTTAAGGTTCATCTCTGCCCCAAAAGTTCACTGAGAGACTTTGGGCAAATCATTCTCCCTCTTGCAGTCCAACTTAACTTTTGCAAGTTGTACAAAATTGGAGGCAAAATATCTATATATGCTGCTTTTTACCCCTAGAAAAATGGTGGGATATAAACCTAACAAATAAATTAATGTACTAGTAGACAATATCTTTAGTTCAGGATTGAACTGTGGAGTCCTTGGTGCTCTCTGAGCTTGGTTGTTTGCCTGCAGACATTTCATTACTCAATTAGGTAACATTAGTGCAAGACTGATGGTGTTACCTAGTTGGGTAAGAAATGTCTGCAAGCAAACAACCAAGCTCAGAGAGCACCAAGGACTCCACAAATAGATGTAACTAGTCCAATAAATTAAGTTTGCTTCCAGTTCAATTCAGTTCAAGTTTCTCCTCCTTTCAGGAGGTTGATTACCATCCGTCTCGACTATGTCTACCTCTGTGCTGTTCTTGCACATTCTTCACCATTTAGAGCAGTCCAGTTATATACTGTATATTGCTATTCCAAATGTTTCTTTGTTGTCTCCTGCTTCTTTTTCCTTCACTGTTCCTTCTAGCAGGGTCCTTTGTATAGAATTACCTCTGAATCTAAGACTGAGATAGCTCAGGTTTGCCTGTTTGATGGAGATGGTTTGATGGTCTTGAGAAAAGAAGGAGGCTTCTTTTCTCCTGTGCCATCTCTCAGACTTCAAGATTTGATATTTTGTGACTCCAAGAGATTCTCAAAATTCTCCTTACAAGCCCCATTTCAAAGGTTGCAGTGTGTTCTCAGCCTCTTGGATATGGCCCATGCTTTATAGTGGCAAGGAATTTTGACCAGATGTAGCATTTTGGTCTTTCCTATTCTAAGTCCATTTCCCTTGAGGTCAAAGTATTCTCCACGTCAAAAAGGTTTTCCTGGCAATTTCTGTTCATCTCTTTATTTCACCAGCTGTTTTCCCTTTTTCTCTGATTACATGTTCAAGATAGACAAAATTCTTCTTGACTTTCTGAAGAGGGGCATCCTTGACCATTGCTTTTATCTCTGGAGGGTCTTTTTTCTTTGAGATTACCATCACCTTTGGGGTGGGGGGCATTGTATTAAAATGCAATTTGTATTTTTCACTTGTTTTTGTTTTCACAATTAAAAGCTTCAGATCCTCTTCTTTTTCTGGCAGATGACAATATCCTCTGTGCACCTTGTTTCTTTTCATTCCATCTGTTGACAACCAAGTGCTTAGTTTATCAAGTATTTTTCAGTATACACACTGAGAAAAGGACACACCCCTAGTACACTGCCTTTTGAATTCAAAACACATTTGAAATTCATTATAATTCTAATGTCTTTGATATCCATTCCAATTCACTCAAAAGTTTTGATCAATATTTCGTGATTTATAGAGTCAAAGGTTTTTGACTGATTGATGAAGTATACACACACACACGAGTTGATCCTCATTATTTACTGATTCTGTATTTGTGAATTTGCCTATGAACTAAAATTTATTTGTAACCCCAAAATCAATACGTCATTTTCGCGGTCATTCACAGATATGCCCAGAGCCATAAAAAATTTGAATTGCCCAATGCGCATGTCCCCAGCTGAGGTCAAACAAGACAAAGCTCTGCCTTCTCGTTTCAGCTCTCACTATAAACAAGTGTCCTGTATTTCCCCTAGGAACAATGATTCAGTATTCTCTAATTCACTGTTTGCCATGACTTTATAGAACGTAACTACTGTGAATAACGAAAATCGACTGTATTTGTTTTTCTAAATACCTCTTGATTATTGTTTTCAGACTGAATTTTTTTTCCCCAGCACTGCTACCTTTCATAAATCTCTGAACTTTCATTACTGCTTTGTTGAACTTTTCTGCTTCTTAAGAAAACCATCTTTAATAAATGTTCTAACTACAGGACTGATAAAACAAATTATTCTATAGTTTCTGTTTTTTTAAGAGTTGGAATAAAGGTTGAATGTTTAAAGGCTTTTGGCAAGTGCCCTGGTTCATATATTTTGTGCAGATTTGGGTTAAAATTATTGCTCCTTTTCTTTCTAGGGATTTTAATATTTCTGAAGGGATTTCATCTATGCCTAATGCATTCCTGTTCTTTAGACTTCTGATGGCGCTGTTTTCTCCACATTCTAGTAAGAGTGGCCATTCGGAGTTGCAGATGGACAGTTTTCCACCTCTGCATTCATGGGACACTTTTTTTTTTTTTTGCATATTCTGTCCATTTATTTAGGATTAATTCCTCATCATAAATTGTATCTCCCATCTCCAAGCAGTTATGGTTGATTATCTTCTTTTTCTTGAAGGTTGGTTCATCTATTTTTGGATATAATTTATTGCTTTTGTTCTTTTTGTCAAGATCTTCAGTTTCTTTGCATTTACTTTGAAACTATATTTCTTGGCTTTTTCACATTCATCTTTTATTATTTTATTCCAAGATTTATATTGAACTTTGGAGTTTTTTTCCCGACTTCCATCATTATTAACGTTTCTTCTGTTATCCAAAGTGTCTTCTTTTTGTCTGATTCACACTGTTTCTGAATCACTGAAGGATCACAAGAGAATCCTGTGGTCTGTGTAGAGCTGTTACCATAACCATTAGCCTTCAATAGTTCTATTCTCTGTGGATTTTTTTTTACCATGGTCCTCTTAAAGGCCTCTGAACCAACGGCTATCACCACCCCTTAGCTACTTGCTGGCATTCAAGTGCCTGCTCTTTAAATCCTTAAAGATTTTCCTCCCCTCCCCTCATTCTCTTCCATCTGGCTTAGCACCTGTGCTGTCTCAGTATTTTAATTCTTGGTCAAGGCTGAAGTAGCTTCCAGGAAACACAGAGGGAAAAGTTAGCAAGAACCTGGCAAAATATTAGGGAAGTGGGCTTGTCTGCTTGGCAACTCTAGAGGGTGCAGTGCTAATCCAGAGAAATTCATTGGGCAGAGGAAACTCACAAGTGCCATGTTTACTATCCTCCTGGTCAAGCAGGGACCCATACATACAGTTAGGGACTAAAAAATGGTCCTGCATAAAATAGTGAGAGTCAGAAAACACCCACTCAGCCATCTAGGTCATTACCTCTGCTGCAGTGTTTTAAGTTTAATATGGGTAGTAGCTGGGCTTATCATATGCTTGCATTTACAAGAGCTGAAGTGGACTTTCTGCTTCTTCATTTTTCAGAATGTGAGATCTATATTGTTTATTAAACCAAGAAGGTAAAACATTTAGCAAGCACACAAAATCATTTCATACATCAGTTTCTGCAGCAGAGGATATCTTTAGTTTTGTTTTCCCCAACAGTCTTCCCAGTCAGGTCCCTCCTCTCATCACTCTAACAAACCAGTATTTGGCTATTTAAAACAAATACAAATCCTTGACAATGGATATACCAACTGGAGAGTCAGAATCTGAATGTCTTCCAAGAATATTGCAAATAAGTGCTATATTTTATTGACCCAAAAGTCTTTGCCCTTTCTTTTAAGGATCACTGTTTTTGCCTTAGTTAATTTAGATTAAAATTAAATATCTGAGTCCAATAGATCAGAATGGGAGTCTTCTGTACCCAAAGCCAGGATTCTTTCCAGTCTCTGCTGCATTACAGCAGAAAATGGACATCAAATTATTTCACTCGTGTTTATTTCACACTACTTACTGTGTTGTAAAGCACCCTGAGATAAATGAAAGGTGCTCTAATAAAACAAATAATAACTCCAGCATGTATTTCATCACCTTTTCTTCAAACTGTTTTAATAAAATAAAAAAAAAATCCTCTTGTCCAAGAAGTTATGGTGATTGGTGTATTCTCCATGCAGAAATGATAGTGTGTTAAACTCCACCCATCTGGTGCTCAATCTGCTCAATACCCCTTCCTCTTCCTGCCTCAACCCTTAACTGTTGGATTTCCAGGGACTGGAAATGGATGATCTGCTGGGTGCTTTCCAATAAATAGGCAGATCAATTATCTCCAATCTGACCATTAATTGAAATGAAGAAGCCACTCTGAGTGGCAGATGGGACAGCTAATGAATTGGGAACACTCTCCCAACAATGTCTTCCTAATGGGTCACCTGGGCATTCCATTCACTAGAGTGGCTAGCTGTCCCACCTGATGTCCTACAGCTGTCCCCTGAGAAGGTACAGAAGAGGTATCAGAAGAGGAGGATAGCTATCAGGAAGAGGCCTGTTGCCACTTCCACCACTCCCAAACTTTGCTCAGAGAATTCCTTCAGGATGATGGTTGTGGGATGGCCAGTTGACTTTTTGTAGACCACGGAGTGGTAGGACTGCTGCCAGTCAGGAAAGATGTGCAGAAAGGAATGCAAAAGAGGGAGAAAGAATGAGGGAAGTGGAGAAAGATCTGCTTTCCTTCTCTCTCAAGCTATAGATTTTCTTACAACATTGCTGCATGAAGAGCAGCAAGAAACTTGGGATGTGAGAAAAGAGGTAATTTGCACTAGTTTTTAAATCTATATCCATGTAAAAGCTTGCTATAACCCTGCTTTTCTCCTCATCTATATCACTAAATTGTCTGTGTGCATTCCATTCATTCCAATAATAATTTTCAATCCCTTTCTGTTCAATCACTCTGTTGTCATTCTAGGGTTCACCTATTGCAGTCAATGAGCAAAAAACCCCAAACATTCCTTGTCTATTTTAGCATCCATTAATTTTCTGGGCTCTCCTTCCTTTCTTTTGATGAAAAGACACCAGGTCATCAAAGTGTTGGGTCCTGACTCAGTGAAAAGTACAGTGCATTGGTTTCTCTGAGGGAATTGTTGCTTTCAGTCCTGCAGCTTTTTTCCAGGCTGTGGGAAGCTGCATTTGATTGCCCAGTTCAATGCAATATGTCTCTTTTCCATTAAAAGTGCAATTTGTACAAATAGACTTTTATCAATTGAAGAGGAGAGGAGAAGAGAGGAGAGGGTTGGGAAAGGTAGGATAGGATAGGATAGGATAGGATAGGATAGGATAGGATAGGATAGGATAGGATAGGATAGGATAGGATAGGATAGGATAGGAGCCAGATTAACAGTATCAGAATGACCAACCAATGGGTTGCAGAAAGAGGTGGTTTACATTAATTCATTCAATGAATGACAAAATCAGGTCATGTTATTGAGCAAGCTACAACAGAACCTTATTTGATTGAAAGGGAATACAGAACATGGAGGGGGAAAAGAAGTCACGTGTAGTTCGGTCACCCATAGCTGACTCGTTTTCTCTACAATCATGAAGTTTCTTTATTTCTCTTACCTGAGTTCATGCAGGGAATATGGTATTGCTTAAAATGCAAGGCAGTAGGACAAATCCCTGTATCCTAGCCAATTCAGAAAAGTTTAATGCACACAAAACTGGCACAGAATGCCTATGCAGAAGAGAAGCCTGCACTGCAGTTTGAAATTGATTTGGAGAAAAAAATGTGGATAATTACAACACTTTCAGGATGGAAAATACTGCAGATGTGTGTGGGATGTAGACTACAGAAGCTTTTGGTTAGTATTTTCACGCTGGGATTGGAAAACTGCATCTAACAGGAAAGAGTGAGAGTGTATGTTATAATTAAAAAGATGAAAGGTGAAAGGTCTCCTGTGCAAGCACCAAGTCATGTCTGACCCTTTCGCGACGTTTTCTTGGTAGACTATAGCGGGGTGGTTTGCCATTGCCTTCCCCAGTCATTATATATATGTTTAATTTGTATATTTACAAATTCAAATTATATTTATATTTAATATATGTTTAATTTGTATATTCACAATAGTAAATATACAAATTAAACATATATGACAGAAGCACTAAACTTTGCTTTTAACCCATATTTTTACAAATACAAAAATAAATATGGACTGTCTGCAAATATGCATATTGTTATTTGCTGCTTTTATTTGCAAAATCAAGATCCATGTACAGCAAGTTTTTGCATTAAGGCATTGTTTTACAGCAGCTTTCAGAAAGTAGGGTGTTGAAAATAAATTAAAAGCAACTTGATTCTGGAATCCATCTTCTTCACATGATAGTCACAGTTCCTGTGGTTGTTGTGGGGAGGGGTTCTCTGTCCTCAGGTTAAGCTTACTGATTCCTCTCTTGCCATTGTTCCAATATCAGAATTGTGAAGAAGTGTAGAATGATGAAGAAATCTGTTTAGTTTTCATTTAAAGCAAGGAAACGCATAAATTCTAATCAAAATGTGGACAATTTTCTGAATTCTGCAAATGTGTGATAGTTTCATAGGTCATATGTTGTGTATATAATTGATACAGCTATGAATATACCCATGAGTGAAGACATAATGGCTGGTATTTATGTTTACTGTACTATTATTTAAATGGCTGCACAAAGCTCTGATAGCACACCACAAGTTTCATGGAAGATAGATATAGCACTACCTTTAATATTTAAATATAATTTATGTATTCAGAAGAGAATACCGTTGAAACCAGTTGCTGAGAAAGGGAAGATGTACTTGGACTTTCTGAAAGCAAAAGGCCAAATCTTCATGCTTTGTTGTAAAATTGATAATTGATGTGAAGCTTCACCAAAGTTTTAGTTATTTCTTCTGGGATGATGATGATGATGATGATGATGATGTTATTGTAATAGAGCAACCTTCCCCTAATGTGTATCCTCTTGATGTCTTGAATGCTAAATTCCAGAATTCCAAGGAAACATATATGTGCTCAAGAAGAATTCTGCGAGTTGTATATATAGTGCCTCGGAAGAGTACCAGTTTGGGAAAATTTGCAAGAGGAAATGGTATTAGCAACCCATGCTGCATGTTGAAGACATGCTCTTTTCCTACCAGAACCTATAACAAAACAATACACCCAGTGTTTATTACTGTGCTCTTCCTCTAATAAACTCAGTGTAGCATTTCCTCCTCCATCTCTTTTCTAATAACAACCTTCTGAGTTGGTTAAAATCAAGAAATAACACCTGGTCCAAGATAACCCAATAAGCTTCCAAAGTCATTGATCTATTTCTGGCCACTTCTTGTATTTATCCCTGAGCTGTGGGGCTTTTCAATTGTATTTTTAATGCAATGACAGTTTGTATAAGACTATCAACACCCCTGAAATGTGAAACAAATGACTATAATATGCTAGCAGCTTTTGAAAAGGAAAATTCTTTTTGCACCATGTTTGTCTGTCCCTCACCCACACCCTCCTCCTGGTATATAAATGGGCCACATTAAATCTATTAAAGGGATGTTTACGAAGTCACGTGCATGCTGAAAACACGACACTGGATATCTGTTCATCTTTCCCTTCCCCAGAACAGCAAGATCAGCTATCCAGACAATTGTCCTGCACTAAGGTGCTGCACCACCTTAGCAAAGAATAAATAATTTGAGAGATTGCTAGCTTGCATCCAAGGTTGCTACTTTCCCTGAATATGGCCCCACTTTCATGCTTCCCCTTCATGCTCCAGCTGACAGAGAAGCTTGCAAATCCTTTTCTTCATGGTTGCATCTTGACCTTGACCTCAGAGCTTTAGAGGAGGTAGCCTCTGCATTCGAAGCAGCCATTGTCCACTGTCAACTCCTTTTTTTCTTTTGATATTAAGGAGAGCAAAAGGTCAGGCAAAATACTCGCCTTCTTAGATTTAGCATTTGGTGGAGGTTGGGGGGAAGGGGGTTCTCTTCTTTCCTTTGCAATTTTTTTTTGTACTTTTCTTTCTTTTCAGCCTGGTCAGGTATGCAGCATCATTTCATTTCTTTATCTGAAGTCACTACTATTTTCTTGTCCAGTACATATGGAGAGGGAGAAAGAAATTAGGAGGGAGAACCAAATCTATATGAGAGAGAACCAAATCTATATATGTGTCAGACATTCGGAGGAAGAAAGACAAAGGCACCGAGTTAATTACCCATCATTTGCTGCTGCTGAGATGAACAGATGGTAGCAAGCGATATGTGAATGGCATGGGGCAGTGAATTATTCGATCTTTTTCAGATTAATCGTCAATGGCAAAGCAGGTGATTACAAACTGTGTTCTATTTACAAAGGTAAAAAATATATACATGCGCTCTTTTGAAAATGAAATGTTTGGAGAATGCTGAATATGGGGTATGATTTTCCCAGGATGAAGAGATCACATTTGATCCCATTAGGTCAGAAAGTAGTATTTCATTCCAGGTAACTTGAGAGAGAGAGAGAGTGGGAAAAAGAGAGAGAGAGAAACAGGAAAACTTCTCAGGGGCATATGAACTGGCTTAGAAGTAGCAACAACCTAAACCCTGTATAGTCAGAACTGCTCTCTCATACTGCAGAAGATTTCACTGTTAAAGAGGCACTGGGAAGAAAGCTGGTGTATGGAAACAAGTAGAATTGTGCTGTTTTTGAAAGCACTAAGAAAGCACAGATTGAAAATAGAAATCAGAGGTAAGAGTGACAATTTCACAGCAGTGTCCTGCTTGGCAGAGATAGTGATGAGAAGAAAAGAACAAAATATGTTGTGTGTATGTATCTGCACGTGCACGTGCATTATACAATACACACAAGCACGCCCCTTCCAAGGTCAGGATGATATTATTCCTCCCCGATCGGCAAAATCTTGCTTCTTCCATATAGTAGAAGAAGAAAAGGGTCCCTGCATTTTCAGCTGCATCAATAATTAATTGGTACACGGGAAAACAGATGCTGTCTTTTTGCAGATCTTAGAAACTGCTCCATCATCAAAATGTGGCCAGTCATCTCATTATTAAATCTATATGGTGCTAATATTATGAAGGATGAGAGAGAATGAGAGGAAGCCAGCAAGCCACAATAGTCTTCTTGGAATGCATTCCCCTTGATGGCATTTTCTGACATTTCTAATCTAGCTGGAAAGTGGTTGTCTGCGACATCAGCAAGTGGGGGGGGGGGGGGCTTCAAGAGACTTCTTCACTACCCTTCTCCTTGAGGATGTTTCTTAATCAAACCAAGTAAAATCTGGCCCACATTACTGGTGCTGTGCCTTTGCGTTGTAAGGTGATGGGAGGGGGCGGCAAGAAGCTGGGAGAATAAGGCTGGATTGTATTAGTCAGCAACACTGGGCAGTGCATTTCAACTGCCATCCCTTTAACATGAGTCTAGGCTAATACTAAGAAGAAAATGCAGCGTGGGCCAATGTGCTCTAGAGAAAAGAGAAGCCCCAACCACTACAGGAGACTAAAATTTCCAACATGTGGTTTCATTAAAAGCTAGGCTTTCAATACAATATCATCTGTTAAAGCTGGTGGATTTCCTTTCTTCCCCCCTTCTCTTTTTCACTTTATATGCCAATACAGGAAAAGATGCAGAGAAGGCAACCGCACGGCTTCCAGTCAACATAATAGCACAAAGAACGCGATAGAGGCAGTGTGTGTAACTTACCTACCTTAACAGCACGCTGATTTTGTGGAGGCAATGCTTGAATCACTGAAGCAGCTGGAGGGGGGAGGTTGGCACACATTTCTGCATGCTGTAGCTTTTCATAATGAATCTCTCATGCTTCCTGTTTAGGGTGTTCGGGTTTGTTTTTTTAAAGTCAATGTAAAAGAATGCAACGTTTGAGTGAGAGCAATAAATGCTGCGGGTGGGGACAGGTGACGAGTTAGCCATCCCTAAAATGAGAGCATTGTTCTCATCCCTTTCTGAAATGACAAAGAAGGAAACATTTGTATCCAGCAAGGATAATTTAAGCAAGATTGCAAGCAAACTATATCCAGTTGGGCTTTGAGGAGCGTATCTTCTAATCCTGCCTAGACGAGATAAGGAGTTGCTACTGAAGGGCCCTCTAATGTTTCTTTGAACACAAAGGATGGATGATTTATTGTACAGGACATAACTGTACCTGTGGATGCATATTGATAGCAGTTCTTGAAATGTCACACAATCCCTCACACATTCCAAAAAGCAGCACTTTGGAAAAAATACAGGGTGATGGAGTGGAGGGAGGGGAAGGGGAAGGGGAAGGGGAAGGGGCCATCCCTTGAAAAAGAAATGGTGGGGTCAGAATCTAGACACTACCTGCTCATCTAGTTATAGATGTTTCTAAGGTGTATCCAATTCACAAGGGGAAAGAACCCATCTGTGCATTTTTACAGCTTTTTGCTGCTCCAGAAATATTTATTAAGAAAACTGCGGGTAGCTATTACTTATAGCCTTGTAGATCTTTTCTCTTCTCTCCCTCCCTCCCTCCCTCTTTTTTTTTTCATGAAACAAAGATGAAATTGAAATTGATTTTTGGGGGAGACATTTATATTGAAAGGAAGATTGTTTTATATTTTTCCCAAGGCGAAGCCCTCATTCATTCTGAAGTACAAAAAGTGCAGGAAATGAAAGCCTTGTCGGACAACAACCAGCCCGGCATTTTGCTCAGGAGGTTTTCCATTGCCAGTGGAATTTGTTCTTTGTTCCCTGATGTGGTGGTCTGGAAACACACATTTGATTTTCCTTGTTGTGTGCAAATACAGACGTATATATTGTTTGTTATGAACATAACTCGTGCCTGAATCGTGTCCATGTTACTAAGAAAATAATAACCGTCTCTTTACCAAAGGAGTTTTCTACTTTGCTGCTTTGGGTTAGTTTTTGAAGAGCTCCACAGAAATCTGTGCCATCCACAAGGAACATATCCATGTAGCTTTCATTCTCATATGTACTGAGGCTGCTTAAATCCCAGCGAAGTCAGTGTGAGATTAATTGAATGCGGATACAGCTATGGCTCATATTTAAGAACAACGTCTGCAAAAATGAATGCAGGTAGTCCTGGGCAAAATAAACATGTTACTGTAATTGCATTTCATTTTGTTTTGTTTTGTTTAAAGGAAGTCCTGAAAGCAATTCCAGCATGATATTGTGCACATCATGTCTGCCTCACCATACAATCCACATTCTTTCTCCTAATTCACTTTCATTTTCTTACTCATAGTGGTAGCATTCACCTTTAGATGAAAACTGTGTAAGAAATTAGCATGCAGAAAAGCGATTCAAGGATGGTAAGAAAGGCTGTATTCTAATACCAAATCAAAAATGGAAAAGCACAATATAATTTATTATTACTGTAATCAGTTTTATAGCATATCTTTTCTCATCTTCTCTCTGTAACAATATCTATTTTGTACCATTTTTATTTTTATTTAATTTATTTGTTTTTGCTTTTCTGTTACACTGACCTTCCTGGTTAGAAAAAAGGAATAGATTCTGTGGAGGTCCACCAGATTATTTGACTCCACTGCACATGCTTAATTCTGAAGCATATATACACACAGGCTTGTGTCTTTACAGATGTTGTGTGCAGTGAAAAAGATGTTGGGAAGATGAATCATTTATGTAAGATTTAATCCAGCATGTTCTTTGTTCTGCATCGAGCCCCACAATGTGGGTAATCCTTGATAAGATGTCCACAGTTTTACATGTGGTGGGTGGTGTTAGTTGGGCATACAAATCAGCAGCCTCATGTGGCTAATTTGCAGACGAAGAAAATGGTACTCTGCATAGGGTTATTTCACCTCCTTCTCCATTACTCTTTTCCACATTTAACTTCCTCTTAGAAGCTGCTTCCTTCCTTCATGAGACAAGAGAAAAGTATTTCCATGTGAAATCTTGTTTTTCTTCTGTAGGTACACAGTGTTTTTAGCACCATGAATACCTTGTCTCTGAATTCATGCAACAAAGGGCTAATACCACCAAAGTCAGATATTTAGTCTGTTAAGATGAAAATACTTGATCAAGGGCTGAGAGAATCAATGTTTAGGCAATTAGATCCATAATTCTTTTTTCCCCCTCAAAAGTCACTTTTAAGCACAGGGGGAAAAAGATCTTTAGATTTGTTCTGCTACACTAAATTATATTCCTTTTTTTTTTTTACACATACTCTCACACCCCCATAGATTTCCCCTATGAGATTTTATACAGAAAAAGGAGATCAATAGTTCCTTCTTCCTTCCTTTTATTTCTTCTTCCCTTTCTATTTCAGTGTCAAGGTACCAGGAAGACCTCTCCTCAGCTTGACAGCCTGCAGGTGTGTTGAATTTCAACTTCTATAATTCCCACCTAACATGGAATTCGACAAAGACCAATATATTTGGAAGACTGCCATGGGAGATTGCCACGGGAAAATGTTCGTGTGGAACAATTCTTGTATGTACAGAATATCCCCATCTCATGGAAGCCAACTCTGCATCATTTTTACGTGCAGTAAATTTATTTATTTGAAAACAGGTATGTACTGCTAGTCATGAACAATTGAAGTCTCACTGATTGGAGTGGATCTACTATGAGTATGACTAAATCTGAACCCAATCTTTGATTTAATGGATATTGGGGTTGCTACACAAGTTTGTATTTGTAATGCACATTTCTCATTTGTTTATTTATGTAATGATTGCCCTAGCCCCAAATACTCAGACTCACAAGAGGATGCTAAATGAAATCTGATTTATTAGAGTACTAAAGACAAATACAGAGAAAGCTGAGAATGAGCAAAAGCGCGCCAAATACAAACTTAAACCCTTGCTTCAAACGTATCCCGCCTCCCTCGTAACAGCCCCGCCCGGCACAGGTGCCAGCAATCGTCAGAGTTGCTAGCCTGGGAAAGTAACCTTGAGCGCAGTAGATAACACAAATACATTCCAAAGCAAAGCCAAAAGATAATCGTTCCCATCCTCCCTAGACAAATGAAACACGCATCCAATTAATGACATGCGAAACGTTACGATGCATCAAATACATTGAAACGGCGCACATGACATACCGCCCCCTTAAAATACCCCTAGGGACCTGGTTTCGAGGGATAAGCGGAGTGGAAACGGGCCACCAGAACCGGGGAAGCCACATCTGGTGCAGCGACCCACTCAGGATGAGGGAAATGCTTCCAACGAACTAAATATTGCAAAGTATTGCGAAGGCGTCTAGAGTCCAAAATTTCTTTAACTTCAAAGTGTTGCTGACCATCAATCATGATGGGGGTGGGAGGTGGAGGTTGCCGATGCCAGCGATCAGAAGGAATAGTCGGTTTGAGTAAGCTGCAATGAAAAACAGGGTGTAAGCGTTTAAGGTTATGAGGCAAGTCAAGTTTAAAAGTCACAGGGTTAATCTGAGCGACAATTGGGAAAGGACCCACAAATTTAGGCGCCAGTTTCTTTGAAGGTTGTGCAGACTTGATAAACTTGGTAGAAAGGTATACCGAGTCCCCAACTTGGAATGCAGGTTGTGGGGCTCGCTTCCGATCAGCATACAGTTTATAATCTGCCTGTGCATCAGCCAATGCCTTTTGAATCATTGGCCAAGAGTCAGCCAGTTGTGTTGACCAATCATCTGTAGTGACTGCACCTGCAGGAGGTTGTGGGAGATCAGTGATAGGTACAAAGTCTTTACCCTGAGCTACCCGAAACGGGGTTTGCCCAGTGCTTTGATGCACTGCATTGTTGTAAGCCACTTCAGCAAATGGTAGGAGGTCTACCCAATTGTCCTGCTGATAATTCACAAAAGCGCGAAGGTGCTGCTCTAGAGTAGAGTTAACCGCCTCAGTGGCCCCGTCCGTCTGAGGATGCCAAGCCGTGGACAGGGCTTGCTTCGTGCCTAACAGCTTGAGAAACGCCCGCCAAAACTGCGAGGTAAATTGTGTACCTCTGTCCGAAATCAAGCGGGAGGGACATCCGTGTAGCCTGTACACGTGTACAAGGAATAGGCGGGCCAATTGACGCGCTGACGGAATGGACACGCAAGGGATAAAGTGAGCTTGTTTGGAGAAATAATCCTTGACCACCCAAATGACCGTTTTGCGTTGGCTGGGTGGTAGCTCTACAATAAAATCCATGGAGATTTCTTCCCAAGGGGAAGAGGGGGCTGCTACCGCCTGCAGCAGCCCTTGGGGCTTGCCCACCTTGCGCTTGGACATTGCACAGACACAGTAATTCACCTAAAATCCCGCACTTGAGTTTTAACTAGGACTTGGGCTTCCTAGTCCTTATCCAGCAAACCAAACACTACACAACACTGCACTAGCTATTCCCATCTTTTAAATAATTTCCCTCAATCATAAAGTAGCCCCACTGGGTGAATTACATTAGGAGAAGTGAACAAGTATGAAGTGGTGACCCTGGGGAATGAACTGCCATGAATGTGGGGTGGAGGAGGGATATTGCCTTGCCTTTACTAATAATTAATAACTTCAGTATTTCAGTACCTGTCCTGGCCCATCCTTCTCCCCTTTGATGACTTCTAGATGGCTTGGGCTTATCCCCCAAAATTTCCATATTTGCTGTAGCTTATGCAAGTGATAGTCACACACCTCTGAAAATGGGTTGATGTTGCTTGGCCACTGTGTATTTTAACTTTTGTAATGTTTATAATTATTTTTATTTTATTTTAACTTTGTTCACTGCCCAGCATCACTTGTTGAGATGGGCGGCCATACAGATTGGATAAATAAATAAATAAAATGTTATATTGGGGAAGCCATTACTGGTTCAGATTTCAACTGCTGAGCTACCCCTGCTTTATGCTAACCTAGTAAAAAACATAATCTTAAAAGTATTGCTTTACATAACACTCTCACTCACATCCCACGGAATCCAATGCAATCAAATCTAGAGATTTACTTTTACAATTAAATCCCAAATAGCACAAGAGCTTCACTCGATGCTTAAATCAAAGCATTGGAGCCCTCTTTTGGTTGAAACTGAAACTGTCATTGCCAGCAGCTATATTGATCAAGGGTGTCCCTAAAATTAATTCCAGTGACATCAGTCACAGTTCTCATTTCAGTGGCAATGGCAAAAAGGGATTTTTATAGCCCCAATCCTCATTTCTGAAAGGAATACACACACACACACACACACACACTCCATTCATTCCATTTATAAGAAACATTCTGGCATTAGTGGCTTAAAAAATTGTAAATGAAACTCCCATCCTTACTTCCTACTGTTACATACAATAATCTTTCCAGAAACTTCAATTTATGCCAAAGCATTTCCAGAACTAATGCAAAACCATTGGCAGAGAGCCTGCCATGACTTCAGCGGTTGTCATAAAATCCAAGGTATACCCAGATTCTACATAAGTGGGAAAAGAGAGGCTGGAAGAAAGATAGGCTAAAACAGTAGCTTCCATATGGAGTATTCAATCGCTGTTCCAGGCTGACAGCCTCACGTGGCTTTAAAGTGGGGTCCCAAACCTCATGGATAGGGCCAATATATAAATTAAATGTGATTTTGTTTACATTTATATTTAATTAAAATGAGATAATACCATGCCTCCATATAATTTATTTAATAATTTCCCCTTATGTCACATTCAGCATCACCACTTGGTAATAACCTTTGGAGGTTTCTAGGGGCCACACCCAATGTTTGGGGGGCATGCACGGACCTGTGGTCTCAGCTTGTGCACATAATTTAGCCTTCTTCAACCTGATGCCCTCCAGCTGCATTGACCTATGCCTAGGCTGACTGGAAATTATGAGACTCGTACTTCAGTATATCTGGATGACTCCCAGTTGCATAAGGTTGGATTAATTCTTATATCTTGTTCATGGTAAAATTAAAAGACCTTCAAGTCTCAGGGCCATTGCACGTGCTATTAATTTCTTACCATGTATTGGAGGTGCATGCAATAAAAGGCACAACTGTCACATTTCTCATACATTTCACTATTTCAAAATTCTAACAAAGAAAACTTGGGACACATTAAATAAAGTATTTTCAGGATCCTTTTATTCTAATTATACACCATATTTAATGGTGATCAAGATAATATAGTTTTCTGCCCCTTTCCTCTCCCCTGCCGCCCAGAGGGATTAAGCCTATAGTGACTGAGTGAGTGAAAAATTCAACCTGGTTCTAACCCAGCACACTAACTACTTCATTACAACACAATGCATTAGCACATTGCTTGGCTGAAGTGAGAATTGTTCATAATGCTTGGCTTTTTGCCTATACTGTGGTCATCCAGATTGCATGAAGAATGTGTATGTGCATGCATGTGCACGCACACACACACACACACACACACACTTATCATTGTGGTCTTCTGCTGCTTAGGGAAGACTTAAGGGTTCTATGCAGGCTCCCAGATGGCTTCTTGCTCAGGGACCATGAAATGTAGCAGTACCTCTAAACATCCTATAGCTTCTTTAAAATCTTCTCCCTTCAGAGAAAAACTCAAAATGGCTGCATCAATTTGTTTTTGAGCCAAGCCCCTTGGGACAGTCATAGAATTGCTGCATGGTTCATAAGATTATGGAGTATGTTGGGCCACCTCATTAAGCAGTATAAATTAAGAGTGAGTCTCAAATTATTTTCCAATACAATTGGGAGCAGTAGCTTTTCCGGAAATTACTGTTATCAGTGACCCCTGGTAAGCTTCCAAAAAATCCAGCTTTCCCCATAAGATAGTTTGAAACATAACAAAACACCCTATTTGGCTGTAATAGAAGCCTGACATATAACTATAGTCACTGTATGATCTTTTTATATATATAATATCTACTGGTATTATTATATCTAGCTGTGCTTGATAGTTAGGATGCTAGAAAGTAGCCAGAGTCAAATATTCAGATACACTTTGAAACTTACTTAGTAAAACTTGAAAATATGTCAAATTTTGAATTTTTATGGAAGTTCCTTGGAGCTCTAATTCTTGGGAATGATGCTAAATGTCTGTTAGGACACAGAGTCTAGTCCTTTTTCTATTTTGTGGTAATGCCATTGCTTTCTTATTTGCTCTTTTTTTCTTCCTTTGCTTTATATATTTACTTGATTTATACCCTGTCTTTCTTTCCTGAGCAGTACTCAAGAGAATTAATAAATTTAAGACCCAAAAATTGAATGCAAAAAATTTTAAAGCATACATTAAAACTGGCATCATATTCGATACTCAAATCATTTTAAGAAAGAGGCAAAGGGCTGGACCAATAACTGGGCTCTGGCTAAATTATGAAGATCTACTGTTTCACTGCATCTGAATTAAGTAAGTATTCCTTTCTCACTGAATCAGAGGAACTCAGAACAAGCACATGGATAACTGCAAGTAAACTGGGATAGAAAAGCACATCAGGCCATAAGCATCTATATAAGGAGGGTTAGGATTACCGCAATTGTTTGCTTTACTAGCTAGCTGCTTGGAAATATATGAAAACATTTCATAGAAAGTACAAAAGCTTGCAGATGTCAAAGCCTTGACTGCTGAACTACAAGTAGAAAAAAGAAGAAAAACTAGTTAGCAAGATACATCTCAACTTTCAGGCCACGTTTTGTCCATGCTTTTCCCAATTAAACAACATTTTCATGCAGCTATAAGGGAGGCAGAATAAGTAAGAAGATGAAAGAGGGTTGACTGATGTGTTCACTGCACATGTTCTCCTTCTCTGTGGTGAATATGTCTCCCTTGCCTCATCTTTTACAAGCTGCTCCCTGATTTTGTGCCCCAGTTTTATCAGCTGTATAAAAGGTTTTTTTGAAGAGGATTTCTGACATTTAGTGCCTGGGAGATTATATTGTTTTATTCTAGGAAAACAGGTCTCCTCTGAGGCAAACAGCATAATAAAGCATTATACCTCTGCCTTGCAAAGCTGAGACAGTAGCTGTGTGGTATGGGTGTGAGTGTGCTGTATTTTATGTATGCGCATACACTTGCATGTGTGTCACTGAAATTTGACTGTAGAAAAGCCTCTGTGTCACAAACAGCTTGCCTCACTCCCTCAAGTGCTTGGTACTATAAATAGATAAATCTGCAGCTGCCTGCCTCATATCCTGTTCAGAGACTCCATAAGATGTGGAAGAGAGATGATCGCCATGCTCCACATTGACGGCCATAATGCTGGTTTCCTTAACATAAGCTTTTGACAAGTGGCTTCACATTAGCTAAATGTTAGCCTGCAAGGAGCATGGTACTTTCCCTCCTCCTATTCACTATTTTCTCTCCTGTTTGCACGAGGTGTAGCATGGGTAGGACAAGGGAGAGATTTGTAGGATGCAGCATGGGCATGGCAAGAAAAACAATACAAGGAGGACAATCAACAATAAGTTAACACCCGCATCCTATGAAAAACGAAGAATGAATAATACATTAACTTTAAGACTGCATGTCATGAATGAAGTCATCACTCCCATGAAAAATACCTCTGAAGTTTGTGAAAAAACTGAATAGATGAAGATGCATGAAACAATTCCTGTATAGGGGTATGCCACCATTAAATTTATCTCTAAATGTGAAGTATCTCCCAGTGTGTCTCTTGGCATATGCCTGGTGTCAGGGTGAACATTGAGCACATTATTGACATGAGTCAAGGCCCATGCTGCAATAAGGGATCCACTGCTAGCCTCTGTCCTGGCCATTCTGCTCGATTTCCTTGGTACTGCTGCCTATTCACCAGCCATTTCTGAACAAACAAGCAATGGGAGAGGCAAAGAAAAGAAAGGGTATCTCCTTAGGTTTTCCTTCTCCTTCCAAGTGGCGGAAAGGGTTGGATATGGAAGGAGAGGACTAGGAGCCCCAAATCAAGGAGGAAGAGGAAGATGCACTCAACAGAGATGAGGACTTTCATATTTGGAACCAGAACTGACCTGTAATGTACATGTCTTGCATTCATATTCATACATTGCATGTATGAGGCACTGTGGGGAGGCTGGAAGAAAGATTAGACATAAGCAATCAAGAAACAGAAGGTGAGTCAGTTGGTAGCTTATCTTATAAATGGCAACTCAGCCCAGGTGCCAAGAAATTTGGGAGAAAGTGCTTCCAACCATTCAAAGTGATGCTGCCATAAAGAACTCACTATAAATAAGGGTTGGGAATGCTTGCAGTTTCCAATATTCTCTATTTACCCCAAAGCTAGATACACAAAGATACCTTGTGACATCTATGAAGTTCTTGTTTCCTTGATCTTGCCCAGCTTGACAGTATGGCTAGAAAGAGAATGAATCTTCAGAAAGAGGTAGAATTTATATAGCAGATTTATGCACTGTTGTCTTTCTGAGTTAGGAATTAACTGTTTCTAACTTCCAAATGAGAGCCAGTCTGATGTAGTGGTTAAGGCACCAGCATAGAAACCAGGAGACCATGAGTTCTAGTCTTGCCTTAGGCACAAAGCCAGATAGGTGACCTTGGGCCAGGCACTCTCTCTCAGCCCTAGGAAGGAGGCAATGGTAAACCACTTCTGAAAAACCTTGCAAGAAAACTGCAGGGACTTGTCCAGGCAGTCTCTGAGAATCGGACACAACTGAACAATTTTTAAAAAAAAAACCTTCCAAATAGAGAATAGTTCAGTTTTTCACTCAAACTCATAAATAATGAAGAATGATTAGCTCAGACAAGTATTCATATTATTTTGCACACACACAGAAAAGCAATCAGTTATGTTACAAATGAGAAAATGGCTTAATTACCATATCCAGTCCATGTAAATTAAAAGGCATGCTGAAAATTTCTACTGTGGAATAAACATGATTGCAAACTGCATGTTAAAAATGCATTCCACAATGCAAAATTACTATAGTTCCTACTTTCTGTATTTCATGAAAATGGCATTAAGACCATAGCTTTTTGAAGTACACAGCATTCCCCACATGATGCTGTCCATATGCCTTGGACTGTCACCATCATAATCCAACAATAACTGTGTCAAGGACCTCAGTTTTTGGAATGGCTATAGGGTAAGTTCATACAAATGTGCAGAGCTTTGAAGGGGTATTTAGTTTTGTGGTAAGCCAGAGAAAGTTATCCTTCAAGTAAAACCATGAAGCAATATGGCACTCTATTTCTTAAAAGGAGCAGAAGCAGCTAACACCAGCTTCTGCCCATGCTTTGCACAAATACACAAAGCCCTCACCTTAATGCAAAGCATATCGTTGAGCAGATCAGCCCTACTTCAATCAGCAGCATGGTGTTCGGCTACCTTGAGATAGGTTGCTGTGTTTCTGCAAGATGAAGCACACTCTCAAAGCAGATCCCACCTGATCCAGCAGTACCTTGTACTCTTTTTTTAAATTGTTATCTACAAATACTAAACTAACAAACCAAAAAATACCTTCAGGGACTTTGCCAAATTGCACATGTTCCTTTTTCATGAGCAGTTCAGTGAGGGCGTTTATCCTCTGTTTACAACATAAGGTCATTTACATATCACTGACTTCAGTAGCAAAGCTCCACTTGAGTTATAATTTATTGGACTACAGGTAACTTGTTCTTCAGTCATCTCATTTAATGTCATATTTTGACATTAGACCTGGGTTCAGCAACATGGGGATTGTGGACACCAACATGCCTATAAAAGCCTCCCTTGGTGGTCACAGACTTCTTGCTCCACCCAACTTCTTTTTTCAGATTATTTTCTATTATTTTAATTTAGAAACAGATTAAATGGGAAGGTAGCATACTGTGAAGCAAAGATCTGGTTTTCAGCTTTATCTTATGTTCTAGGCTCTGGGGCATTTGCATGGTTTGGAAATATGTACCCATGCACAGAAGGAGAAAAAGCCTGAGATAGTAAAGAACATACTGGGGGAGGGAGGCTAGATGAGCTACTACAGAAGAACTATACCTTGACTTATGGCAGCCATTTTATAAGAGATTACAACGTGCCCTCAAATTTTCAAATGTATTCACTGACCCAAAACTTTTGGGGACCTCTGAACTAGACTGCAGAAGGGATGATCATTTGGTGAACTTATTGCCATATTTAATTAAATGCAAACTCACTTTGCAATTAATTTAAGCAGACAGGTTGTACTAAGTGCAGAAGACATACAGTGAAATTTAACTCAGATGAGTTTCCAACACCTTGGCTTCTGTGGAGCATAGCCAAGAGCATGAGAATTGCTCCAGAAATTATATAGACATGTTTCTATGGAAGTCCAGAGGCATTCTCCCTGCTGTTGTTAGAAATAGAAAACTGGACTACATGGCTGAATCAAGGGGACCATCTGTATGTTCTCTAGTATGCTATCAAATTGTTCTCATGCATAAGATACATGGATAGTGAAACTTAAATTAGTCTCATGTTGGTTTTGCTAGATGTGAAACCAAATGAACTGCATAGCTTACTATTATATCAGACCAGAATGAGGAACCTGAGGAACTACAGCTTCTAGCATCCCTCACTATTGGCCATGCTGGCTGATGGTTGTTGGGAGCTAGCAGCAGCAACACTGGGAAGGCCACAGCTTCCAGTTCCCTATGCTATACTTCCTCATTAGCCTGAATATATGTAGACTGAAACTGAGAAAGGAATAATGGGATGCCCAGAGAAACTGTAATGGTTCAAAGGAAGCTTTAATCTATTATTGGGTGAATATACTCTGAAGCTCTATACAGTTTGGAATCATCTTTGACCAGGATATCTGATTCTGAACATACTTCAGAGAGGATTTATTTAAAACTTCTTGTTAATATTGTTTTTTATTTACATGTTGTTAGCTGCCCAGATCTGCATTTGCAAGATGGGCAGCCATATGAATGGGTTGAATGAATGAATGAATGAATGAATGAATGAATGAATGAATGAATGAATGAATGAATGAATGCCCCGACTTCATATAGTACACAGATTCAGCAGCAACACAACATTTGGACAGTTCCTGTAATGTACTAAAGCTTGCTCTGCTATGTTCCATCCAGCAAGCTAATGGATCTAAGTATGTAACAATATGTGGGAATGACCTAGGGAGACAGGAGAAAGAGCTGCAGACTAGACAGTGGTTAGATAAGTGGCAGCTGAGTCCACAGAAGGGACCCTTCCTAGTTTCTTTGACTGTAAAGGCAAGGGGGGAAGAGATGTACTTTCAGACTTGCAATATTCTGTTAATGTAATCTTACAATAAAGTTAGAGCTAGTACTGGGTGTGCTTCTTGTCTGGACTATATTGCAAGGCTGACAAAGCATGTCCTATGAACTCTGACTCCCAAAGTTTCTTGAAAAATCAGAAGGGGAGACTTCGATTGAATCTGTGTTATTTGAGGGAAGGGTATCTCTTTGCCTTGTAGAATTCATTCCCCAGGTTAAATTATTTTTATCAAGCTGCTATAAGCAATACATGCATACTTTGTCTCGATGTTTTCCACTCTACAGTTTAGAAAAAGAAAGGTGAGACTCATCAGGGGATCTACAAAGGGTGGCAGGGAGATAGATTTTTGCCCCTCACCATTGTCTCTTGGTCCTGATCCAAACTGGGATCTGCTTTTTTGAAAGAAGAAAAGGCTCTTGTTGAAGGATTCCACATTGCATTCATTTTCATCTGTAATAAACTGCAGGTAGGATTTTTTTCACCATCAGGTCTAATGAATGGCCCTAGAGAGCCAAATTCAGAACCTTATTGCTTTCTCTGCTCACATCTCCAAGAGAGAAAAGGCAGCAAAACACCACTGAATTCCCAGCAGACTTCAAGCATTTTTATTGTGGCCTGCAGCTAATTCACTTCCTGTGCAGTGTGCACCTTCTTTAAAGGTCAATGCGCATTTTTTCCAAAAAGCATTCCATGTACATTTGTGCTTAACTGCAAGTACTTTTTTCCCCAGACCCCTGTCCCAAAAGGCAGGAGGAGGTTATTTTAACTTTGACCAGCTTCCAGGAAGGATGCCTATTTGTTCTTTACAGTACTTTGGATGCCTTTGCAAACTATTTTAAAATTTTGAATTGGCCCAAGAATGCAGCTTTCTTGGACTGGAGATGATAATAGAAATCATGTTAACATTCTCACAAATCTGCCCTGGTTAACAGCTGATTTTATGCTCAACAGGTACACAGATTATGGATGGAGAAGAAATCTAGACTCCAGATTCTTCTTCAGGATGGGAACTTTTTAAGATTCTGAAAAGTCTCAAATGGGGGGAAGAATGTTCATTTGAACCTCTCACCAAGCTTCTTCTTCCAAAAGAAAAGGAGGTTTCTCCCACTTTGAATTAAGGGAAGAGATATTACCCTTATGTAAATGGGCTTGCTCCCTAACTCTTTTGTAATGGCCAAATTAATAACTGTTTTTACACCAGGAGGGTAATGTGTCATTCCTGTCTGCAATAAAGGTCCTAATCTAGCCAAGCTAGGTCAGGGTGAGACTCTGCTAAGTCTAGCCAAGGACTTAAGGTAAGCCTTGAAATGTTGGAAGATTTGTGATTTACTCTTTAGTCCAGGTCTTTCAACAGGTTCTGAGTAATTTTTAAAAAAAATATTATTGTTGTTGTTATTTTCACTGATATCTGAATTCATTTAAGTTTTTTTCTTTAAAAAAACATGGTCTGTAGAATTGTTTTCTGGAAAGAACAAGTAAAGTAGAAGAAATAAACTGTGAGAAGAGGCTAAGTTCTGCTGATCCAGCTTTCTCTATGACTGTCACTTCCTGACTGCTCCCAGGAGGATTGATATAGGGGAAAAACATGATGCCACCATGCATCATGTTCAGCACAAACTTTGAAAATGTTTGGCCAAGGCTCTTAGCTACCCATAAAACATTTATGACTAAAGTCTCCAAAGGCTAGATCATATGAGAAAAAATGTCACTGCCCAATCAGAATTGATGGGTCTTCATGCAAGAAAAAAACAGCTGAAATGTAAGGACCTATATCAAGTGGAAGAACAGGCCAGATTATCAAAAGAGACCATTTTAATGCTGAATGTATGAATGTATATGAATATGTATATGTATATGTACAGTATATGTATATGTATATAAAATTTTCTTCTAGAGTTCTTACTGGCTACCAAACATTCTGCTAATGAGGTTTTATCCCACTGATTTTTTTTCCTGTCACCCAGAGAAAGGTGAGGGGATCCTTTTAAAATATAATTTGTTTCCATTTTGCTTTGCAGAATGCCAGATCCTTCCTTCCTTCCTTCCTTCCTTCCTTCCTTCCTTCCTTCCTTCCTTCCTTCCTTCCTTCCTTTATGAAACATCTAATTAAATTCTCTCCCTGCCCTGCATTTCCAAGCAGACCCAAGAAGGTGCAGAGAATTAGGAAGCCATACATACAATGAACTTATCTGTGAACCAATATCCTTGAATCCTGCCTTCTCTATATGTTAGTTCCCAGGTTTAAATCCTGCAGGAATTTAAATCTGGCCAGTTCCAAGTTAAATTCCAGTAAGGAATGCCCATGTTGCTACTTGCATGTAACTTTCTCTGGGATGAGAATCAGAGATTGTCAGCTCACCAGTCCCACCCTTCCACCAGAAACCCGGTGAGCCATGGAGGTGTCCACAGATTGCTAGCTAGCCTACCCTTGAATTAATGAAACATAATTTAAGGGAGTTAAAGTCAAAGATGTGGCAGGGCTACTATATTAATGGCTGGGAAATTGGACCAAATTATTAAAATCAAACATGAGTCTAGAGCATAAGCATCCACAGGAGTAGACTTCCATCAAAATTAAAGTAGTGTTATGGAGTTGCACCACAAGCTCCTCTCCTTTCATACATGTATGCAATATCATGACATGTGTATGTACAAAAAGGGTGGAGATTACACTGCACTGGTGTAACACTGCTTTTGTCATTTGCCTCCTGTCTGGGCATTTCTGGTCTACAGTTCAGCATCCTGCAGAACCTAAGCAAAGAACTGTGGTGAAGATACCCTCCCATTCTGAATTATGGAAGAAGACAAGTACTTCTATGCCATGGCACCTGTCCACATTTCCATCATAGGAAATAACAGGCATTCCTGTCTTCAGTTCAGACAGTTAACTTAAGGGTTCATGTTTTTCAGGCAAGGGAAATGGAATTTGGAAAGCCTACGAATATTTGAGTCTTGTGGAATTATACCCTTAAAAAAAAAATGAAGCTAAAAAAACCCCAATATGTACTGTAACTTGTCAATCCCAACTCTAAAATATGAAAGCAGTCCCATCAATTTTATCTGACATAGTTTATAATGATTTTAATGGCTTTTACAACATTGTGTTTATACATCTTTCTTATTGTTGTCAGCCACCTTGAGACACACATACATATATATCTTGTAAAGATAAATACATTTTTACAGTTTATAAATATGTATGTGTGTGTCTGTGTGTCTGTGTGCATGTGTCTGTGTATGTAATAAAAAATTAAGAAGCTGTTGCATCTCCTTCTTGTTTTGTTGGCATGGGGTAGAGGAAGAGGAAGAAGAAGAGGGGGAGAAGATGAAGGAGGAGGAAGAGGAGGAGGCCCCTTTGCTTGTGTCAGGAAAGCCCACTTAGCATTCAGTCCATGAGCAGCCCCATCAGAGCAACCTGCTTCCTGCATACACATATCTCGGATCGTGCTGATAGATTTTAGCAGGGCTGCTCCAAATACAGTGACCATCTGCTCTGCAAAACAAGGATCTGACAAGCAGCAGCCATTCAGCTCTGTTGTTGGGCCACATTATTATATATTTGACAAGGGTAATGAGAGGCTGTCATTAACCTTACATGACAGTTGTTAGGATGACACATGCAAAAGAAAGAACAAAGAATCTCTCTTTCGCTCTCTCTCTGTCTTAAGAATGGTGGGGGGAATTTAATCTACATTTCATTTTAACCCTGGGATTGTCACTAAATGAAAAGATAGGACTATAGTCACCATTTATTTGTTCTTCTTCTTCTTTTTTGGAAATGTAGCACCTTACGATGTGAGTTCCATTATCCCTGGCTAGCATGATGAATCAGCTAGCTGAGGATGATGGGTGCTATTATCCAGAGCACCCAGAGGGGCTAAGTTAACAGAAGCTACCTCTATTTTAAAGAAGGCCTATTATCAAAGTAGCTTGGGAAACAATATGCTCTTTTATTATTACACTGTAAGTAAGAACAGAGGCCCTTAGAGGAGCAAATCATTTTTCAGAGAGCCTCTGGTAGTGTGACTAACATCACTTAACTCAGGCACTGATATTTTAAAGTTGGCATTGCATAAGTGTGACATTTCACTCATCCTTAATTCCTTTCCCAATCAATTTCTCAGTTGCCTTAAAGCCACATGACTTTTTACTAAACGTGATAGTGTTTTGTTATAACTATGAAGAAGCTAGCCACAGGAGGGAATCGTTTCTCATCTTTCAGCTAAATACCAGGTATTGGTTTAAGGGACGTCTGTGCTTTTCAGAAGACTGTTGCTGTGAATTGTACTGACTCTAGAGTTGTGCCTTGGGAGCAAGTTGCTGGTGTGATCCTATGTCTTTCACAGAATAGCTGGTCATCAGCAGTGATCCCGGCACTTCCACAATAACCTCCCAACTACATTAGAGGTTGAAAGGTTGGTCAAGTGAACTGAGCATTTCCCTGGACACCCAGTTCCTTAGGAGCACATCAAAGGAAAACAAAATAAGGTGACATCTACCAGACAAAAATGAGGGAAGCTCATATAGTGCTGTAGGATATCAGGTAGCAACTTGCTGTTATGAAGTTACATGCAGGGCGTCTGCAGGGACAGGATCAAAAAGGTCAAGATAGTGGCTGTGACTGCACAACTGAAGCCCTGCTCTATTTTTTACATGGGTCAATTGCCCACTTGGGACTGTCTTCTTTACTTTTTTTTACATCCTCCCATGGATGCCCCTGGATATATGGAGCCTTGTGAGAGACAGGACTTGTGTACAAATGAGACTTTTAACAACAAAGGACTTAAAGCTAAGCACGCTAAAGCAACTATGAACCTCAAAACCCAGGCCTCAGAGAAAGAGGTTGAATGTCATTCCGTGAAAGCACACAAGCACGCATAAAGCATTCAGCAGGGACGTAGCAGTCAACAGAAAATCACAGTAAAAGGGAAGGTCTCATTCATTGGAGAAATAGCATGCAAAACAATAAGCAATATTGCAGGACAGTGTAAAGAAAAGATGAAAATGTTCACAAGCACTCAGTGGGGGAAGTAACTATCAATGGGAAAGAGCATTCAGAAGAGAAAGAACATCAATGGGGAAACAGTTTTTAAAACAATAAGCACAGCAATAAACAATTCCTGGAGGCTAACAATGGAACAGCATAAACCAGTGTTTCTCAACCTCAGCAACTTTAAGATGTGTGGACTTCAACTCCCAGAATTCCCCAGCCAGCATGGTTGAGAAACACTGACATACACAATGGGGTTTTTAGGGAAGAAAGTCATACATGCTCTGTTGAGAATGCTCAAGAAACTCAAGAAACTGAACATGGAATTTCCCAGGACTCTTCCACAAGGTATTGGCAAACCAAGCCTACATGACTTCAGAAAAATGGCTGTGGCACCAAAAACATATTGGAATGTTGCCTGTTGTAATACAAATCACAGTTCTTCTGTGAGAATTGCAGAACGTTTAACCATTTATTTTAGGGCATCTATATTTGGACTGCCAACTTTGGTTGACCACTAGGGGACAGCAAAGAAATACAGAAAACTGTAAGTCTAGTGACCATCTGGATTTTTGCAGCACATTTTTAGTGGCCCTAATTTATTCACTTTTATTTTATATACTTTGCACGCATACATTTCAGGGAATAGAAATTGCCAAACCCAGGGAGTATTCCTAATGTTTGCAGTCCATGACTGTCTCGTTTCTGCATTCCAATTAGTTTAGATGACCTTTCCTGTCTATGCTAGTTCACTCTCCCCACAAGGGAAGTAGGTTAAAAGACAAAAATGCATTCCTCATATATGGTAGTCACCACACAGCTAATAATATCATTATTATTTATTGCCCTTGTCTTATCTCTGGAACAACTCCATCCCAGCGGTGGTGCATGCTGCCCAAACACTCTTCCCCTGAATCAATAGCCTTTGCCTGATAAGGGCTAAGCTTTCCCAAGGGAGTTCACATGTGAAGGTTCTCAGGATACCTTTAATTAAGCCTTCCTGGTGTAGAAAGTGCACATGAATCTATTAAGTAAAGCTGTAAAGCATTTTGCATTGCAGTGCTGTTGACATTCCAGTCAGATCTGTGTCTCAGTGTGTGTGTGTGCGCGCATATATGCACACAAGTCCATGCGTGCATGTTTCTCCCCCTTATTCTATCATTAGTTCTTAGAAATCTCTACAGTTTGTACAAAGACTTGTGAGTTTGCACTAAGCTATCCCTTGCTTATTAACCCTAATCTTCTCTACTGGCATATTAAAAGGAAAATAAAAAGTACAGGATAGACCAACAAAGTAAATGGGACTTTCACAAATCAAGGAATAGTTTTTTTTTCCCCCTAGAGTCACTAGGCAGGTTTTTACTTCTTGTCTCAAGTATCTAATTTATACTGTAGATAATGGAAGTCTCCTATATGTTTGCATATATTGGACAGAAAACAGTAAAGTTTTGGGAGGTTGAGAAGAGCTTTCACCAACAACTGACCCTCTGGTTGGTTTACTTCCATCTTCCATCTACCAGCTTAAAGGAGAAAGTTAGCATTTGGGGACTTCAGTGAGTGATTTCAGCATTTGTTGAACTCAACATTCTGTGTCCCTTCTTTCCAATATTTTCTATGTGGTACATGTTGAAATATTTACACTTACATCACATCTATTTGATACATGTTGAAATATTTTGGTATTAAAATGGAAATATGGCCATATAAACTATTGTAAATTTAAGAATCATTTCACAGGTTTCAGATTCTGAAAGTAAATTTACATGAATGTCAGCAGCTTTTATTTTGAGAATGGAATATTCACATGGAAAAGGCAGAGAGCAATCTTAATTCCAAGGAAAAGTATGCTGACACGCCAATGCCTAGCCAACTTGCAGAATAGTGGGGGAGAGGTACCACAAGAGTAAAGTTCTTCCTTTGTTGTTCTTGTTTTTTAAATCCCTCATGTGTGAGATATTTAAATTGCACAGATAAAGAGCTTGACTAATTATTCCAGAAGCTTGACAGTGTGCTTGAAAACTGCAAGTTCTCAGGCCCTTCTAGCTCCTAGTCTGGTCCCCCCGCAGATATTTGGGATGATCACACATACAACGTCTTGCCATTCTCTATATTGGCTGGGGCTGATGGGGGTTGAAGTTCACAACCTCTCAGGGGACCAGATCATTTTTCCCAGTGCTTGGCCTGATCCCAGCCAATCATAATAGTGCACTGTTCACTCTCTAATCCTGTGTTTCTCAACCTGGGCAACTTTAACATGTGGGCTTCAATTCCCCAGCCAGCATGTTGAAGTCCACATGACTTAAAGTTGCCCAGGTTGAGAAACACTGCTGTAACCAATGTTAGAGTTTGCAACCTTGGGAAAGTCATGTCTTATAGTCCAGAAGTGGCAGTACCTGATAGGAACCAGGTGTCCAAAGTCAGAGCCCTAACTAAATTTTTTTATTATTATTATTATTATTATTATTATTATTAAAATTTATATGCTGCTCAACTCCCAGCAACCCTGGACTCTAATTCTACTCCCAGGAGAGGGAATCTCTGTGGGCCCGGGCACCTGAACCAGCCCTATCATGAAGCACACTGAAGCAGTTTCCTCAGGCATCTTTCATTATAAGAAAGAATGTCTAATTGTTAAATATTTTATTTATTATGAATACAGGGTAGGAAAGTATACTTATGAGATTTTCTGCTTTGAGTCTCTCATGCAGTTGGACTAGGGGCAAATGGCAGCATTTTCTTCACTACCTCAGGCAGCAAAATGTCTTAGGCTCACTCTACGCAGGACCATAAGGCTGCCACCTAATTAAAATATTTTAAGATGGCTTGGATGTCTGAGTTTTCAGTGCACACTTTGAAATTGGTATGACACAGAACTGTCTGAGGAAAAGAGACACAGTGGGAACATTTATCCATTTTAAAAGAATTGTCATATTCTTTTTCAAACAAAAAATAACTGTATATTTTTATCAAAAGATGTTGGCTCATTTGATATGCTTTGTATATCATGGCAAGTTGTAGAAATAAATGTTCTGACACTCATTTTCTTCAAACACTATCGCAAGTCAGTTTAAATTATAGTTAGTGAGATTCCTGATGAATTATGAATGGATCTGCTGGATGCTGAGCGGCATTTACAATTCTTTGCAAAGACACCATCATATAAGAGCAGCTCAGGATACTGGACAATGGCTAACACATCCTTTCCTCAACTGGTGTCCCCCAGATGTGTTTCCATTTAGTCCCATCATTTCCTAGCCTTCTCTGTTATCACTGTTAAGAGGAGTTGTAAAGGGATGCAGTGCATGAAAATTATGACATAAAAGAGACCTTTCCAGAGGAAGAAAGTATAGAATCATCATCTTCTTCATCATCCAATACTTGTGGAGAGTTCCAGTCTGGGAGATGAGAAAAGCTAGGTTAATGCTGAAAGATATGAGAATTTCCGTGTCGCATTACTAGAATTTAAAGTAAACGTCTCAGTGACGCATTGCTACTATGAATTAATCATGAAGAGGTCTAGTCTGAAAAGGAGGCTGTCAAAAGCAATTTGTTGACTGCTAAGGATTTGTCCTGTTCAGGAATAGTGAGAGGCAAGCCCAATTTTAGACTGAACAGACCCTAGCAAAGTACTGTATCCATTATTGGGTTCCTCCTGTGTTGGTGATCCCTGCCTTCAGGCTCACCTGGCACAATTCACCCTGAAAATGGCATAGAAACTGCCAGGGAAGCCAGCATACTGTCCCTCTAAATTCTTGTGGGAAATTTTAAATTGTGGCTTTTAACAACAAAGGTAGCAGAGTCAGAACATCCATTTTGATAGGCCCAACTAACTACCAGAAAATGCTGGAAGGATTTTCATAGAGCTGATGCTTTCTCACTATGGAACAAGCCTAGAATCTGCTTTCTGCATTATACATCAGACTTTAAATGTATTAAAAGAAGATGGATATGTGTGTGAACATGTGTCTGTTTGCATGCATGTGCATAAGCGGGTTGTTATAGTAAAATATCTCCAGGCATTTTTTGTCAGATTATTGAATAAAAGACCAATGAACAGAATAGCTTCTTTATTAATTTGCTTCCACTGTGAGTAATAAATAAGTAGCTGAAAATAATCCCTCTTCTTGTCCTCTGAATCCAGTGAGTCTTCTGGGCAATATATTTATTTTCTTTCTGAGGTGTTGCTGGTTCTGATCATAGGCAGCTGCCTTTTTATAGTTTACACCTTTGTGGTCACTGGGATAACATCCAAAGGAAGACCCATTTCTATGGAAACTGATGCTGAACAGACAAATCTTTCTGCATTTTTATGTATTTTATTTTTTATTTATCTTACTCATCAAGGAGAATATGCTTTAGAAATGATATAAACTGAGAAGGGAACATCTGAGAAATTATCTGCAGCTTCCCTGTGTTCTCAGGCTTCAATTAAATCCCTAGGCAAAATATGGAACAAAGTCTTCCTTTTTTTAAAGTGGTGCTAATAAAAAAAATAACCACTAGTAATGGGAGGTCTTGCCTAGAAACTGAAATATTTTTTCTTTTACCATCCAAGAAATTTGTTGCCCAAGATTTAATGGAGAACTTCAAAAGACTGTTTATGCCCAGTTCTACAGTACCAGAACCCCTTTGCTCAATCGTTAAAATATTTACCAAGATGAACACATTCATTTAGCTATAGACTTGATTTTCAATGCAGTCAAAGTCCCTCTCTCTCAGCCCAACTCACCTCACAGGGTTGTTGTGGGGAAAATAGGAGGAGGAAGGAGTATTAGGTATGTTCCCTGCCTTGAGTTATTTGTAAAAATAATAAAGGCAGGATAAAAAAAAAACCTTTAAAAAAAACCCCTGTTATCACTGTCTTGACTAGGTGGTGAATTCTGAAATGCAAGTGACTAGCCATTGTTTAATGCAGAATGTTGGTCTAAAACTGCAGTATTATCTTTATGCTTTTATATCCTTGGTGCACAGAGATCATAATGCATTCATGAAATTATTGTTATCCCCAATGACTGCTGAGTTTCTCTATGAGATCAGCCTCTCACTGAAAGTTGAATTGCATAGTGTGGCACAATGTGGGATGAGGCCCAATGTGATATCACACGCACACACGGACACACACGGACACACACACACATGTCTGACTGCACATGTAAAGTGAAATATGTTTGCACAGTTGGAAATCTTGGGTAAGAACAATTATTAATTGATAGGAGCAGCAGGTGCACAAGGTGTTAAGCATGGCTGAAAAGGAAACAGAAGGGCCAAATGGCTTATAGAACATTTATAGGTTTTCTTCTGTCAGTAAAACTCAGGAAAGGGACAACATTTGTAAACAGATCATTGGCTAGAACTACTGAGTTAGTCTGATCAATAGCAACTACATTGCAGCAAAGAGCTCTTAATGGCTCTTAATCTCCATTAGATTGTGCTGGATAGGCTACATCACACTCTTGCCATTTGGAGCAACCTGCTGGTACTTTAGCAGCTTTCAGGGAACACAAGCATTAGTAGCTGTGATGCTAAGGTGCTCTGGGACAACAGCCATTACAAGGGCATGAAACAACCACATCATTACAATCCAGGAAATGCTCAACGGATCCCCTGGGATCTACTCTGCATGGTTTATACATCTTTTAGCAGGTAAGTCACCCCAAAGAGCTTTAAAGTCATAAAGCTTCTCTGACACCTGTTAATTAAATGGAGGCCATTCTGTCCTGCTACTCAAAACCTTCTTTCCTTTGGGCTTCTGCCTGGCTTGACCACTAACAGAGAATATTAATGAATGGGCAATCAGGGACAATTACAGATGTCACTCCTGGTTGTGTGTGGGTGGAGAAGGGAGATGAAAAGAGTGTATGTTTCAGTAGATGAGGAAAGAGTTCTGATCTGTAACAATTTCCAAAAAGGCAATTATTTAGTCTATTGCAGCAAAAACAAGTGTTGTCATACTACAATAATAAACACATTCATTATGGCAGAAGTTTCAGTGGAGTCCTGGAGGGGTGGAACAACACATGTGGATCCCCAAAGATCTGGGTGTAGCCCATACAACTCTTCCCTTCCCCCCACCGCTACCATTTTTTTTAAAAAAAATGTGGTTTGTGTGTGTGTGTTTTGGGGGGGTGGTTTTTGGCTATATGAGCTGCATCCAAGATTTGAGGAGTTATACACACTGGAGTCAAGCTCAGCTTAAAGACAATATTGTCTTTTTAATATTACAGAAGGAGAAAATTATTAAATACATGGAAAATAATGATGTTACCTACATTTAGTGTGTAAATTAAATTAAACTAAATGTTATTTTTTTGTCCCAGTCCACCAACGTCTTTGTCCTGATCTTGTATACTTCGGGCAGTTCCATGACTGACATGCTGGTCGAAGTGTAAGTGTGAGTTTCAATCCAAAAAACTGCAGCCTGTTTTGTCATATGCATAAAATGGTATCCTGAACTGTCTTAATGAGTGTGTACATGCACAAATTGCCAGGTGGAAAACTAAAAATAGTAAAACCAGACAGAAATTAAAGAAGAAAACATTGATGATGATAATGACCATGCAATCATTCTCTGACTATAGGTACATATTTCTTCAAACATAAGGTATTACTGCAAGGTTATGATAAATTGGATCAAAGTTCATCAAATCAAATCTCACTCATCTTTAAATTCCCACAAGGCTCTTTTCAGTTCTTTTTTGTTTGGTCAGAGAAGTGGAAAGACACCTGAATATTTTAAACTGAACAGCTTTATAAGGCTACAAGAATACAATCATTACCTTAGAATACAAAACCCGGCAGCAGAAAGATGATGTCCCATGTGCATAAGGATGGGCAATTTTTAATTTGGTACAAAAGAAGTGAAGGTATTCCAAGACAGGGAAGGGAATGGAAGGTCTAACCTGAAACACAAACATTGTTACACCAAAATAGATTTAAAAGTCTCCAAACAACTATACTACAATTGCTTTTCTTAGGAAAAAAAGCAGAACCTAAAAGGAGTGAAATTCCAAAACTTCTGAATTTATTTCTCAGTACAGTCTTCATGTCCTCAGAAGTCAAAGGGAGACATGAATCTCATTTCAAATTTTCAGATCAATCCCAAGTCAAAGCTTGCAGCCTTTGATTTGTTGCAATAACATAACTTTTCTAACTGCTGAATTGGGCCTAAATTAGGATTACCACTGCCTTGAGTTATTTATAAAAATAATAAAGGTGGGATAGAAAACAAATGAACAGGCAAAGGAGGACAAATGGGGAGGAAAAGGAAGACACACTGTTTAAATTTAACTTGGCACCAGCAACCAAAATTACTGTGAAAAACCGAAAACAATGTATTTAGGCGTACATGTCTATGAAATTACTTTTTACAGCATCAGAAGACTGGTTTTTCAATGGCAGGAATGTGCTAGAGCTTGTTAGGAGGCAAAAGCTTTCAGCATGTAACTGATCAAGGTCTTGTCAACTTCAGGCAGCAGCACAAGTGGGCCAGAGGGTACTAATCAACTAATTAAGGTCACAGAGCTGAGCTTGTTAACTTGTGGTTAGCACTTATTAGGAAAGCTCTGTTCTGCAGAGGAAGCTACTCAGGAAGAGATACACAAAAAGTTGGGCAATATTTGACTTTAAGGTTATGCCTGCTGGACAGAGGACATGTCCTCTTTTTGCCAGACATCTGGTAACCCTAGCCTAAATGTCTTTTTGTGGTCAGTCTTTTTCCCTAGCTTTTTTTTTTTTTTGGCAATACTACTGCCACAAAAAAGACTCCATTTTAAGAGGAAACCATTTTAATCCAACTAAATTCTGTTTGTTATGTGTATTATTTATTGTTACGTAAGTGACAAAATATAAGTTTGTGTATATTCAGCTAGTTTGGTTTAAGTTTAAGTTTGTAGTGGTTTAAGGCATCAGTCTAGATACTGGGAGACCCTGAGTGCTAGTCCCACCTTAGGCACAAAGCCAGCTGGGTGACCCTGGGCCAGTCACTTTCTCTCAGCCCTAGGAGGGAGACAATGGCAAGCCATTCCTGAAACTTGCCAAGAAAACTGTATGGACTTCTCCAGGCAGTCACCAGGAGTCAGTCACCACTGACTCAAATGCACCAGAAAAAAATTACTAAGACATTGTTATTTTGCTGTTGTTGCCAGACTAGTCATCAGCCTTATGCAAGCATTCATCTGCTAAATTGTGGCAGAAGACAAAAACAATGCACTGAAACTCTACCCTTAAATCACTGCTTGCCCAGCTGCTTGAAAAATAAACTTACAAGTTTAACATAGAAGGCTGCAAGAGAGTTGTTAAGCTTTTAAAACTTTATCCTGGTGTGCTGTGAAACTTCTCTTCCACCCACAAGTAGTTCTTATACAACATCACCCAAAGGTTCAGCCTTGTGATCCATGTGATTCCTTCTCACTCCATATAATCAATATAATATTTGCACACAAGGAATGCTGCTGTTTCTAGATTGAACTACTGTGGAGCAAGCTGCCAAGAGCCTTCCAGACGTTCAATATTGGGAATTATGAGAATTTTAGTACAACGTATTGTTGCCTGTTGATGTTCATTTTATTTATTTATTTATTTATTTATGTCTCGATTTTGTACTACCACCCATCTCCCCCCAAGGAGGGACTCTGAGAGATGTTTGCTGTCTTTGTGCTTTCACTGTACAATTTCATCATTATATGAACTGGGCTAATATTATTCACTATACCTAATACAGAGTAAGGATGATAAGAAAACAAAAAGAAAATAATTTAATTTCCAAAGCATGGAGACCATATGACAAAGTTGAGAAGATGAGCAATATTGCATAGATGTCAATACTAAATTTTAAGAGCTGAGTTGTGTTGTGATGGGGAAAAAGAGCAATGGAGATGGAATCCAATGGCATGGACTCTTTGGCACCTCATAACCTATTGACCATCAGGGGGCAGTAGGGGATAGATAACAAGTTAAGGATTTATTCTGTACCCCTACTTTGTCTACCACTTTGCCTGCTCTTTGTTAGGAGAGTGCTAAGATCAGGTCACCTCCTTCTTCTGTGAAAGAGGAAAAAAGAAAAGAAAGGAAAAGAAAAGAAAAGAAGGAACAAAGAGAAAAGGAGATAAGAAAAAGAAATACAAGAACATAAAACTGAAAACTGAAAAGAAATAAAAAGAAATGGCTCCTGATCTCTCTATCAGCAATTATACATACAATTCTAATCAAACTTCTCTCTCTAAGATTACATCATAATTCCTGTCTTTCTATAACCTATTCTTTCTAATCATCAAAACCATAAGTCACAAAATCATTTTCTTTTTTACTGAAAAAGTCCATAAGGAGCTTCCAGTCATTGACAAATGTCAATAATGACCTTGCTCTAATCAAAGAAGTCAGTTTGGCCCTCTCAGCAAGTTCTGTCAATTTCACCAGCCATCCTCCATGGTGGGTACTCCTGAATCTTTCCATCTTTGTGCATATAATAATCTCACCACAGTAATCATATATTGAAATAATCTTCCATGACTCTTTTCTGTGTATCCATCAGTCCTAAAAGGAAAAGTTCTGGTTTCAATTGAATGTTAATCTTTAAATTCCTCTGTATCAATGTTTGTATTTGAATCCAAATTTGTTTAGCTTTATTACAAGTCCACCAAGCATGATAGAAAGTTACTTCATGTTGTTCACATTTCCAACATATATTTGGAATGGCTTTATACATTCTAGATAATTTCTCTGGCATCATGTACCAACAATACATCATTTTATAAGAATTCTCTTTAAGATCATACCATAGTGTAAATTTCAACCGTATTGACCATATATTTTCTTACTGATCCAACTGTATATTATAACCAAAATTCTTAATCCACTGCATCATACATTCTTTAACCTGTTCTCCTTCCATTTCAAATTTCAACAAAAGTTTATACATTTTAGCAATTACATGTTTATCATTGGTACAAAACTGCACTTCAAATTCTGTCTTACTTTGCTCCATACCATACATCTTTTTCTCCAGTTTAATCTTTCTGATAACTGTAAATGGGAAAACTATTGACAACTACATCCTTCTGCCATTAATTGCTCTCTTGATTTAATTTTATATCCATATTCTCAATATGGCACGTCTAATAAAGTGGTTTTTAAAATACACATTAACTTTAACTTTATTGTACCATAAATATCCATGCCATCCAAACCTCAGGTCATGCTCTTCTAACTCTAAAAGTTTTTTTGTTTTTCAGTAACACCCATTCTTTCATCTAAACCAGGCTACAAAATACAAGTACAAAACAAAATTCTTTTTCTCTCAGCTCCAGTAATGCCAAATTATCCAAATCTTTCTCCATCTCTCTGTTTATAACTTCTGTCTTACTTCCCAAAACTTCCACTTTGTCATTTGTTTTACATCTCCAGCCAATTGTACTACATATTCTTCAATCTTCTTAACTTCTGCTTTCATATCCTTTTTCATCGCTGCAAATCCTTCTTCCATTTCCTTTTTAAAAACATCCAAACTATTAGCAAACATTTCAGTCAGCCTCTTGCCAAATTCCTCAAACATTTTCTGCAATATATCTGGTGTGATGCCCTTATCTGTAAGTTGTTCTAGTGAAACTCTCCTTCCTTCTCCTATTTTTGCTGCTTTTCTTGTGGTTGCCCTTGTAATATTTATGGGCCAAAAGTGAAAGTATGTCAATTACTAGGGTGAAAGTAAAAGGCAAGCTTCTCCTTTTTTTCCTCCTGTTTTGCTTTTCTCTGTCTTTAACACTCTAGTCCCAATGAGCTCTCCATAGCTACAGTCACACAGTCTGGCTCATATTACCCTTATCTTTATTTTGTAAAATCCACCAATTATCTACTTCCCTTGGTAATAAACAGTCAACATTCCCACGAAGGTCTGGTCTGTTTGTCTAGTTAATTTTACTATTTTCAAAGGCATTTTTGTCAAAGAAAAAAAATTATTATTATGCTTTCTAAAATTATTGTCCCTTTATCCATTTAAAACCGAAGATTTACACTTGTGCACATACAGAGAGCATGTCACTCTCCAACAATGATGAATTCAGATCCTTAGATTCAGAGCTGGGCCTCCCTCAGATTTTAAGACAAATGATTCTGTGCCTGAAGTGTTAGGAAAGAACTGTTTAACACTACAGTGTAGAGGACACATCCCACAATGACTTGTAGGAAGCCTTCCCCCAACTTGGGGCTAATTGAATAGGAGAGTTAATACGGTACTAGTATAGTAGTCAGTATACCCATGGCAGCTGACAACAATGGGCATTGCAGTCCAACACATCTGGAAGGCACAAGACAGTGAGCTAGATAATGCAGTTTTCCAGCCATAAACAAGCACATACCATTTCAGCAAGCAAACATTCATACACAAATACCAAGCACGAGCCTCATTCATCTGGCAACTTGATCTTCCAGCATTACCATATGAATGGCAAGTCTCAGACACATTACAGCAGATAGGCGCAAAGTAAATTAGGTTTCTAATACGGAGCACAATAAAATATGGAAGCCAAATTACTATCTGTGATGATAACTACTAGACCAGGGTTTACCCTATCACATATGTACACACCTTGCTATCATCCACATACAGGAGAGCAGCAAAACAACAGCTGTGGGGGAAAATCATTCCCACATTGTTCTTTTAAAGTTTGCCTGAACTTTTCCTCCGGATTTTAAATTTAGGCCCATGGACTTATTTCTGCTCCTCACAACCTTAATTTGAGAGGACATTATAGCAATACCATTGGACAGGTGCCAAGGCCTGGTTTTAAATGCAGCTTTATTTGAATATATCAGTAATGGTCAGACATTAACATTTTGACTCAGTTGATAAAGCAAAATGAAATTATACTAGGAAACAGTCTTTAGATTTCTCCCACATATTGACTTAAAATGTACACATGTTAACTGCTATAGTCAGCTTTAGTACAAAGCATTGTATTTTTTTTTCTGTTTATTTCTCAGTAGCAAAGACTAGCATCCTTGTGCTTCTGTGGAATTTGATAAACAGTGTCTAGAAATGTTTATAATTTCTGTTAAATGTCATAAATATGATCAGGCGACCGAGTTTTGGATAACATGGGTAGTTTCAAATCAGCTACTAAAAAATTTCATCTTACTGTCCGCTACCCTGGCTTACCCTCTTGCTTAAGGTTCAATGTCAATACCTTTTAGCATCAGAAATAGTTGCAGTCAGTTTCTTAGCCAGATTTGTTAGGAAACAAATAGTATTGAAATGAAGTATTTATTTAATGAAATGTAATTGGCTAGGTATATGCAGCATGCTAAATCATAAATCTGTGGGATAGCCACTAGCTTTATGAAACATAAAAAAATGTATGGAAAGAAAAGTTAGGGGCAACTAAAGTTAGGGGCATAATTTTTATTTGAAAGTGCTCTGCAGGCTGGTGCTTGCATGAAAGAAAAATAAAGACAAGCTTTATTTAGGAAATAACAGGGCTATAGGAAATCCTATCTACAGCTAAGAGCCCATTGATCATGGCTCTGTCATGAGTACTGATGACGAGCAGGAGGGGGCCCCTATCCAGGGGGGAAAACTCATGCGTAGTAGTGAGGAGTTGAGCAGCCATTCAAAGAGACACAGATCAGACCCGCCTTAACCTTTGGGGTTTATCTCTATGAGTTTTCTCACGCTTCTTCAGTTTGTTAGGATTTTCTGTCTAATGTAGCAGTAATAAAACACTAGAGACACATTCCTTGTCTCAGCGTGGTTCCTGGCTGTTAGGACAGGCTCTTCCTTCTGTCCTTCAAGGCCACTGCTTTCCTCTATTGTGGAGAGACAGTAAGTTAGGTAAATACCCAAACTTCATAGCTCAGGATCAGAAAGAGGAAGAAGATTGAACTTAGAGAGGAAGGAAGTGATGAAAGTTCTGAGAATTTCACTTAAACTAACAGGAGGCATGTTACATGGAGACATGCCAAGTCTTTTAGACAAGCAAAGGAGATAAGCATGTGGGGCTCCTCTGTATCTCTAAATCTACTGCCCCTAGTGGTTAAAGGTTTATAGGTGCAGAGAGCTCATGGTTTACAATCAAAAATAGCTGGGTTCACACAACATACTTGGCCCAAACCAACATTTCATATGAATCAGGCCAGGCCAGTAGTTGTCATGGGTTGCTTGTGTATTTACTAGAGACATTTAGTTGGTCTCTGTAATCCAGGAAATGTGACTGGATAGCCCTTTGCTTTGATCTAGTGGGATTGTTCTGTTTTCCTTACACTATTTCTTCCAGGAGATGAAAAACTAGGCAGTGACATTGACAGTCACATACTTTCAAGAGCAAGTTAGATGTTTGTTGGCATTTGTCCTGATTTAGTTATTTCATATGTAACAAGGCTACTGTCTGTGAGGGAGTAAAGTTGGGAAAGGGTTCTGCAGCTCTAGATGGGGGGAGTTGACCCAGAGTAAAAGCCTGTTGTTGGGGAAGGTGTGTGCTTCAATAAAGCGTTGTGTACAGATTTGCTACGCTGTGGTGTATCCAGTCCTTGGAAAGCAAAGAACCCTCACACTCTCAGAATTAGACTTCTACTATGGTCAAATTTTCTTTTCACTTTTCAGGGAGGAAAAAAAAACCTAATGATAATTGCACGAGTTAAAGTATAAAGTCATTCTTGGCTCTTCTGCCAAGTGTTTTGAATGGGAAACAAATGAGTCCACTGGCATTCTATAAATAAGAATGGAATATTAAGCCACTATAGTAGAATGTTTTTTGATCATTGAGATATTTCCTAGTCTCGCTGTCTTATCCATTTCCATATATTCTTAAACGCTCACTTTAAGATTGTCTGTTCAATTATATACTGGTGTTTGAGTAGAAAGAGCCACTGTAAACTCTTAGGAGGTTAAATCTTTTTTTCAGTGGTTGAATAAAATATAAAGTATTTTTAAAGCATCTTTCTTTTCATAATTAAAGTTAATGGTTCCATTAATGGTTAACCAAGTCATGCTGCACTCTGGGGCATTTCTCAAATATTGGAGGCACGGCATCATCCTTTCCCAACCTGATGAACTCTAAATGCAGGGGACTATCATGCAATCATTAGCCATACCTGATGGAAATTATGGGAAGTAATCATAACTGGAGAGCTAGAGGTTGGTGATAGCTATATTGCACCCTGATATACAGTATTTGAAACAGCAGCCAGAGACAGAATAATAAGAAGTCAGTAGGAAAAGATGGCAAACCGAGATCCCAAATAACTAAAGATAATGTCACAGAAAAGTCACTATAGGTTTTAACATTTTCTGAGGCTTCAAATGTGTGATTCTGTTATTTCAAGCCTATGTTACTTTAGCTAGATTTGATGCAGGTACATGATAGATTATTTTATGTTTGGTTTTACCTTTAAAACTAGAATGATCTTAGGAATTAAAACTGATAAAGGCACTTATGGTCTTACCTGGAACAGGATGTACTGAGGGTAGTCACTCAAACCCCTGTCAACTCTTATTAGATTACTGTAATTTGCTGTGCATGGGGCTGCCCTTGAGGACCACCTACAAACTTCAGGTGATCCAAAATATAGTGGCCCACATGCTTACTGTTCAGTCTCAATAGTGACATATTACACTATTGTTATGAGAGCTGCATTAGTTACAGGTATGTTTATCACTCAAGTTTTTGGATGCTACCTTTAAAGCCCTTAATGTCTTAAGCCTTGGGTATCTAAGAAACTAACCATACCAGATAAATTCTGTCAACCCAGTTTGGACACCTGCTTAGGATCCCCAACTATCAGAAGGTTTGATATGATGTGGCCCAACAGCAAGCATTCTCCACAGGGCACCCTCCGAAGCAAGGAGGACCTCATTCTTATGGTCTTCCAGAAAGGTGTAAAAGCCTAGCTTCTCCAGATTCTGGAGACATCAATATAAGATGTATAGTTTTATAGTAGTAGTAGTAGTAGTAAATTGCCTAGAGTTTGATTGAATTGAGATAGTGTAAAATTTCATAAACAAATAAATATTATTAAGTTAAATGTTTAAAACTATGCTGAGATATTTAGTGGCAACTGAACAATTCTTTGTACATGCTTGGGAGCACATTCAATTCAAATCAAATCTTTTTTACAGTCATAGAACAGCATAAGGAGGATGGGGTACAGTCAATTAAAAAGCATAGAAGACACAGCAGATTCTTAAAAAGCTATGAAAAGCTAGAAGATATTTTTTTAAAAAGAAAGTATATATGAAAAACAAGAGTCTAAAAGAACTTCAAAGAAGGGGTAGGAGCATTGGATGGGTGTAGGGAATCATAAAGGTTAGATTGTGGAGACTATATCTATCAAACTACAGAGCACTCTAGTATGATGAACTAGATGCTCATTAAGTCCAGTTTTTGGCACAGGTCATCCTCTGACAGGGGAGCACATTCTTTTCTTGACTTGATAAGACCTTTTCACTTAAAACAGATTCCAAAACTGAGTCAGAATTTTGGATCAAATTATAGCCTGTATCTTTTGAAATGAAAAGATGGAGATTCCCTAATAATAATAAATCCTGTAGGTTTTTGTTGCCACCCCATTTGTTGAAATGGCACAGGTATTTGTTGTGTTTGTTATAGAAAAACAGCGTTCAGTTTAGTTTTCCTTTGATACACTTTCCCACAAATGGAGGTCTCTTAGAGACCTTACATGGAACATTTATTTTCTGTGTTGTCCTGGTCCTTCTCAGAAGGTAAGACTCATACAATAGATACCTGTTTCACTGGTGTCACTTGGTTTTTCATTAGCCATGGAAAATGAGCCTCTGCAGCATCATGGAAACAGTCCAATAAAGATACATTACTGTCACTTTACTCTACTGCAGCAGATGGGTCATAATAGTATGTCAGATACCAATACATTCGTGGAGTCATTTTTTCTTATCAGCTAGTTAATGAAATGAATTTCTATCACAGCATCTTTAAAATGTAATACACTCACTACCATCTTCAAAGACCTATTTTGAACTAAATATGTTATCTATCAAAATACTCATTAAAATTAGGTGCAGGCCTACAAGAAAAGATAGATTAAATCACTGAGGCATCTGGGCCTCTTATTCCTCTAATGTGACCTCATTATATTGTAATTCGTTACTGCAGAAATTTAATTTTCGAATGCCATGGCATTAGAGAGCGATTTTCACAGTTCCAGGATTCTCATTCTAGTAACCCTAAACTTTTTGATCACTGGGTACAAGGAACCTTATTATTTAGAGACTTGATGTGAACTTTAAATGAGCAACTCTAAGCTAAACTATCTCATGTATTGCCAATTACACTGAGATAAATCTCTCAGCCTCCTTAACACCTAGTACAATTATCAAGGCACAGAAGGAAATTTCCTAACTGCAACTGAGACAAGATTTATTAAAAGATTCAGGTGCCAAACTGTTGATCATAAAATGTGTTAGGGGAAAAAAAACCTGATTTCTGCTAGAAGTGAAGCTAGAAGTAACAGACAGTTATCAGTAGAAGCACAAGTTCACATTTCTTAAGTCACATGATGGAAAGGCACATACAGGTAGTCCTTGCTTAACAACCATTAGTTTAGTGACTGTTCGAAGTTATGATGGCACTGAGAAATGTGACTTACAGCTGGTCCTTACACTTACGACTATGACAGCATCCCTGCAGCCACGTGATCACAATTCAAGCGCTTGGCAACCATCATGCATTTATGAGAGTTGTAGTATCCCATGGTCACATGATCACCATTTGCAATCTCCCCAGCAGCTTCTGACAAGCAAAGTCAACAGGGAAGCCAGCACAAGGTCACAAGTCATGGTCACATGATGTCTCACTTAACAACCAAGGGAGATTCACTTAACAACCAGAACTGGGACTGCTGGAACTAGCATCGTAAATCAGCATGGTCACATGATGTTTCAGTTAACAACTGTTTTGCTTAGCGACAGGGTTGCTGGTCCCAATTAGGATTGTTAAGTGAGGACTACCTATAGACTTTTTAAAGGCAGACTTCTCCAACAAACCCCCACCAAATGATTTGGACTACTGTTCCCATCACTTTTTGTCATTGGCCATGCTGTCTGGAACTGATTGAAGTTGCAGACCAAAACACCTGGAAGACTACAAGTTGGAGAACACTGATTTAGATCAGGGTTATGCAACTTTAGTAAAGCCAAGGGTTACATTGTATTTAGGATTACATGTCTGGCTTCCTTTTGTCAGGATATTTTTGCACAGACATGGTACTCCTAAAGTAGCATGCCAGGAATGAACTCCCAAGGAGTTTCATCACAAACCAAGATTTCATCAGAATGATGAAATGTGGTTCATGATGCCACACTGCTAGCTCCACCCCTTATCTACTTGCATCTAATGTTGCAATGCAGTGCAACAGGGGCGCAGTTTAAGTCATAATATCACAATGCTCTTTCCTCATTTGCTCCTCCTTACCCTCTCCCCCCAGAGGCCTGTGTGTAATCCACAAAGGGACATAGCATCTAATCCATGTATAATTAACGACTATTGATTGAGCTTAGATAATTTATCTTTTCTTGTATACATTGATATCAAATACAGTAAATCAATTTCATTAATCAATCCACATTGCATTTGTGTCTTCTGGTCATTATAGGCATCCAATGCACAATGACATCTGGAACAGATAGGGATGCTGATTGAAGACCCCCAATGGACTGCCTTCACCAGAGCCATCCCTGGCAGTTCAAAGCAATGGCAGGTTTGGCTCCTTGTTGTCTACAGCACCCATGTTGGGAATATGGCAAAAATAAACAGTAAAGCCATTTCATTGCTGCTCCATTAGCAGCACTCAAAACCACATGAGCATGATGACAACATCATTCACATGCTGTCATTTGCACCATCACCACCCCACAGGCCTCCCAGCAGACACCTATGGCTGCTGTGTTCCTTGTCTCCTTTCACCATTATGATCCTGGCTTCTGCCACTTTTTTTTTTTGGTAGCTTCCAGCTGGCCTTATATTTTCCCAAACAGGCAGGGCCTGAAAGAATATTGGGGAAGAGGTGGAGAGGTTTTCTGAAAATGTTACAAACAAGTGGGATTTATGGCTGCCCAGGAGCTACTCCAATGTTATATCCGTAAGAGCTTGAGGAAAATATACAATCAATCAACCATGACATAGAGGAGGGAGCTTCTATTAGGAGAATGAACTTGCAGCTAGCCAGCACTGCTATTGTGGCCCACAGACACCTTTAGCATCTAATGGTGCTAGGTATGGATTGATATTTGGTAGGGCCAAATATCTGGCTTCTGTTCTGTTTTGCATTTTGAGGCAGCGTGAAAAGACTTTAAGGGGAAAAAATGTTGCCACCCCACAAAACTTGTGAATTCCCACCCCAGACTGGACCTTGGCATCATCCACCCCAGGGTAGCCCTCATGCTGATGGCACTTCTGTGCCCCTGCTATACAGTGTGTATAATCTCTATAGGGTGTTCTGTCATATATTTCCAAATATTTTGTCCAAAACCAAAATATTCAAATACTGTACCTAAGCTATGTGGACTTTGCAGCTCTCAGTCAAGTAGAAACCAAAGCCAAATTTAAAAGTGCTTTTTTATTCATCACATATATAATTCCTGACCTATCATTCTGAAATTTTGCAGATTTTCTAATAGGGAGATTTCTATGATAAACGTAATTTTCATACAAATTGCTGAAATGTGTGCATGCATGCGCGCGCGTGTGCACACAGATACACACCATGTGTATACGTGAGATAGAGAAAGAGAAAAAAAGAATGGAGAATGAAAATCAAACATATCAGTTCCCTCATACTCTAAAAACCTCTGTGCCTCCACCACCCCTGTGTCTATTATTTTGACATTTTGCAGACATTTTCTATACAGACAATTCCATGTTTGCATAAATTGCCCACAAAAAAATAAATGAGATAATCAAAGTGGTTTTGAAATTGGATTCTTTTTTTACTGGTAGGAACACATAAATAACCACATCCCCTACATCTATTCTTTGGAAATTTTGCAATTTGTTTACATACCTTCAACTCTACAAAACAGTATATAAATTGCCCACAAAACCATAAGAGGGAAGGGAAGTAAATTCCTTTTAGTTTGCCTCACAAATCCTCTTTAAAGTACTTAACCTAGCAATGCTTGAACAAGTTTTGGGGTGTGGGGGTATGAAATTTTGCATAAAGCTTCAGATTACCTGATGTGAGAATCCAATTTGGACATAGGTGAAATATGGTGGTCTCTGAAATGATTCAAATCAAATTGGGCTGCTTTCACAATCACTAAAATTTGGTCCAAATTGAATTTTGTGTTCAGTATATAGTCTGTAAAACCATAGCAAAGTTAAAAGTTGGCATACTGTGTAAATATAAACTGTCCAGAGTCTGTCTTTTGAGGGAGATGGGCAGTGACGAAATTTATAAAATAAATAAATAATCCAGTATAACAATGAAACAGTGAAGACCAAGGAGACATTTTTGAATGAGATGAATAGACCTAGTGAAGTTTTCTTTTCTTTCATTGAGTTTTGAGATTATGCCATATAATATATTTGACCTAAATAGGACATAGCATAGAGACCCCATATGGGCCATGAATCAATGTTATTCAAACTCTTGGCATGAAATATGGTCTCTCTTACAACAGAACATTGAGAGCATGCACCATCTATGAATAAGAAGATAATCACCCCTCAACAAATTTGAGATCAGTCTGTATGCTATCATTATACATATATACACAGGAAGAAGGAATGTAAATATCATACTTTGATATGTGGCTTTTGAAAATGAAAATAAGGGACATTTCTGAGACAGCAGATATATAACATTCTCAGAAAGAAAATTCTATGCAGAATCACATTTTTCATGGAATTAAAAATAAGACGTATAGAATTTCAAAGACTTTATGATTTACTTTTACATCTTCATAAAATAATGGTCTGATGGTATCATTCCCAGTTAGGTTTACCTTGGAACCATTCTTTATCTTTGACAACTAAGTTAAACTACTCAGATTGTTTGGTCTTTTCCCCTGTTCTCTATTTTAAATATGTTGGTCCAATCCAAATTAAAACTTCCTTCAGTTACCTTATCCAAAAAAAAAAAAATTGCATTCAAACTTTGTAACTAGAAGATGGGGTGAGGGTAGAAATAGTCTACAATCAACATATGATAGCATCTTCCTTGTTCCATTGTTACAGCTCTTTGTCCTGGCTATTCTTGACAGCTGCAAGCCCAGCTGAAATCTGCTGTAAGAGTCTCTCCCCACCACCACTTTCTCTCACTTTCTTTCTCCCCCCCCCCACTTTTTTTTTTCCAGGCTTTATTTGCCATTGTGATGCATTAATGAAGTAGAGCTGCCTTGTCAGACTTCATCAGCAATCCCATGAAGGAAGAATGAAATCACTTCTATTGACCCACTGGCATATTTATAGGCTCCTGCTTTTTGCTGAGCTGGGTAGTTATCACCTTGCCTTCCCCATGTTGTGTTTATTCAGCAGCAGGCTAAATCACATCTGTGCACAAGTGGAACATTAATCAGGAAATGTAAGCCTCTCATAAAGGCTGCTGAACCTATCTAATTACCCCAGCAGCCAGAGTTTGCACATGAATTCTCTTCTCCTTCCCCAAACAATTAACACAGCCTTCTAAATTCATAAGTTTCACTATTTTCCCACTGCCAATTTCCATCTCTTTTGCCCTTGATGGATTGGCCAACTGGGCTGTTTGCATGATCAACAAAACATTGGAAGGAGGGGAGCATTGATGTTCTGGTCTCCCCATCTATATTCTGGATAGAAAACACAGCCGTTTCTAATGGGGCCCAAAATTAGAGACCTTCTGAGGATAGCAGCTTCAGAGCACTTGCACTTTCTGTAGCAGAATGCAAATGAAATATGAAACAAGAAACATGTTGGAATGTCAGTTAGAATCTACTTTACTGATATACACCAGTGTTTCTCAGCCTTGGCAACTTTAAGATATGTGGACTTCAACTCCCAGAATTCCCCAGCCATGGTTCTGGACTTTTGAAGATGAAACCACTAAATGCCACCTCCTCCCAGAATGTGTTCTGAATGAAACCCTTCCCCGGGCCAATTTTTTCCATGAGTAAGAAATTTCAGCTGATATCACTGGAAAATGTAATATTACAGCAAAATGTAATACAATATAAATAATGGGATATAAGTCTGACAATATTGAGGTGGCAGATAAATTACATAAATCAATAATATAACTGAAAATGAAATGGAATGGAATGGAATCCCACATAATCATTTCAGAAGATCAGGATATAGGCCTCTTTCTAGAGGCAGGCAAATTTCTCCAAAATCTTTGGAAGAAAAAGGGTTTAGATTAAATGAATCTATTTTTATTAAGTAATTAATATTGGCATTTCTTAGTTTTCTTAATTTTAATGAGTGATACAGTAGAATAGCACGACTGTTTTATAAATATCCCAGAATAGGAATTGGATAAAGATTAGTCAGTCTAACTCCTTCCTTATTATATGAAGATTTTGGATTTCTATATAAAAACTAAAAATGGAAGATTGATGTATGACTTATGACAGCTTTTAATATCCATTTTATTTACTGTTTATTATTTTGACCATAAATCATAACAAAATGGAAGCAAAAAAAGACAAAAGAGCAAGAAGATAAATGTCTTAACACTAATTTGTTGTAATCAATGAATGCAAAGCAAATAAATAATTGTATCTTTTTTTTAAAAAGCCAGGCTGCAACATTTAGTTTGCTGATAATGCAAATGGATTTGCTCTCTTTGCCCCTTGCATTTCTTTGTCAATGATATATAAAGCAAAACAAATTATGCACAATTTGATTTTTTTGTTTTCTAGATGAAAACTCAGTTATGTAGCAATCCTACAGCTTGAGAAAGCATATAATCCACAAGAATTGTTAAGGGGTGCTTAGCCTTTTCTTATCTGCCACTGATTTTTGATAAATAAATTAGCATTCAATACAATTGTTTTAAGATTAAAAAATGTTGGAGAGGGTGGGAGAGAAAAATAATTACATGAAAAAGACCGTAAAACATATTTTATTCTATACAACTTACTGCTTTGACCAGACCCACTTTGCTCCTGTATTGTTCAACTTTTTAATAAATGACTTGATGAGGGCTAGAAAATATGATTATTTAATTTGCAGATAATATAAAGGTAGAGGGGAGAGCTAACACCTTAGAGGACACAATCAAGATCCAGGAGGATCTTGACAAGCTACAAGAATGGGCAGAAACCAGCAAGATTAATTTCGACAGGGACACAACCCTGTGGAATGATCTCGTCACAATATCTGACTGGCCCCAACTCTGTCAGCCTTCAAGAAGGCTTTGAAGGCCTGGATGTTCCCTCAGGCATCTGGATCAAGACAAGTGAGTTTGTCCTGGGCTGTGGAGTTTATATGGTTATGTGTGGTTTGCTCTTATTATTGCTGTCTTGTTGGGACATTGATTCCTTTTTATGGTTTTATGCTGCCCACAGTTGTATTTTTGTGAGTTGGCTCGACAAATATTTATTTTTTTATCCATTCAATTATGTCCAATTATCAGAGACTGCCTGGACAAATCCCTGCAGTTTTATTGGCAAGGTTTTCTGAAGTGGTTTGCCATTGCCTTCTTCCTAGGGCTGAGAGAAAGTGACTGGCCCAAGGTCACCCAGCTGGCTTTGAGACTAAAGTGGGACCAGAACTCATGGACTCCAGGTTTCTAGCCTGATGTCTTAACCACTACACCAATGCTGCCCAGAGTTATATTTTTCTGAATTGGGTAGACAAATAAATAAATAAATGCACATTCTTACGTTTGCATAAGAAAAATCAAAGGTATGAGTAGAGAATGGAGGAATCATACTGGGCAGTAATATGTTGGGGGTGGGAGGAGGATCTCTATGTCTTGGTGGATCAAAAACTGAATGTGAGGCCAAGTGTGATACATTTACCAAAAAAGCAAATACAATCCCCGGCTGCATCAAGAGAATTCTAGTGTAAAGATCAAGAGATATCATTGTTCCCTTCTTTCTGCCTTGGTCAGATCACGCCTCGAATATTACTTCCACATCTCTGGGCATCACAGTTTAGAAATGACATTGGCAAACTAACACATGCCTAGAGGACAGCAATCAAGGTGATAAGTAAGGGGCCTGGAAGGAAAAACAAAAAAGGTATGAGTAATCATTGAGGCACTGGAGAAGTCTGCACGGAGACATGAGAGTTGTTTTCGAGTATCTGAAAGACTGTCATGTAGAAGACAGAGCAGAATAGTTAAAATTGATGCAGAAAACAGGACAAGAAATAGGATGAATTACAAAGAAGTAGAGTTCAGTTGGAGAAATAAAAATTCCTATTGGTAAGAGCTCTTCAACAATGAAACACACTTCTTCAGGAGGTGGTGGACTCTGGAGAGGCTGAATGGCCATCTGTCAGGGATGCTACATTAGTGGATTCCTGCACTGGGTGGGGGCTTGGATGAAATGATCTTCAAAGTCCATTGCATTCTATGGTTTTGTTATTATGAATGCCAGTTGTTATATTTACTACAGGAAATTATCATCACATCTTTTCTTTCCTGTTTATTCAGAAGAAAGAAACAGTTTATAATATGTAGACCTGTGTTTCTCAACCTTGGCAAGTTGAAGATGTGTGGTCTTCAACTCTCAGAATTCCCATGCCGGCTGGGGAATTCTGGGACTTGAAGTCCACTCATCTTAAAGTTTTAAAGGTTGAGAAATGCTGATAAAGATGAATAATTTTCTGATGGTATATCTCATAACATAGGTAGGTCTTGACTTTTTTTAAAAAGTAAATTTTATTAAGTTTCAAAGAAAGAATAAAAACTACAGTAAAAACTAAAAAGAAAAAACTAAAAAAGTGCAGAAACCCAGGAGGAAAAAAAAATAATTTACAGGAAGATGTGGCTTTCCTACTTTTAACAGCAAGGATATACGAAGTTTCCATATCTATCTCTTACTCTATATTAAACCAAAATACCACATTATTTCTATAAATCATTCCCCTTTAACACATAATAAAAATCACTAAGTACAGTTACTCCTCCCTGTTATATTAAAATAAAGGAAAAAAAATTATAAACCTCCTGAACATCTTTCTCCCCTCCAAAAAATAAATCATATATAATTATTCTCTTCCTACCATTATTCTATACATGTCTGTCTACGATAATAAAAATCAAATTGAAATGCACGTAAGTTGTCAGCTATTATACTTAATGGTATAACAATTTTAATAATCCCAATCTTAATAAACACAAAATCTTAATAAACACAAAAAACAAAGCCAGTTCAAAACATTAAATCCAAATCTTTAAAGGCAAATAACATCAGTCAAATCCTTACAGCAAACCAAATAAACATTCTTCAACCCTTGTCCCGCTTCAAAATAAACCAAAGCAGTTACATGTTCCCAAGATATGCACAGAGGTTTCTTCTTAAGAAAATCAAACAGCCCAGCTGCCCCGCTCCAAATGCTCCTTTCAAGGCATTCCACCAGGAGATTGACTCTATTCATGGCTTGCAGATCATTCTCTCCCCTAGATTTCTCCAACTTCATCCAATCTTCATCCAGCATCTTGACAGAAATCCCAATCTGAGTCTTAAAAGAAACCTTTCTATCACTCTTAGATTCCTCAATTTCATCCACCAGATCCCCAACCTAATGGTACATTTTAGCTCTCATATTTTCCACATCTTGCATAAAGGTTTGATAAAAGTCAAAAGATATTTGTTTGAAGTCCTGGTGAAGGTTTGAAATCCTCCATTTGTCATGCATAGATTATGGCACCCTCTTGTAACTTAATCAGCAAAAGTCAAAGATATGGGAAAGTTTGAAAGTTGTTTGCAGAAAGTGAGAGGGAATAGCAGACTGTTCTCAAGGGAAACTGAAGACAGAAAGCTGAAGATTCAAATCAGCCAATTCAACATGTAGAAAAATGATAATATCTTCAAATTTAATACAAAAATAATAACAGGAAGACAATTATTTACTCAATCTTTTAAATTGCCTTTGGAAGGAAATGAAATCCAAAACTTAAAAAAAAATTAAAAAGTAATCCCAGAAATAATGTTAAGCACCAAGAGGACCGGCTTCTTTGCTGTAAAAAGCCTCTCTTGGGGTACATATACTTAAAAACACACACACACAAACACACAAATTGGTGATTTAGAAATGGGGTGGCTGGACTTAGTGTCTCTTTAAGGCAACAGCACGGCTTGAAAATGGTAACTTCCCTGTCTCCTGGGTACTCTTACTAGTCAAAAGCAAAGGGTGATCTTCTGGCTGCAAGCTGCCATTTCAGAGAACAAATGGGATAATTCCAAGTATTCTCCTTAATCCAGAGAACGTTTGGGTTTCAGGAAAGCCTTCCTGAGCCCGAAAAAGTTGCCACATTGTCTGCTCCGCCCACTGAGCCAGCAGGCACAGCCATTTAGTTCACCATTCCCACTGGAAGCCCCAGTAGGTCTTGACTTTTTTGACATCCCCACACCAAGGACACTACTATCACTGTCCACACCAGGATCCATCCGCACAGGTTACATGAAAGAGGAAAAATTAACACTGGAGAGGCAATCATAAGGCCCTTTGGCAACAGTCCTTTCCTTCAGACATGAAATTAATTTGACTAAAGGACGTTAAAAGGCCTCTGAAAAAAAGAACATTCAAAATGTTTATAGTATCATAAATTTAAATTGTTAATTAAAATAGTTTAGGGCCAAGATTTTCCTACGTTTCATCTCACCACTTTGCATTTCCTGAAGTAGATAGAATTGTCTAGATTAATGTCCTACAATGTTTTTTATTTCTTTTCCTTTTTTTAATGAACAGGAAAACAAGGCAGATTTCAGAGAGTTATAAAATGTAACAAATGCTTTCCTGGGCATTATGTCAAATATGTTTACGGTAGGGCACAGTTTGGAAAATGCCATGCTAAAGTCTCTAATTATTATTCTACACATGATGTAACATTTCTTTATTATCCCTTTTTGAATTGATGGTGTAGATCAATCCGTTGAGTTATAAGTAAAATATGCCTGCATGCATAATACCCTTACATTAATGTGAGGCAATTAACCTGAGGATTTTTTCATTAAGTATATTAAAATAGCTCTCTAAAATGCCTTTTTAAAAAGCTTTCATTTGGGGTACTTTTGTTTTTCCAAATGAACAAGGCCAAATATCTGAAATAAAATTTATCAGTCCTTTTAAACTGCACTATAACTTCTCAGTTTTATCAATAATCAGCAATTTTCTCATGAGTCTCTGGGGCTCCAACTAGTGAAATGCATTGTTTTTGTTGCCCTTCTTTAAAATCACATGGACAAAGTCTTCCTTACTTTCTGCTTGCATTAAATTCTCCTTGTCACTTCACCAAATTATGCTAGCAATAGGTGTGAGTGCACGGGCAAAGGAGGAAGATGACAAAAATGCATTGTGATGCAAATTCCATCCCTTACGTACCTGTGTCACACATGAACATTATAAGGAGTGGAGATTTTGCCATACTGTCAAGACATATGCTTAGTTATTTTAATAAATTTCAGCTTGCTGCAGATGCTGCCAGATCTTATGCAACCAAGAGCTGCTGCAAAAAATGCTGATTTTCAACATTATTTGTTTAAATAAAAGACAAAATGGTGCATTCAATACTCTACAAGTCTACATGCAACCATTTTGCCTCTTAAACCCTTCCCCCTGCAAAGCTCCAGTAGTTCCCAAGAATTTAACTCCACACACTTTGATGATATGTTTGCTCATCTCAATAAAAGGCAGAGTGACAGAGTAGAAATATTCAGAAGTCCCATCATCTAGAAGAGCACCTCTCTTCTAGAGGGAATGCATCCACAGGAACCTCCCTATGTTTAAGGTTCCATATCTGTGGGCTCTATAGACATGATGGCTCTTATAGACATGATGGCTGTAAAGCAGCATTTCTCAACCTTGGCAACTTTAAGATGTGTGGACTTCAACTTCCAGAATTCCCCAGCCAGCCATGGAGCTGAAGTCCACACATCTTAAAGTTGCCAAGGTTGAGAAACACTGCTCTAAAGGCTTGAAGATCACAGATAGGATCAGTGAATGTGACTCTCTTTTTCCTCCCCTTATCCAGTATATTTATCCTTCATTTAATGAATGCCTGAACAGGGCTTGAGAGAGAACCTATGAGAAAACCAAGTGCTGTTGCAACACCGTGACAAATTAATGCTTCATTGAGCAACTATGGTGAAAAATTCCCCACTCTAATGGGCTAAATTGGATTTTCTATTCAAATACAAATAATGGATCACCAGCAGCTCCTCACAATGTCTCTCTGCCACAAGGAGAGACAAAAAACATGATCAGTAAGGGAGTTCCTTGATACAAAGATGTTGAAGCACAGCATCATTTATCTCTACCTGTCAAGAGAAGAGAAAAGTAGTAAACACTAATTTATTTTGCTATTCAACTGTCTAAACAAACAAATCTGAACATAATCTCATGCAAAATGTGCATTTATAAAGGACGCCCACATCCTCACAGAGCATATCTGAAATTTGCAACATAGGCAGCAATATTTAAATTATAAATTCTCAATAAATACCCAATTTATGGGTTAGCAGATCTTTTAAAAATAGCAAGGAAAAAAGGATGTGTGGAATCAGAGGCGTCCATGCAGTGACAAGGGAGGCGTGACTGATGAAAGCAGCATCACAGCCTCACGATGCAACTCCCACCCTTTCACTATCTGTATAGCACATAGAACACATGCCCCAAAGTGATGGAGTTTGTGACTCAATGCCACAATGCTGCTTTTGTCATTCTGACAATTCCATTCAGCGGACATTGCTGCCGGGAATCACCTCTTGGAGAATTAAGCCAAACGCAATTGAGCCACTATAAAAATCTTATAAATAAATAACTACATTAAATTAAGCCATCGCTAACTCTATTGATTCTGATACTAGTACATTCAAGGAGAAGCTGTCTAGTGCTTCCAAATATTTTGGACCACTTGTCCATGGTTGTGTTAAAAAGCAAAATATGCTAACAAGGGAATTGCTGCCTCTGTGGGCCATACATTACCTAACATATAGCCAACAGCAGGTAGTGAGATCTAGCTGGTCTCAGCTGGTCTTGAAAGCTAAGCAGTGTTAGTGCTTGGATAGGAGACTACAAGGAATCCAAGGGCTGTAGGCTATAATGGTAAGTCCCCCCACCCACCCAAAAAAAAAAAAGAAAAAAAACCAGAAGAAGACAGGTATGAGGGCTCAAGTTGCAAGACAGGAAATGAAGACACGGAGCAGAGTTTTGTAAATGTACAGTAGATCATGTGAAACAAAATGGACATCCTGAAAAATAGAATACAGTACAGTCTGCTACAAAATGGCAGGAGAAAGAACTTCAGATTTTATTTAATGTGTATGTATGTGTGTTTTCAGCCAATCATTCTATCTTTATCTAACACTGAGTTTCATCTGGCTCTGCTGTACCTAAATTGTTCTAAAATCTGTTTAGTGAGTTGTAGATTTGTGATAGTAATTAGAATATTTTAGGTTAATTTTTTGTTACCCTTTATGCTTTTAATTTCTCTGTGAATTACCTTGGGATATCTTTGGTCTGACCGATGACACATGTATTGGAAATAAATAAATAAATGCTTAAAATACATAAACTGGACTCTATGGCCATTTCAGTCTCTTCCTGTTTTCTGCAACTGTACTGGAAATTTAGGATTGATCTGATTTGATCAATGTAGTTCCTGGGATTAATGTACAAAATACCAAAATTTTCAGACAAGTAGGAACATAAAAGGATGATAAAAGTTTAAAATAAACTTTTATTCTATTTTATTTTCAGTTTAGGAAAAGTTTCAAAAATTAAGCCATTAAGCATTGCAGGTCAATTGACAGAGATGTATTTCTAAGGCCTTCTTAAAGGTCATCATCTGTGGGATTCCTGTATTGTACTGATGAGCAAGTTCCACAGATATGGGGCAACTACAAAATATCACTTAATTTCACCAAGCCATATTTCCTCCACCTAACATCCTCTAGAATTGTCGAGATTTAAACTCCTAGAATTTCCAGCCAGCATGGTAATGTCAACTCCCAACAAATCTGCACAGTGTCAGTTTAGGGAAGATTGATATAATCCTATCTGAAAACGTTCAGCATCTGGCTATAGTTCTGGACAAAAATGATAATCTGTGGCTGTTTGCATCACCTGAACTTAAGAAGAAAAGGAGAGTCAAGATAATTGGAAATCCCTAATACTAAATTGCATCATTGTAGCTAAATATTATATCAAAATAAAACACACAGAGAAAATGACATTAATTCTTAACAGGGATTATAGCACTAACAATGGACCTATAAGAAAGAACAAAGAAGATCTTATTGAATGTTTTGTGTTGACAGGATTACAGGTGGTCCTCGTTTAACAACCACTCATTCAGTGACTGTTCGAACTTATGACAGCTCTGAGTGAGTGGTACTTATGAACGGTCCTCATATTTACAGCCCTTGCAGCATCCACATGGTCACGTGATTGTGATCCAGGTGCTTGGCGCCCAGCTTGCAATAATGACATTGCAGCATCCTGCGGTCACATGATCACCATCTGCGACATTCTTTGCTAGCTTCCTACAAGCAAAGTCAATGGGAAAGCTGGCAGAACATTGCAAATGGCAACCACGTGAGGTCCTTGCTTAACAACCAGCAGTGACCTAACAACAGCAACCCAAAGTGCTGGAATTTTTGTCACTAAGCAGCATGGTCATGTGACATCACACTTTACAACCATGTCACTTAGCAATGGAAATTCCAGTCCCAATTGCCATTGTTAAGTGTGGACTACCTGTATTAAAAACAAGTGAACAAAGAAAAATATTTTTTTCCTTACAGGATGTTTTTGCAAAGAAAATCAGAGCTCATATTTCTGAAATCATAAGGCTCATGGTAAAATACCACAAAACCTGCTTTGTTCAAAGTTGCAATGAGGACTTTTAGAAAAGGAAGTCGCAAGGCATGTTTGCTGCATGCACTAAGGCTGCCAGCTCTTGGCTGCAAAAATCTAGACAACCACAGATGTCAGCAAAGAGTTATTTTCTTTATCTCTTTGCTGTGACCTAGTGATTATCCGTAGTTTTGGAACCAAGATCAGATATCCCTATGTTGCACTATGTGTCAATTTGGAAAATGTTATATATTTATGGCATTATTCTAGATCAGTGTTTCTCAATCTCAACAACTATAAGCTGGGAGTTAAAATCCACACATCTTACAGGTTGAGAACACTGTTTTATATTTCTGCAGTAGGTGATATCTAATAGCCCTCCCCACTCCCTCCCACCCCAGTAGGGAGGGCATAAAATATAAACACGCAAGTAATATTTCCACAGCATACACCTTCTTGTGAAGGATATATGTTACTAGTGATCCAATGTATGACTCCCCTGGTTTTTTTTTTTAAATAAAGAAGCAGAAATAAGAGTCTGGTTTCAAAATAGATAGCATTCTGTAGTCTCCCCCTAGTGTCAGTCTGTGGATAATGCGGTTAGATTCAGTTTTATAGCAATCATTTGAAATTAATGTTCCAAGCTTGAGGCTTGGCTGTTACCTTTTCCAGTCACAAGGATAATACTGGGCTGTCTCCTGTTACTGCTTACACTTCTTCATGAAAGGAATGCTTATTTATTTCATACCATCACAATCTTTTCTACCTAATAGTAGCACTCAGTATGGCTAATAATAAAAAAGCAAAATAAAAGCCCAACAAATTAAAGACGCAATTAAAACATAACTTAAAATTCAATAATGAAACAGCATCCTTTTTGGCTCAGGAATAAACTAGTGGTGGTCTGGCTTAAGCAAAACCTTATTTCCCTTCTTGTGGATGAAGAATACAGGGACCTGTCTTGTCAGGAAATTCTCCAGCCTTGGTGGAGCCACTGAGAAGACCCTCACTCACATTCATCTCAGATGTGAGGAGTCTCAGACTAATATCTCTTCTGAACTTCTCAGAACCTGGGCAGACTAGGAAAGGAGAATCTTCTCTTTCGGCCAGTATGGGACACAGAGGCTGCGGCTGCTTTAAATTGTCTTCAGGACGAGAATCTTCTCTTTCGGCCGGTATGGGACACAGAGGTTGCGGCTGCTTTAAATTGTCTTCAGGACGAGAATCTTCTCTTTCAGCCGGTATGGGACACAGAGGTTGCAGCTGCTTTAAATTGTCTTCAGGACCAGGAAGGCTGTAAGTGCAGCTATGTTAACAAGAACAGTTGATGTTCTTCCCCTTCATTCCAGTCAACAGCAAAGCTGTTGTTTGAGGAGCCAACTGAAGTTCCCAGTTTCAAAGGAAGGCCCACTTAAAGTATCTTGCATTCCAGTCAAGATGCACTATGACAGGTTGCCTGGCCAGTTCCACTGTCTTCAGGAATGGATGCAGCTTGTTCATTAGCTGGAGCCAATATTAATTGGTTCATGAATGAATCCAGGACTGCCAGTCTCAGAGTCTGAGTTCCTATTCCTTGATTTTCTTTTTCTTTTGACCAGCCAGAAATCACTTGTTTGTTTAAATTAAGCTCCAGCTTGTTTGGTTTGTCAATGGTCAGTCAAACTGTTAGCAGCATTAGTATCCAGAAACAAAGTTATCAGCCCAGGAAGGAAATCCATATACAGGTAGTCCTCGAGTTACAAAGGTAATGGGGATTGGAATTTGCATTGCTAAGCAATGCAGTAGTAATGTGCAATGTCACGTGACCACATCGCTGTCCTAACAGCCAGGAACCACGCTGAGACAAGGAATAGGTCTCTAGTGTTTTATTACTGCTACATAACAGAGAATCCTAACAAACTGAAGAAGCGTGGGAAAAACCCAGACATATAAACCCCAAAGACTAAGGCGGGCCCGATCTGTGTCTCTTTGAATGGCCACCTAATTCCTCAGTACTACGCATGCGCTTTACAGCCTGGATGGGAGCCCCCTGCTCGCCATCCTCACTCATGACAATCGCTCAGCGATGGCAATCCCAGCAGTCCTCATTGCTGTTGTTAAGCGAGGATCATGGGTCATTAAGCGAACACCTCCCCACAACTTTCTGCCAGCTTCTAACAACCAAAGTCAGTGGGGAAGCTGGCAGAAAATTGCAAGTCCTGGGTAGCTTGCAAGCAGGCCAGCAGGCAGGTGAGTGGCTGCTGCTGGGTGGAAGCAGGAGCAAGGGGGTGTGCGGGTGGCTAGGGAGGGGCAGCGTGAGCACAACGGGGCTAGCAGTGGCTGCTGCTGGGTGGGAGAGGGTGTTGTCATGAGTAAGGATGGCGAGCAGGGGGCTCCCATCCAGACTGTTAAGCGCATGCGTAGCACTGAGGAATTGGGCAGCCATTCAAAGAGACACAGATTGGGACCGCCTTAACCTTTGGGGTTTATCTGTCTGGGTTTTTCCCACGCTTCTTCAGTTTGTTAGGATTCCTGTTATGTACAAGCAATAAACATTAGAGACCAGTTCCTTGTCTCAGCGTGTTTCCTGGCTGTTAGGACAGGTGTGCAAGGATGTGCAAGTAGCAAGGGAAGTGTGGTGTAAGCACAGCGGGGTCTGGGATGGCTTATGCTGGGTGGGAGAGGGTGCGCAAGGGTGCACAAGTGGCTGGGGAGGGTATGCAAGTGGCCAGGGAGGGGCAGTGTGAGCACAGCAAGGCTCAGGGAAAGTGTGCAAATGGCTGGGGAGGTGTGACACGAGCACAGAGGGGCTGGGGGAGGGTGCGTGGGTAGGAGAGACTCACCTGAGCAACTTGCAACCTTCCCTGCCAGCTTCCCCTTGACTTTGCTTGTGGGAAGCTGGCAGGGAAGGTCACAAATTGTGATCACGTGACCGCTGGATGCTGCAACTGTCATAAGCACGAGCCAGTTGCCAAGCATCCAGATCACATTCACATGACTGCGGGAGTGCTGGGATGGCTGGAATGTTGAGGACCGGTCATAACCATCGTCTGTTCAGCACCATCATAACTTTGAACGGTCACTGAATGAGGTTGTTAACCAAGGACTATCTGTACCTAAATTTATTTCCAAACTTCTCATTATGGATAGGTGAATAAATATATATTTTCTGGTGGCTTTTACAGGTACTGAGCCTTAACTGAACCTAAACTTCAGTATAAATCCCCAATGTTTTAAAAAATATGCTAAATGTTAAAATTTGTATTTGCTTATGTAGATACCTTTTTCTGATTTATGAATTTCTGTCCGCCTCTGAGGTAGAGCAGAATGAATTAGCATTCATAACTTTGTTTTCCTAATCTGGTCTATCTTTGGATGCAGTTAAAAAACCTATCTTTGATCTATGGAGTCCCTTATGACTTGGGATCCTAAGTTCATCCATGTGGAATCAATGCACTCAATATGCTCTTCATAGAAGTTATTAATAACCTCTTTCTTGCAGGAACTGAGGAGGGCAGGAGCTTCAGAGCAGTTTTGAGTGATGACCATCTCCCCATGGAACAGCCTCCCCCCAGAGGCAAGTTGGCATCTACCATGATGGTTTGCTGAAAGCTGGTAAAGACAGAATTGTTCCAGAGAACTTTCAAGGAATGGGTATGTAGGTACTCTTGACTTGGTCGATTAGGCCATTGTTGTCACTGTTGTTAAGATTTTTTTTTTTTACTATTTATTGTGTTTTACTGTTTTATAACATTAACCACCAGGAGTATTCTATGGGATTATGGTGGCATACTTACTAAATAAATAAATACATGGAATGTTAAATAAATGATCAATTACAAAAAAATTAGTACCTAAAGATGATACAGCGTTCTGTGGTTTCCTCTTTCTCTTGTCAGTTTCTCCAGCTCTATGAAACAGCATTATCAGGGTACAGAAATTTATTACAGAAACAGAAAAATCTGCAAAATTTGTCCCTCTTCTCCTCCTAATAGAGGCATCCACTTGATCAAAGCTTTCCCACAAATGGAATGCCACCATTAAATTCCATCTTAATACATTTAGTTGAAGGAGTCTACCTTTTTATAATATGTTTTGCATCAATTGCTGTCAAATTGCAAATGAAGTCAAGGCCTAAAAATATCCTGCCCCTAGCAATATGCTCTAAATTGGGAAGCCTAAATCTGAGATAATCTGAATTGCTGACCGAGGATGGAATGGATATTTGTAACCCATTCTGTCCCTGATTTAAAATCTACCATGAAATTTGCTTCCAGTGTACCAACCCACCATCCTATTAATTACAGCTATAGGGCTTCTTAAGAACATTTGAACACTTGTGAATGCTTTGGTGGGAGAGAGAAGTGGGCAATAAGTATTGGATTTAGGGATCATTGGTATCCTCAACCTAGAATGCCCATCTCCAATCTGTGGCTTGGATGGAATGAAATGATTGTGAAGGGTAAAAAGACAGACAGTACTCAGCATGAACTGGACATTCCTGGGCAGGTCATAGGTAAGCCTTAGTCAAATAGCATTTGCTAAAGATTACAGGGAGCTTTGGGAACACTGCAGAAGTAGTTTCAGCTAGCAGTTGTCAAGATCCAAGAGACAAAAAACAAAAATAAAGTACTACAGATCTGTAGGCCTTTCTCTGTTGCTCAAAGGGCAATGCAACTAACCTACAGGCAGCAGAAAATGATACTGACATACATTTGCTATCCTCACTGCTAATCCCTCCCTTATCTCTATAGCCTCAGCTTTGGCTTGCCAGTGAATGGAGGTGTCCTGAATGTGATCTGCAGGGTATGTTAAATAAAGGGATTAAACTCTCGGGCTTTGCCACCTTCTTGTGATTGAGACATCCCCAGCCACTGGGAATCCATCCATCCATCCATCCATCCATCCATCCCTCCCTCTTCCTTTGCATGACTATGAAGTTGGGGTAAGTTTAAGTTTAAGAGCCACCTTTGCCTGTAAAAGTCCATGTATTTGTTGATAACCCACCCTGTGCAACTGTGCAGTTCAGATGATACCTGGGCTTGAAGATCTGGTGGATTAAGTGTGAAGAGATCCTGCAGACTATCTGATCCCCTAAGTCAGAGATCTGGCTTGGAAAGAGGATTCCACACTCATGAACTGTTGAGAACTGACTGGCTACTTTGAACAATGGCTAGATCTGTGTTGAGCAATATTTAAATGTCCCCATTCACTAGGGATGGGAACTAAAGTACCCATCGTTCTGCTTATTTTGCATAATATGCAGTTAATTATAAGCACACAGTGGCCTGGTCTGAACTGTGACCGCTACTGTCAGAGAAGGAGGACTTTAAAACTGCTTCTAAGCATTTGTGTTTTGCTTTTTTTAAAAAGTCTCTGCATAACAGCAGTGATTTTTTTAAAAAATCCATTGGTGCCAGTAGAATATTTTTTTCCCTTAAATTCCACTCCTGTGCAGTGAGAATGAGGCAGACCTAAGATAGCCAGTAGCATTCTGCTTGTGTGCTTTAATGGGAGCTACGATGACTCTCTTCAGCAAAGGATCGTTACCTTGTTGTGATCCTGGAGCTTGAGCACTTCAATGATGCCATGAGCTAAACTGTGAAGGGCCACCCAAGACGGGAAGGTCATGACAGAGAGGTCAGACTAAATGTGATCCCTGGGACAGGTAATGGCAACCCACCCCAGTATTCTTGCCGTGAAAACTAAATGGATCAGTACAACCAGAGATATGTCGGTATACCATCGGAAGATGAGACCCCCAGGTCAGAAGATGGTCAAAATGCTACTGGGGAGGAACAGAGGATGAGTTCAACTAACCCCAAACGTGATGACGCAGCTAGCTCAAAGCCGAAAGGACAGCTAGCGGCCGACGGTGCTGGTGGTGAACGGTGAATCCAATCTTCTAAGGATCAACACACCATTGGAACCTGGAATGTAAGATCTATGAGCCAGGGCAAATTGGATGTGGTTATTGGTGAGATGTCAAGATTAAAGATAGACATTCTGGGCGTCAGTGAACTGAAATGGACTGGAATGGGCCACTTCACATCAAATGACCAACAGATCTACTACTGTGGACAAGAGGACCACAGAAGAAATGGAGTAGCCTTCATAATTAATAGTAAAGTGGTTAAAGCAGTGCTTGGATATAATCCAAAAAATGATAGAATGATCTCAATTCGAATTCAGGGCAAGCCATCTAACATCACAGTGATCCAAATATACGCCCCAACCACAGATGCTGAAGAAGCTGAAGTAGAGCAGTTCTATGAGGATCTGCAGCACCTACTGGACAACACAACTAAAAGAGATGTTATTTTCATCATGGGAGACTGGAATGCTAAGGTGGGCAGTCAAATGACACCTGGAATTACAGGTAAGCATGGCCTGGGAGAACAAAACAAAGCAGGACATAGGCTGATAGAATTTTGCCAAGACAACTCACTCTGCATAACAAACACTCTCTTCCAACAACCTAAGAGACGGCTTTATACATGGATGTCATGTTCGCCGTTTCAATGTCTTTGATACATCGTAACGTTTCGCATGTCATTAGCTGGATACGTGTTTCATCTTTCACGGGAGGATGGGAGTAGTTATCTCTTGGCTGTGCTTTGGAATGTGTTTGCTTTATCTGCTATGTTCAAGGTTACTTTCCCAGGCTAGCAGGTCTGACGATTGCTAGCACCTGGGACGGGCGGGGCTGTTGCCAGGGAGGCGGGATACGTTCACACCGAGGGTTTTAAGTTTGTATTTGGCGCGCTTTTGCTCATTCTCAGCTTTCTCTGTATTTGCCATAAGTTCCCTAATAAATCAGATTTCATTTAGCAGCCTCTTATGAGTCTGAGTATTTGGGCTGGGCAATCATTACATAAAACTGAGAATCTAAGATCCCAACTCCGCTGGCCCCTTTCCAGGAAAGGGCAAGTTGTCTAACCCTGTGAGGGAGAGCGCCAGCGATGACCGAACCCGATATTGTGCTGATGGAAGAAGGGGAGCCGGACTCGACCGTGAGGTGCCCCGACCGACCGTCCCAAGTGGGGGAGCTGTCAGCTATCCTGGAAGAGGCGAGCTCCGAGTCGGAGGGTGAAGCCGGGGGCATGAAAACCGCCCCGGAGACTACCGTAACCACCCCGGGTGAGCTGGTCACCTGGGACGAGACCCAAGGGGATGTATCGGTGGTGGGTGGTCCATCCTGGAGGCAGAGGTACCCACTGTCCCCTACAGTAATCCAGGTGCAGCCCAAGGAGGGCTCCCCCACCCTGGACCGTATCCGGGTGTTGGAGTCGAAAATGGACTCATTAGAGACGATACTGAAACAGCTGAGTCTAGACCTGAGTTCGTTGAAGGAAACCCGGGACGGGTCAAGCCAACAGCATTTGACCCCTTCGTCCCAGGGGCAGTCCCCAGAGCAGAGACGGACCGCGCGTCCGAGGGAAGGGGAACAAGCAGTCCGGATGGAAGTAGCATCACCACCCGTGCGGCCAGCCCCAGCGCCCGCACCGCCGCGGGCCGGAGAGACGCAGCTCATCGAAGCCCCGGGGGTGGGGCGCAGCCCGTCGGCGGGCAGGATGAGAGACTTCCCTGTCAAGTTTGATGGGGATCCAACAAAACTCTCATTCTTCCTGACAAATGCTAAAGCATACATGGAGGAATGGGGGTCGCTTTTTCGATCGGAAAAAGCAAAGATCATCACCATTGCCACCAAACTGAAAGGGAGGGCGGCAGACTGGTATGTCCAGATGTGCCAGTCGGAAGCGCCTGAACTGGAGAAATTTAACGAGTTCCTCTGGGCGTTGAAGCAGCACTTTGAGGATCCCCTGGCAAAAGAGAGGGCAAAGCGAGCTTTGAAGGAACTCAAGCAGGGATCGAGATCCGTGGCTGATTACGCGCTGGAGTTCAAAGCACTTTCCGGGAAAGTGGATGACTGGTCCCAAGCCACCATCATCGAGTTATTCAAGGATGGCCTGAACACAGAGGTGCTGCGCTGGTCCTTGGGGAGGGACGACTCCTATACGTTGTACGAGTGGATCCAGCTCGCGGGAAGGGCTGAGCATGCCCATGAGGTGTTCGCCCATTGGAGGGCTGCCAAGTCAGGGTGAGAGTTAAAGCCTAGTCGCCCACCGAGCACCGGGAGACGACCCGGACAAAGAGCCTGGGAAGAGGAGCGAGAGAAGCGGTATGCGAACGGGCAATGTCTGCGATGTGGTAAGGAGGGGCATCGAGTAGCGGCGTGCCCGAAGGCAAAGGGGGAAGAATGGCTGGGGAAGCCGCCAACGAAGTCCCCTTCCCTGCTGAGGAAGCAGAAAGTGGCGGTGGCTGAAAGCGAGGGAGACAGTGTGCCATTCTACGAGGAGGAGGGGGAGCCCGAACTACTGCAGCCGGCGGGAAATGGCAGCCACCTGCTTTAAAGGGCGCTGCTGGGCAGGTGGTGGAAGAAGGGCACGAGCCTTCATCGGTGAGTGGCAGTTACCGCATTCTCACGGTGAAATTGAAGTTGGGCTCCCGATCCAAGACTGTAGAAGTATGGGCCATGATTGATTCGGGGTGTTCCAGGTGTTTGATGCACCCCGATGTGGTAGCGGCTCTGGAGCTACCCACGTTCCCCTTGCAGCGACCCATCGCCTTTACACAGCTGGATGGGTCCATGGCAGGGGGCAAACCAGTCACCCATTTCACAGGGCGAGTAGCCTTGCAGCTGGGCAGCCATCGCGAAGGTTTGTCCTTTGTCGTGGCTCCGGTGGGAGGTCCCTTGGTGGTTTTGGGGGTGCCCTGGTTGGTTCAGCAGAATCCCCAAATAAACTGGGTTTACCGGACTGTCACTTTTAGGGATGGATTTTACCAAGCACCAGACGGGAAAGGTACCCCAGAGGAGATGGTGGGGGTAGCGGCAGCTGCGACTCCGCATTGCCCGGCCCCTCCTCTGGAAGGCTTGCCGCTTGAGTATCAGATGTTTGCTGATGTGTTCGGCGAAAAGGAAGCGGATCAATTGCCCCCTCATCGGAAAATGGATTGTGCCATTGAGCTGGTGCCCAATACCCAATTGCCCAAGCCAAAGATTTATTCCATGACGCAAAAGGAACTAACTTTGCTGAGGGAGTTTGTGGACAAAAACTTGGCGCGGGGATTCATTGAGCCAGCGAATTCACCGGTGGGGGCACCGGTCCTCTTCCGCCCAAAAAAGGACGGGACATTAAGACTCTGTACCGATTTCCGTGGGTTAAATGCCATCTCAATTTCCAATAAATATCCTTTGCCATTGATCAAGGACATGTTGTCCCATCTGGCGAAGGGTAAAATCTTCTCTAAACTCGATTTGAGAGAAGCATATTACCGTGTACGCATCAAAGAGGGCGATGAGTGGAAAACGGCATTCAATTGCCCGTTGGGTGCATTCCAGTATAAGGTGTTACCTTTTGGACTGGCTGGGGCCCCTGGGGTATTTATGCAATTGATCAATGAAGTACTTCATGAGCATCTGTTTAAAGGGGTACTGGTGTATTTGGATGATGTATTGATTTATACTGAAACCATGGAAGAACATGTCTCTCTGGTAAAAAGGGTGCTTAGCAAACTCAGAAAAGCAGAATTGTATGCCAAACTGTCTAAATGTGCCTTTCACCAGACGCAAATTGACTATTTGGGGTATAGAATTTCTGATAAGGGCATTGAAATGGACCCTGCTAAGGTGCAAGCTATCGTGGACTGGGAAAGCCCCCGCACCCGCAGGCAACTTCAAAGTTTCCTGGGGTTCAGTAATTACTACAGATTATTCATAGGGGGGTTCGCTGAAATTGCCTTGCCACTAACAGAATTACTTCGAACCAAGGGACTTGGGGATACTCGAAGAGTAAAGAACCCAGGGGCGCTGCTGCGCTGGACACCTGCCTGTCAAGCGGCGTTCGAGCGGCTCAAAGCAGCTTTTACCAAAGAACCAATTTTGCAACACCCTGACCCCTCTAAGCCTTTTGTGGTGCAGGCTGATGCATCCAATTATTCCATTGGGGCATTGTTGATGCAAGCTGACGGGGCAGGATGCCTCAAACCGTGTGCCTACTTGTCCCGCAAATTCTCGGAGACTGAGAGGCGATGGCATGTATGGGAGAAAGAGGCATTTGCAGTGAAAGCCGCGTTAGAAGCTTGGCGGCATTTGCTGGAGGGGGCAAATCACCCTTTTGAGGTGATAAAAACTTGGAGGCTCTTAGCACCCCAAGGAAACTGAGCCCAAAACAAGTCCGTTGGGCTCAATTCTTCAATTGTTTCAATTTCCAATTGAAGTTTATTCCGGGGAAAAAGAATTTCCTGGCTGATGCGTTGTCACGACAACCTCAGGACTCTGGGACAGCGCCAGAGGTGGTTAGCACCCTGTGGACGGCGCCCCAATTGGGTATGCAGGCTGTGACGTGCAGCCAAACGCGCACGCAGCAGCCACCCTCTGCGGACCCAGGGCAGCTGACTGCTTTGTCAATTCCCTCCCAGTTGCAACAAAAATTTCTGAAAGAGCTGAAAAGTGATACTTGGTTGCTTGCAAACAAAGACAATGTTACTTTTGACCGAGGCTTTGCTTGGAAATCCAACCGCCTCTACGTTCTGGAGAGGTTAAGAAAAGAGGTGTTGCTCCGTTCACACGATGACAAAGTAGCGGGACATTTTGGGTTTGTGAAAACTTTGCACCTGGTTCGGAGGCAATTTTGGTGGCCCACCTTACGCAAAGATGTCAAAGAGTATGTCGCCTCTTGCACTGTATGCGCGATGTCTAAGCGCAAGGTGGGTAAACCTCAGGGGCTGCTGCAGCCGGTCGCCACCCCAGCTTGCCCTTGGGATGAAATTTCCATGGACTTCATTGTGGAATTACCACCCAGTCAACGCAAAACTGTCATTTGGGTGGTCAAAGACTATTTCTCGAAGCAAGCCCATTTCATCCCTTGCGTGTCAATCCGTTCGGCACGTCAATTGGCCCGCCTGTTTCTAGTACACGTGTACAGGCTACACGGATGTCCCTCTCGTTTAATTTCGGACAGGGGCACACAATTTACCTCGCAATTTTGGCGGGCATTCCTCAAACTGCTGGGCATGAAGCAAGCCCTGTCCACCGCGTGGCATCCACAGACGGACGGGGCCACAGAGGCTTTAAATTCTACTCTGGAGCAGTACCTTCGGGCTTTTGTGAATTACCAGCAAGATGACTGGGTGGACCTCCTCCCTTTTGCTGAAGTTGCTTACAACAATGCGGTCCATCAAAGTACTGGTCAAACTCCATTCCGTGTTGCTCAAGGCAGAGACTTTGTACCCATCCCAGATTTACTGCAACCTCCGGGCGGCCTGACCTCACCGGGTGATTGGGCAACACAACTGGCAGATTCCTGGCCCATGACTCAAAAAGCATTGGCTGATGCCCAATTGGATTACAAACATTATGCTGATCAGAAACGTGCTCCTCAGCCTGCATTTCAAGTTGGTGACTTGGTTTACCTCTCTACTAAGTTTATTAAGTCATCACAGCCTTCTAAGAAGTTGGCACCTAAGTTTGTGGGTCCTTTCCCCATTATCGCTCAGATTAACCCTGTGACTTTTAAACTTGATCTGCCACATAATCTAAAATGCTTACACCCTGTTTTTCATTGCAGTTTGCTCAAACCGACTATTCGTTCTGACCACTGGCATGACCAACCTCCACCTCCAACCCCCATCATGATTGACGGTCAACAACACTTTGCAGTTAAAGAAATTTTAGATTCTAGATGCCTTCGCAATACTCTGCAGTACTTAGTTCGTTGGAAGCATTTCCCTCATCCAGAATGGGTTGCTGCAACGGATGTGGCTTCCCCTATCTTGGTTGCCCATTTTCACTCTGCTTATCCCGCTAAGCCAGGTCCCTAAGTGTGTTTTTGGGGAGGCGGTATGTCATGTTCGCCGTTTCAATGTCTTTGATACATTGTAACGTTTCGCATGTCATTAGCTGGATACGTGTTTCATCTTTCACGGGAGGATGGGAGTAGTTATCTCTTGGCTGTGCTTTGGAATGTGTTTGCTTTATCTGCTATGTTCAAGGTTACTTTCCAAGGCTAGCAGGTCTGACGATTGCTAGCACCTGGGACGGGCGGGGCTGTTGCCAGGGAGGCGGGATACGTTCGCACCGAGGGTTTTAAGTTTGTATTTGGCGCGCTTTTGCTCATTCTCAGCTTTCTCTGTATTTGCCATAAGTTCCCTAATAAATCAGATTTCATTTAGCAGCCTCTTATGAGTCTGAGTATTTGGGCTGGGCAATCATTACAATGGACTTCACCAGATGGACAACACCGCAATCAGATTGACTACATCCTTTGCAGCCAAAGGTGGTGGACATCTGTACAGTCGGTAAAAACAAGACCTGGAGCTGACTGTAGTTCAGATCACGAACTTCTTCTAGCACAATTTAGGATCAGACTAAAGAGATTAGGGAAGACCCACAGATCAGTTAAATATGAGCTCACTAATATTCCTAAGGAATATGCAGTGGAGGTGAAGAATAGATTTAAGGGACTGGACTTAGTAGATAGGGTCCTGGAAGAACTCTGGACAGAAGTTCGCAACATTGTTCAGGAGGTGGCAACAAAATACATCCCAAAGAAAGAGAAAACCAAGAAGGCAAAATGGCTGTCTGCTGAGACACTAGAAGTAGCCCAAGAAAGAAGGAAAGCAAAAGGCAACAGTGATAGGGGGAGATATGCCCAATTAAATGCAAAATTCCAGAGATTAGCCAGAAGAGATAAGGAATTATTTTTAAACAAGCAATGCGCGGAAGTGGAAGAAGACAATAGAACAGGAAGGACAAGAGACCTCTTCCAGAAAATTAGAAACATCGGAGGTAAATTCCAGGCAAAAATGGGTATGATCAAAAACAAAGATGGCAAGGACTTAACAGAAGAAGAAGAGATCAAGAAAAGGTGGCAAGAATATACAGAAGACCTGTATAGGAAGGATAACAATATCGGGGATAGCTTTGACGGTGTGGTCAGTGAGCTAGAGCCAGACATCCTGAAGAGTGAGGTTGAATGGGCCTTAAGAAGCATTGCTAATAACAAGGCAGCAGGAGATGATAGCATCCCAGCTGAACTGTTCAAAATCTTGCAAGATGATGCTGTCAAGGTAATGCATGCTATCTGCCAGCAGATTTGGAAAACACAAGAATGGCCATCAGATTGGAAAAAATCAACTTATATCCCCATACCAAAAAAGGGAAACACTAAAGAATGTTCAAACTATCGAACAGTGGTACTCATTTCACATGCCAGTAAGGTAATGCTCAAGATCCTGCAAGGTAGACTTCAGCAATTCATGGAGCGAGAATTGCCAGACGTACAAGCTGGGTTTAGAAAAGGCAGAGGAACTAGGGACCAAGTTGCCAATATCCGCTGGATAATGGAAAAAGCCAGGGAGTTTCAGAAAAACGTCTATTTCTGTTTTATTGACTATTCTAAAGCCTTTGACTGTGTGGACCATAACAAATTGTGGCAAGTTCTTAGTGGTATGGGGATACCAAGTCATCTTGTCTGCCTCCTGAAGAATCTGTATAACGACCAAGTAGCAACAGTAAGAACAGACCACGGAACAACGGACTGATTTAAGATTGGGAAAGGAGTACGGCAGGACTGTATACTCTCACCCTACCTATTCAACTTGTACACAGAACACATCATGCGACATGCTGGGCTTGAGGAATCCAAGGCTGGAGTTAAAATCACTGGAAGAAACATTAACAATCTCAGATATGCAGATGATACCACTTTGATGGCTGAAAGTGAAGAGGAACTGAGGAGCCTTATGATGAAGGTGAAAGAAGAAAGTGCAAAAGCTGGCTTGCAGCTAAACCTCAAAAAAACCAAGATTATGGCAACCAGCTTGATTGATAACTGGCAAATAGAGGGAGAAAATGTAGAAGCAGTGAAAGACTTTGTATTTCTAGGTGTGAAGATTACTGCAGATGCTGACTGCAGCCAGGAAATCAGAAGACGCTTAATCCTTGGGAGAAGAGCAATGACAAATCTCGATAAAATAGTTAAGAGCAGAGACATCACACTGACAACAAAGGCCCGCATAGTGAAAGCAATGGTGTTCCCCGTAGTAACATATGGCTGCGAGAGCTGGACCATAAGGAAGGCTGAGAGAAGGAAGATAGATGCTTTTGAACTGTGGTGTTGGAGGAAAATCCTGAGAGTGCCTTGGACTGCAAGAAGATCAAACCAGTCCATCCTCCAGGAAATAAAGCCAGACTGCTCACTTGAGGGAATGATATTAAAGGCAAAACTGAAATACTTTGGCCACATAATGAAAAGACAGGACACCCTGGAGAAGATGCTGATGCTAGGGAGCGTGGAAAGCAAAAGGAAGAGGGGCCGACCAAGGGCAAGATGGATAGATGATATTCTAGAGGTGATGGATTCGTCCCTGGGGGAGCTGGGGGTGTTGACGACCGACAGGAAGCTCTGGCGTGGGCTGGTCCATGAAGTCACGAAGAGTTGGAAGCGACTAAATGAATAAACACACAGGATGACTCTAGAGACCCAAGTGATGGACTGAGTTGATTCATCTTTTCCCCTTCTGTCAGTTAGTTGAGGCGTAGGGTGAGTGAGGTACGGAAACAAGAAGTTAGTCTGTAAAACTAGTTCAGGTGAAAAACATAGAGATCTGATGGGAATCTTTTGGAGTACTAATGTATAAACTGTCATCTGGTGCTCAGCCTGTACATGCCAGTAAATCAAACCTCACGTCACAGAATTGCCATCACTTTCTAGTGATCTCCTTCCAAGTAAACTGAACTTTGGGTAAATACTGGTACCAAGAGCCTTTTCATTCCTTGGAAATGAAATGGTATGTGTGTTAACAATACACTGACTGACTCAGCCAAGTACTGTGTTAGCTAAAGGACTACTTGTACAAGTATTACATAAAGAAAATATTCCTTCAAATACAGTTTCTTTAAATACATATAAGCCACCCTCCTCCAAATTCTTTCAATATATAAAGCTTTGTACCTGCATTTCTATGAATGTAGCTATCTTGATGGTCACTATGGAATACTAACTATTGGAAACCAATAGATCTGTTGCATCGTTTCACTGTGACCTTAGAGCATCCACTAATTACCATGTTGCTCAGCATATCAGCATCTACATCAGCAAAACCCTGCCTTTCTAGTGTTAACAAATTAGTAATATGAACAGATGACTTAATTAAAGCTATTGGAATGCAGATGCTCAGTGCTCTATAAGTAATTGGCAAATTCATGCAGAAGACTGGGTAAAACCTTCAGCAATCAGAATAAGGAGCGCATGAGGGTTTTGGAGGCTTCTTATTCTGGAAAAATATGCTAAATCATAAGACAAACCACAGCACTCTCATTTGTAGATCTATAAGAGCATTGAGCTCATTTTCAGCGTAGCTATTATCTTAAACACTAAATGAAAACATGTTTCCCACAATCAAATAGATCATAGCTAGGGCTGTGGGGAAACTGCCCAAATTATTTATGGTCAGATCCTTGACTATGGAAGTAGCCTAACTTTCCTTGGATCGGCCTGGGTAAAAGCCATTTTGATTTGCTCCTGTATCAATTGCAATCAATCGATCAGTAAAAAGCCCTTCCATTAGCATTTTTTTAAAAGTCCCCACCTGAGATTATAGTATATGTCTTTCTGTCTGTCTTTATTCTACAGCTGAAAAAGTCAAGGCATAACTACTGGCAAGTGATCAGGCACTTTTTTACCTCCTTCCCCCAGGAAGCTCAGGATTTCCCAAGAGGAACTCTACCCAGGCAGATTTAGCCCAAGAATTATCTTTCTACAAGCTATGACTACCATTTAACTGAGCAGGCTACTAGTTCGTAATCAACAGGGAGAAGCTGAATGAAAAATATTGGGCTTGATGGACAGAGTCTGCCATAGCATAAAGTAACTTCCTATGTTCCTTGACTTACCTGAATCTCCAGATAATTTGCTCTCCAGAAAAGAGTATTTCCACTACAGCATTGTAGCTTGGAACATTAAGGCTCATATAATGTTCGCTATTGCCTTTAGATGAAATTTGCAAGGAAAACATTGAACCTGCCAATGTTATCAGAATATGAATGAGAATGTCTGCAGTTCTCCTATCCTGAAAATATCAACAATGTATGACATCATTGTCAAAATCATTTTCTGTCAAACCTAACAGACAATTTGCTTAATTGAAACAATGTTAAAATCTGTAAATAGCATCGTTAGGTGTCTCAGGTGTTGCCTGAAAATTCTATAAATATTTATTGAAAATAGAACAATGGCAGTTTTTTAAGGGAAAGTTAAGAGGTAGATGGTTTTTTAATTTATAAATTCTGACCATTTCTGGAACTGTCAGTCCAGCTGATATGATCATCCAAATCCCTTTAACTTCAGCCTTGTTAGCAGAGCCATACGCATCTCTAAAAAATGCCTGATTTTAGGGCAAAACTACTAACTTTTTAAAAATAGATTCAGTGTTAGATTTAAAATACAAACTTGAGCTCACATGAGTGTCAAGCTTCACACTCAGGCACAGAAGTAAATTACAGTCTCCAGACATTCAACCCTGAATTCAATTCTCTTCTTGGATGAAGACTCCAACTAAGCTAGATTAGAACTTTATTGCAGAGGAGAATGCAGCCATAGACACAGGTTGGTTGTAACTGCAGTGCTCCATATGTACACAAGACATGGGGAAACTGCTAACACAGAGATTATTCTAAATCTCTCAGTGGCCTATTGTAACGATTGCCCTACTCAAATAAAATGCTCAGACTCCAAATCTAAGTTTAAGGTCTGGTTTTATTTAGAATAAGGTGCCAACAGAGAGAAAGCTGAGAATGAGAAAAGCGTGCCTAAACTCAAACTAAATAGCTCCATTTCCAACAACGACCCCCCGCCCCTGCATACAGAACAATCCCACATTCCCAGGTGCCCCTAACGAGCTCTGCTGATCGACGGGCAAAAAGACCTTGACATTTAAGAGATAACCCAAACACATTCCTTCCTGGCACAGCCCTACACATCTCCCCGTACAAGGTTTATCAGCAGCACCCTCCCAGCCAGGAACACGCATCAACACTCTGGCATGCGAACCGTTACGATGGAGTGAACATTGCAACGGTGACCATGACATACCACCCCCCTTACAAAAATTATGCAGAAGGTTTAGAAGGGTAGGCAACATGAAAAGCACAGATCAAATCAGGAGCCAGGACATCGCGCACAGTGACCCATTCAGGATGGGGAAAATGCTTCCAGCGAACTAAATATTGAAGAGACCCCCGAAGCCTGCAAGAGTCGAGAATCTCCTTGACCTCGAAGTGCTGCTGGCCATCAATCATGACAGGCGGAGGGGGAGGAGGCCGCGGATGCCAACGAGAGGAGTCATGGGCAGGCTTGAGCAAGCTGCCATGAAAAACAGGGTGCAAACGCTTCAAATTATGAGGCAGATCCAAACGTACAGTGACAGGATTCACAATAGCAGTGACAGGAAAGGGACCAATAAACTTAGGGGCCAGCTTCTTGGAAGGCTGAGGAGACTTGATAAATCTGGTAGAGAGATAGACCAAGTCCCCAACGCAAAAAGGTGGCTGTTGGTGTCGATGTCTGTCAGCACGGAGCTTATAGGAAGCCTGAGCATCTTGAGAGCGGTCTTAATGACGGGCCAGGAATCAGCGAGCCTAGAACCCCAGTCACAGGCCGCCACAGCCGGGGCAGAAGGTTGGGGAAACTCAGGGATGGGAACAAAATCCCCACCTGAAACAACCCGAAAGGGGGTTTGACCAGTGCTTTGGTGCACTGCATTATTGTAAGCGACCTCAGCAAAAGGGAGCAAATCAACCTAGTCATCCTGGTGATAATTGATGTAAGAGCGAAGAAATTGTTCCAGTGTGGCATTAAGGACCTCAGTAGATCCGTCAGTCTGGGGATGCCAAAAGGTTGACAATGCCTGTTCGGTGCCAATGAGTTTTTAAAAAGCCCGCCAAAACCATGAGGTAAATTGTGTGCCCCTATCGGTCACCAAACGAGAGGGGCAGCCATGGGGGTGGTACACGTGCACCAAAAAAAGTTTAGCCAGCTGTTGCGCCGATGGAATGGACTCACAGGGAACAAAGTGGGCCTGCTTTGAAAAATAGTCTTTGACCACCCAAATGACAGTTCTTCTGACTGGGGGGCAAGTCAACAATAAAATCCATGGAGATTTCTTCCCAAGGGCAAGAAGGGTCAGCCACAGGCTGCAAAAGCCCCTGGGGTTTACCTGAGGGTCGCTTAGACATAGCGCAGACAGAGCAGGAAGCGACATAAGCCTTGACATCCTTTCTCAAGGAAGGCCACCAAAATTGTCGCCGAACCAAATGGAGGGATTTGAGAAAACCAAAATGACCAGCTTGCTTGCTGTCATGAGAACGGGCAAGTATGGTAGCTCGTTGAGAATCAGGTACGTATAAACACCCCCCCACCCAAGCTAGGTCGTGCTCAAGGGAAACCTTGTCAGGGTTAGCCAGAAGCCAGGGATCAGATTTCAAAGCTGAGACAAAATTTGCCCGCAACCCACCAGGCATCTGCGGTTGCCTGCGGGCACGAGAGCGCTGCACCGGAGCTGTTTGCGAGGAGAGAGGGGGCTGCCCCCAAGCGCGGCTCCGGGTGACAGCGACCAAACCTAATTGTGGCTCTGTTAGCACAGTCCCAATGACATCGGAGATAGGCTCCGCATCCTGTGGCAATCGGGAAAGTGCATCAGCCAAAAAATTCTTCTTGCCCGGGATAAACTTAAGTTGGAAATTAAAACGGCTAAAAAACTGAGCCCAGCGTATCTGCTTTGGGCTGAGACTCCTGGGCATGCGGAGCGCCTCTAGGTTGCGGTGATCTGTCCAAACCTCAAAAGGGCAAGTAGTCCCTCGGAGTGCCAAGCTTCTAATGCAGCCTTAACCTCAAAAGCCTCTTTTTCCCAAACATGCCAGCGCCTCTCCGTTTCAGAAAACTTACAGGAGAGATAGGCACAAGGCTTTAAAAGCCCAGCAGAATCCCGTTGCAACAAAATAGCCCCAATAGAAAAATCAGAAGCATCAACCTGAACAACGAAAGGCCGCTCAGGGTCAGGGTGGGATAAAATGGGCTCTGCTGTAAAAAGGGTTTTTAACTGATCAAAGGCAGCCTGACAGGCAGGAGTCCAATTGAGCACAGCCCCTGGGTTTTTAACTTTGCGCGTCTCCCCGACCCCCTTGGTGCGCAACAAATCAGTCAGGGGCAGAGCAATCTCCACGAACCCCTGGACAAAGGATCTGTAAAAGTTAGCGAACCCCAAAAAACTTTGAAGTTGGCGATGGGTGCGTGGGCGCTCCCAGTTGAGAACCGCCTGAACCTTCACAGGATCCATTTCAATGCCTTGGTCAGAAACCCTGTAGCCCAAGTAATCTAAGCGAGACTTATGGAATTCATACTTAGAAAGTTTAGCGTACAGCTTAGCTTTCCTGAGGTTGGTGAGAACCTGTGTAAGGAGCTTTTCGTGCTCCTTCTCAGTTTTGGTATAGATGAGAACATCATCCAAATAAACCAAAACCCCCTTAAACAAATGTTCATGTAACATCTCATTGACCAGCTGCATGAAAACCCCTGGGGCTCCTGCAAGGCCAAAAGGAAGAACCTTATATTGAAACGAACCCAAGGGGCAATTAAAAGCTGTTTTCTATTCATCCCCCTCCCGAATGCGAATGCAATAGTAGGCTTCGCGAAGGTCAAGCTTGGAAAAAATTCTACCAGTGGACAAATGAACTAACATGTCTTTTACGAGAGGCAGAGGGTACTTGTTCGAGAGGGAGGCAGAATTTAACCCACGATAGTCCGTACACAGTCTTAGGGTGCCATCCTTTTTCTCACGGAATAAAACGGGAGTCCCAACTGGGGAGTTTGCCGGTTCAATGAAACCCGTAGCCAGGTTTTTATCAATGAACTCCCGTAACGCCTCCAGTTCTTTCTTGGTCATAGGATAAATCTTTGGCTTGGGTAAGGGAACGTCTGGAAGAAGATCAATGGCACAGTCAGTCTTGCGATGGGGGGGTAACTGGTCAGCCTCCTCCTCCCCAAAGACGTCAGCAAATTCTGAGTACCTTGCCGGCAGTCCCTCCAGGGGGGGAGCGGGAGCTCGAGAGTCGACAATTTCAGCCCTCCCTGCAGCCAAAGTGAGGGATCTCCCCACAATGGGAGCTTGGTAGAACCCATCCTCAAACATTAGAGTACGGGTTTTCCAATTAATGTATGGGTTGTGCCCGGTTAGCCAGGCGATCCCTAAAACAACCAAAGGATTGCCCACTGGGGTAACTATGAACTGGATCAGTTCGATGTGCATGCCCATTCGCAACGTAACCTCCCCAGTAAACTGGGTGGCCAGCGCCCCACCCGCCGTGGAACCATCGAGCTGCTGAAAAATCAGCGGTTTAGGAAGAGGGAAGCAGGGCAAGTCCAAAGCAGTGACCAGGTCGGGATGGATTAAATATCTGGAACACCCTGAATCAACCAAAGCCCAGACTTTGACGGTCTTGGATCGGCAGGCCAACTGGATTTTTACAGCTAGGATGGGGCAATCAGCACTCACCATGTTGGTATCATGCCCATTCTCCACCACCTGCCCAGCGGCACTGTTTAAGGCAGGTGGAAGGCATTTCCCGCCGGCTGCTCCAGGGCGGCCAAAGCATCTCCTGTAAAGTATACATCCTCCTCTTTGTCCATGGTCGCCAGCGCCACCACCAGCCAGCAAGGGGGGTTAGGTGCCTTTTGCGGTATCTTTTGGGTTGGTTTAGAGGGGCGATCTGCTGTCTTAGCTTTTTGACATTCCGCTGCGTGGTGACCTGGTTTGCCACACTTGATGCACTGGCCCCGGGTGAAACGGCGTTGCCTTTCCTCAGCCCAGCTGGAGTCGGACTGCATCCTCGGCCCCTTCCCACCGGAAGGGGGCTTGTCTCCTTTCGTAGCTTGCATAAAGGTGTGCTGGGCACGCTCAGCCTTCCTGGCCAGACAGATCCAATCATGCAGTGAGTCTGGATCGTCTCTGCACAGCGCCCACCACAACACCTCCCGATTGAGGCCATCCTTAAATCTATCGATCAAGGTAGCCTCCAACCATTCGGGAACTTTCCCTGCCAAAACTTTGAATTCTAGGGCATAATCAGCAACCAACTTTTGTCCCTGAACCAGTTCCTTCAGAGCATCCTTAGCCCTTTCCTTAGCAAGGGGATCCTCAAAATACCGTTTCAAAGCAGCTAGAAAGGTATTAAAGGTAGCCAGCGCTGGGGCTCTTGATTCGCATAACTGAACATACCAGTCAGCAGCTCTGCCCTTCAGTTTTGTGGCGATAGCCGTGATTTTAGCCCCTTCTGAGGTAAAACAATGTCCATATTGTTGCATATAATTCGTAGCACTGGTAAGGAAGAATGACAAGTTTGTGGGGTCGCCATCAAACTTCACTGAAAAGTCATTAGCTACCCCGCCACTCAGAGGCACCCCAACTGGTGGACGAGCCAGGGTAACCACCACTGGAGTGGAACCACGGAGAGCTGGGGAAAAGTCTCGTGGCCGGCCCCTTCCCCTCGGAGCCGGCAATGGAGTTGGTGGGATGCTGGGACCCCCTGCTGCCCCCGGACCAGTAACGACCTTTACCAGGTCACTCACTGCGGTTGAAAGGGAGCGTAGCATGTACTCCATGGATTCGATCTTGAACTCAAGGACTCTGATCCTATCTGGCGTGGTAGAGTCCTCCAGCCCCAGCACTTCAGGTTGCTGACTCCCCGACACTTTTGTGGACTCTCTTTCAGGAGTCTGTGGGCATCGTAGTTTCCATGTGGAGCGAGACATTCCTAGCCGGGGGTCAGCCAGGGCATCCCACAGGAACTGTTGGTGTTCGGCGAGCCCTTCGTCCATCAGTTCCCTCTCCTCTGGGCTGGAGCTTGGATCTCTAGAATGGGGTGCGGGGTGGGATGGGAGGGGGCTCAAGTCCCTGCTCGGGAACGCCGTTTCCAAGAGCTGTCTGGTCGCCTCTCCAAATCCCGTTGACTCCTTCCCCAATTCTGCCATCGCTAACTTCTTCTCTCTCAAGAAGATTTCTTGGTAGAGACTAGTGAGGTTTGTTCGTGGAATGATTATCAGCTTTATGTAATGATTGCCCTACTCAAATAAAATGCTCAGACTCCAAATCTAAGTTTAAGGTCTGGTTTTATTTAGAATAAGGTGCAAACAGAGAGAAAGCTGAGAATGAGAAAAGCGTGCCTAAACTCAAACTAAATAGCTCCGTTTTCAACAACGACCCCCCCCCTTGCATACAGAACAATCCCACATTCCCAGGTGCTCCTAACGAGCTCTGCTGATCGATGGGCAAAAAGACCTTGACATTTAAGAGATAACCCAAACACATTCCTTCCTGGCACAGCCCTACACATCTCCCCATACAAGGTTTATCAGCAGCACCCTCCCAGCCAGGAACACGCATCAACACTCTCGCATGCGAACCATTACGATGGAGCGAACATTGCAACGGTGACCATGACACCTATGACTCCATTAATATGGAATATTGTTTTGAGTACTGTAACTCAAAGGATTGGGAATTGGAATATCCTAGTTTCATTTCTTTTTTTTTTAAATAAGAATTTTATTAAGTTTGGAAAAAAAGATAAAAACTACAAAAAAAAAACTACAAAAAGAAAAAAAGAAAAACTAAAAAAGTGCAGAACACAAGAAAAAAGAATTTTGGAGATTACATAAGGTGACTTCTGACTTTCAACAACAAGAATATACAGCAATTTCCATATTCAATTCCTCACTTTATATCGAACCAAAATCACATTATTTCTATGAATCCTTCCATTAGCATATATACAAATCACTAATGCAATTGCTCCTTCCCCTTAGAGAAAAAAAAAAGAAACATATACATCTCTAAATCAACTTCCCTCGCCCGCCCCAAAAAACAACATTTATAATTATTTCCTTCCTACCACTATTCTATATATTTCTGTCCACTATAACAAAAATCAAATTATAAAAACATATAAATAGTCTACTTTTATAATTAATAATACAACAAACTCAACCCTATTAAATGTAAAAACCAAGCAATTATTATCCCCTATAAATACCTTATAAATCTTATAGATCAAATCTTTAAAAAATCCAATCAAATCATTAAAAAGAAATGGAATCATATAAGCCTTAATAGCAAACCAAATACATATTCTTAATTTTTTATCCCACATCGAAATATACCAGAACATTTACTTGTCTCCATATTACACATAAGACATTTCTCTTACAAAAATCAAGCAGCCCAACTGCCCCCCTTAGAAACTCAGACTTCTCAGTAGAAAGCCTCCCACAGAACAGAGCCATTTTGTTCTCAAAGCAATCCCAGAGAAAAACAAGCCAGTCTGTATCTTCCAAGTTGAACTGTCTTAACCCCTTCACCACCAAAGCATGTTCATCGCCTTCCATTTCTTCAGAGAGTCCAATCTTGCTGTCGGTAATGAACTTTTCCTCTTCCTCCAGAATATCCTCAACCATTGACACATTTTAAAACTGATATTTTCTGGAATATCCTGGATATCTTGCAGAATAGTTTGAAAGGTGTCATGTAAAATCTGTCTGAAATCACAACAAAGCTCAGAACAGAGCTCTGAGAAAATCTTGAGCTCTTCCTTTCTCATGTTTCAGGCAGTAGAATGTGGCACCATCTAAATACTTGACTAACACAGATAGGAGCTAATGGGTTAATGAAAGGCTTCAGAGAGTAATTGACAAAAAGAAAAATATGCTAACCAGCAGCTATGGCTCCCAAGAAAATTGAACAGAAAACTGAAGACTCAAAATGGCAGCTTCAACATGCAGGAAAATGTTAAATCCTTCAAATTAGATACAAAAATAATAGTGGGGAGATGATTATTTATTCTCAGTCCACCTTAATGTTTAAATGGGAAATAAGCCAAAGTTTAAAAAAGATTTTAAAATTAATCCAGAAATAACAATAAGCACCAAGAGATTTTGCTTCTTCTCGCTGTAGAAAGCCTCTCTTGGGGTACATAAACTTAAAAAAAAATAAAATAAAAATTGGGTCATTTAGAAATGGGGTGGCTCGACCTGGAAATGATGGTGTCCCCACCTCCTGTCATCTCTAACTAGATTGTTGCGAAAGCTGTTTGCGATTCTCTGGCTGCAAGACGGCGTTCTGGAGGGCATATGGGATGATTCTGAGTGCTTTCTTGCCATGAAAGCACTGTTGGGCTTCAGGAAAAAGCCTGCCCACACCCAAAAGAAAAGTCTCCACTGTCAGTTCTGTCCACAGATCTCAAGAACAGCTGTTCAGTCAGCCATATTCCCACCAGAAGTCCCCTAGTTTCATTTCTGACTGTCCAGAAATTGGTACTGGGAGACCTGTGTTTTTAGACCAACATTGAGATTGGAAAATTGGAAAGTATCCTCGAAGAATGTATGGTGGCTGATTGGCTGGCTAGCTGTTATTTATTTATTTATTTACTTACTTACTTGATTTATATAGCCACCCATTTCACTTTTACATGACTCTAAGTGGCTTACAATAAAACAAAAACACAAAATACATAATAGAAAACAAAAATAACACACATAGTTATTTAGAAAGAAGCAATATTTTGCTACAAATTCCCCTTTTTATTTTGTATTGCAGATTCCAAAGACACTCAGCAAATGGCTCCATAGTTGTCTAACAGTGAAATGACTAAACATTTCTCAAGCTTATGTATCAAATGGTCAGGATTTCCTTCAACACATTCCCATCTTCTCAGAATTTTCTAGTCAAGCAATTCTCAATGACCACCCTTTAGCCAAACAATTCTCCATCCCTCCCTCTCAAATTCTGCATAAAGCCTCAGTGGAAGAGTCCAGGGCTGAAGGCCAGGTATAGGCAATTTTTCAAATTAAGAAAACCTATGTCAGAAAGCATTACATTTATGTAAAGAGAAAATACTGCCCAATTGGGACCTCTCAAGACAATAGCACCATAGGAACATAACACATGAGTCATCTGACTGCTTTCATTTCAAAAAGGAAGTTGGTTATATCCAATAGAAGAGAATAGATGTAGCTCAGCTTAACATCAGCAGTGCCCTGATGACCATCATTGATGATGTTACCTAGTCAGATAATGAAACATCTGTAAGCAAACAACCAAGCTCAGAGAGCACAAAGGGCTCCAAAATTGGTGACATATATATTTATTTGTTTATTATTTTAAAAAGAGAGTGATAATAGTGCAAACAGGAGAACTGCATGATGAAGCTGAAAATAGCTTGCTAGTGCAAAGCCACTCTGGATGGTCAATGCCAACAAAGATTTGTACAAAGCAAGCAGAGAGCTGCAATGCAGCACTTTGCTCTTGAACTGTGTAACTGGATTTGAGTTTCAAGCTAACTGCAAGCAGTGGTTTGCAATAAGTCCTGGTTCAACAGATACTGTTTTGAGGAGTTAGCTGGTCCTGGCATGGCCATTCATCTTACCCAGCTAATGATGCTTTCCTAAATTATTCCAAATTGTTTCTTTCATTGCTCACACAATTAAGATCCCATTATGGTTTTAAAGGATCATCGGCAGTAGAAAATCAGAAGCTCAAACACTCTGAATATGTAGATGGTTGTTTACAACCCTCTGGCAGGACAGTATTTCATAGAAAACACACAACTTCAGGGATTCCAGAATGCCATTCTAAAACATTTCACAATTAATGCAGGAGTATTAAATTACCCTGAAGTGGTAATCACTTCATTCCTAATTACTGATAATAATCATATTCTTTTTTTGCCTCTTCCTTAAATGGATAGAAGTTGTACATTTCAATAACCTCACTGAAACATTTACTTAGATTTTGGCTGTCACACTGATTGTTCTTACTTAAATAGCTTTAGATTCTTGTCAAAAATCAAGGCAAGGAAAACAGTAGGTCTTCCTCAAAACTGATTTCAAGAGTTCTTAATTTTTTTTTCACTGAAATGATTGCCAAAAGAGAAAGAAAAAATACATTAAAATAAACCTAATCAAGAAGATAGATCTGAATCTCTTTCTCTCTCCCCCTATATAGTGTGTACTGTATGTGTATCTATCTGCCTATTTCTAATATACTTTTGTATGGAGTGTGCCAGGATCTTCTTATAGGCAGGCCAAAAGAAATAGAATATGGTATTTGACTTTCTTTGTATGTACTAGCCATATATCCCTAAACAACCAAACTCACATAGACACAATGAAGCTTTCTGCTACCATCAAGCAATTCAGGGAAATATAATCCTATGCATGATAGACACAATGTATCATAACTTGGCACTTGTGGGTACTGTGTTTGGGTGGGTTAGACAGGCCCAGTGATGCTTGAAGAGTAAGTACCTGCAGTTTGGGAAACAGAGTGAAACAGCTGTGATTTGAAACAGAAACTCTGCCTCTCCCCATATTTAGCTATTATGGAGAGGGGCCCTTCTACCTCACTTCCAAGACAAGCATGTTGCTCTCTAGGATGCTCTGAAGAAGACTCCTTGTGGGTGGGCAACCCAGTGGTCATGAGGAAAGCCTGCATCCAGCTGAAGATGTGATGTGACCCCTGTGTGATCAATAAAAATATCCACATCCCAGGCCTACTGATGTTCTCCCAGATGCTGCAACTTTTCTTGCTGATGGAGGTCACTATGAGCAAGGTGCAGAAATCTGACATGGTTTTCCAATGATAGTGATTGTAGTGATTGTAGTGATGCTATTATGTGGTTTAGCAGGATTGTGTAAACAGATCCAAGCTCAAATCCTCACTTGGCTAAGCATAGGACAATCACTAGCTCTCGTTCTAACCTACCTGAATCAGTTTGTTGTGGATAGCCAGACTGCATTCCCAGTACTGCAGCCTCCTTGACAATCTAAATGATAGACAACATCTGCATTTCAGTCAACACCCAGAAGGAGAGATACTCTTTCCACCACATATGCAAAAGGCAGATTCTACCAACCCATCTTTCTTAGCTGGATTTAGGAAATTTGAATCATTAAAAGGCAAAACTCCAGACAGCCAAAGTGAGAAATTTAAGCTAGGAAAACAAATGGAATATACTATTTGTTTTTGTTTATCTCTTGCAAGATCATTTATCTTCCAAAGGGGAAAGGAAGAACTGATACCACTATTCATGTGCCTTCACACTACAAGGCTGGGAGACTGTATTATAGAAATTATTTCATTACAGTATGACTATTTTTATGTTTATTCACCAGAAGGGCAGTAAAGACCATGGGAGCCCTATTTCTCTCCCAGACCAGGGTTGGTGAGGACACTGGATAAGGTAATCCCTAGCAGACAGCTATACCCAAGCCAGAGGAAGGGACAATGAGTGTAAACCCCATGGGATTCTCAGAGAGAAGCTTTGAGATGAGACGACCAATCTTTTATCCTTCAAGCCCTGCTGTGCTACTACAGGGTTCTTTCAAGATACAAAAAGGAAAAAATGATTGACCACATGATGTTAACCTTTATATTTTTATAAGTCTCCTCTTCCATTTAGAACTGAGGGGCATATACATTTGAAAAAGGAAACAAACAGATGAACAAATAAGGGGAGAAGTATGTACCCTGTCTTCAATCCCTGGAAACCCCCCTCCCCCAACAAAAACCAACCCAGATAATACAACAGTTCTCCTGTAGGTGGCAGCACCCACCCTACTTTGGCTGATCTCAAAAAACTAAGCAGATTAGAGCCTACATTGGATGGGAGGTTACAGGAAATACTGGGATGGTAAACTGTACTGGGAAGTTGGGAAGACATTCTGGAAGAAGATAATGGCAAACACTTCTCTAGAGCTGCCAACGATATACCTGAATCTATCTTTGAAATTACCCAGAGCTGAGTTTGGCTTGAATACCTGTGGTGGTGATGTAAGCATTGAAGAAATAATATTTTAAAAATATAAGATCGGTTTGTGTGATTTAGTTTGCAGAACAATGAGTATACTGAGTGATCTGCCAAAACCCTGACAATCTTCAAATGAAGTATGGATATACACTTCAGAATGACAGGCACCCCAAAATATTTTCTGCTTTTGTCAAAATGATGAAAGCAGCATCATGTCATCGTGCTGCAAAATCTGCCCCTTTCAGGGTGAGGGATGTGACATCACAATGCATGTACAAAAGGGGCAGGGCTTGTGTTGTAATGATAGTACCCTGCTTTCATCATTCAGCCCTCTTGAACTGCCTCGTGGATGCTACTGTTTATTATTATTATTAGATTTATATTCCGCCTTTATTTTGTACAAATCAAGGCAGTAAGCAAAATGCTTCTCCCTCCTATTTTATCCACACCAATAACCCTGTGGAGTGGAGTGGGAATGATCTTGGGAGGCAGGAGGAAGACCCACAGCTAGACAACGGTCAGATAAGAGGCGGCTTAGCCTGCAGAAGTAATGGAAGAATGGCAAGCATCTCAGAACGGACTCTCCCTAGTTTCTTGGACTGTAAGGGCGAGATGGGAGAGAGATACTGTCAGACTTGTACTGTTAATGTAACCTTACAATAAAGTTAGAGATAGTGCTTCTGTATATGCTTCTTGTCTAGACTACCTTGCAAGGCTGACAGAGCGGGAGTGATCAGCTCAAAAAGACCCAGCTGGCTTCCATGCCTAAGGGAGGACTAGAACTCACACTCACCCAATTTTTAGTCCAGGACCTTAACCACTATATCAGACTGGCTCTCTATAAAGAATGCATAAACATTACTTTCATTAATGAATTGTTCATTTGGCCTAAGAACTCAATGAGTGTCTATCTGTGTGTGTTTGTGTTTGTGTTTGTGTATGTATGAGAGAGAGAAAGAGAGAGAGAGAGAGAGAATGTTAGTGGATTGGTTTTGTTTGCTCATTACATGAAACCATACTGTCTCTGTTGCAAGACTAATTCTGATGAGAAATGCATTGAAGTTTCCAAGTATGTTTAAAGAAGAACAAATCAGCAAGGTAATAGCATAATGCCTAAATACTGGTATTTATAGATAGAGTTCTAAACTTTAAACTTTACTGTGGTACATTAGCTGAACAGCATGCCTAAAAACAGAAGCCCATCTGCTTCTCAGGAAAAAAATAGCAAAACAAAACCAATAAATGTGAAACAGCAGGGGCAGTCAGCACATCAGCCAATCATGTGCATTTAAGCAGGCAGTGGCCCTTTGACATAGTTGACAGAGTGTCTTTTGAAAGTTGCTCAACTGAAATGCATATCCTTTATTATTTTTGTCTAAAGCAAAACAATGACCAACCTTGCTGCTTTTGCTCTTACCACCTGGTTTCACTTTTTTTTTTATTTAGAAAGGCTATGGAGTTGGCATTTTGCTTGATTTTCCTACCAATATTAAGTATATTGGGTGAATGTTACAGTAACTATTAATGGCTTTATACAGAATTATTAATGAATATATGCAAAACTTCAGACAAGAAGCTTACATTAGATATTGTCACTGGGTATATCTAGATATGACTAGGTGATGGTTGTTACTTTTAAACCCCGGCATGGCTCAAGGCCTGGATAATTTCAAGACTTCCTGCTCCTGGAAGGGCTGTGGGAGAAGGAATGTTAAGGGTCTCTTCTCTGAAGGAATGACATCTACAGGGACCTTTCTCAGTGATGGCCCTTCTTCTGTGAAACTGCTTGCCCCCAGATATCTGGACTACCTCTCCATGGTTGGGCTTCCAAAGAGCCTTGAGGGCATGGCTCTTTAGGAAATCATTTGGGAGCAAAGGACTGACCTACTCCCTTTGGGTGGTGCAATCAGGGAATGTTGTTTTGGCCATTATGATTTCATTTTTAATCTTTTTATTGCTCATTGTAGGTCACTCAGAGCCATGGGGAATTGAACAGCATGCAAGCTTGAATAAGTAGGTTGTGTCTACCTGTCCAATCCGGTCTGGCATGCAATGGGTCCTGTCAGCCAAAGAATGTCAGCTGCCGGGGACCAGAATATGTGCATTTTCGGCTGTAGCACCCGCCCACTGGAATATCCTCCCTCCTGAGACTAGGATGGCCCCAACCCTGCTGGCCTTTCAGAAGACCTTGAAGACCTGGCTATGTGCCCAGGCCTAGTGTGTGAAGGGCCCCATTTCCTGGTTGTGCAGACACTGACAGATTGTAATATCTCTTGGCTGCTATTGTATTTAATTTCTTTTTGTCCTGTGTTTAATTGTTTGTTTTTATGATTGTTAGCTGTCCAGAGTCACCAATTTGAGATGGGCGGCTATACAAATTGAATAAATAAATCAGCAATTAACCATTTTTGCAATTGGGCAAGAAAATCAGCATAATGCCAATAGTAAGCCTAATAAATAACCATGAGCAATCTGTTTCCATAAATAGATATTTGTTGGATTTGATAGATTTTATCTATTTTCCACCAGTTATATTTCAAGACCATGGGCCCTGATGATAATTCTATAGGGCCATTTTGTGTTTTACCAGCAGTATTTGTGGAAGTTAGAAAGTTGACACTTTGCATCTTAAAGACTATATTTTATGTCACCACAGTTCAAAAATAATATTGTCACATTGGAGAGGATTCAGAAGCAAGGTAATGAAAGTTGCTTAGAGGGCTTTTTAAAACTATGCTGATGGGTTTTAAATTAGATGAGGGAAAAGGGAATCTCTAGTATATAAATCTTTCTTTAAAAAACATAAAAGCTCAGAACTGTTGATGATTCATTTATCATCACCACCACGAAGAAGTAGAGAGAATGTATTGATTGGACTTGGACATGTCAGAATCTATAATAGGATATGTGATTAGAGATTTCCCATCTTCTGAGAGGAGAAAAATTTGGAAATGAAGGAACTGGAATGATGATTCAAGGCTCCCCAGCTCATGTAATGCGGGATTGGGGTCCTACATACATCTATCCTTTACCAAACTGCATAAACTAAACATATTCACATGATGCACTAAGCCAAAAAGTCTGGTTAATGAGCAAGTGCTGTACACTCTTAAGAGCCACAAGACTGAGACCTGCTGGTCAAAAACCATACCTTGCTGACGGCCTCAGTTGAGCCACAGCATCATCTATACTTGGAATAGCTGCATAACAGCCCTTGTGGATGATAAACATTATCAAACTAACGTAACTGCCTCACATACGGAAGCCTGATTCAATGTAGGGCAGAGTTTGTCTGCCTTGTGGCTTTTGCCATTTACTAAAAAAAGGCAGCCAACCTCTCGTTTCAAGTTGATTCTCCACTTCTTACATTTTGTACCAGAAAAGGGGATTCTGAGTGGTAGAATAAAAGGTGTTTTTTTCTGATGGTTTCACAGCTGAAACCCTTCAGCTATAAAAATAAGACCTATGAAATGTTAATTAACAGTAATGAAAACAGCCATATTCTTACCAAACTAAGAAGTGATACAGTTGCTGGAGAACTGTTTCTCTCACAAGTGAATGTGAGTTGTTTTTGTTGTTTTTAAGATATTTATTTATTTGTTATATCCTGCCCCAGTCTAAAAGACCCTGGACAGTGTAGAAACTGTTAAAAACTCAGAAGAAACATCATGTTTTCAATGAAATGTTTTATGTGGTATGGTGAAACTAGACATCCTGCCATATGATACCACATGAACGCTATGACTAATGTTAGAAAAAAATGTTTTGTAAGCTTTTGTCTTTCTTTCGAGATTTTCCACATAGACCGATTACATAATTACACGTCAATGTACTGGTTGAAGAAAATGAATACACATTTAACCTTTGGATTAAATTCATAATATCATGTCTGTACTACATACTTTTTTTTTCCATGCCTGGATTAGAAGGAATTAGAGCATGCCTCTTATCCAAATGTGTTTGTTTTTTTAAGGGTTTTTAAATGAACAATCTCAGCTTTATTAGAATTGCTAAGAAGGTACCTAAGGACCCAACCTGGTAATGGAAAATACATAATAGTAAATAATGTTGGAAAAATGTGGTGTAAATTGATAAACTGATTCTGTTAGAGAGGTCAAAGATAATGTTGCAAAGTAACCATAATGAATTCTAGATAACTGATATGAAAAACTAATAAGCAAAATGATCCAGATAATATGTATAGAAAGAATGCTGAGATAAAGCCTTTACTGAAGATCAAAAGGTTATTTAAGAGATGGAGAATTGCCAAGTATGATGTGTGGGTAAAAGTTTATCTGATGATTGCTGAGTTATCAAACTTTCTATTTAATTTCCAAAGGCTAAATTATTCTTCAAGTTTTTGTTTTTCATTTTATGATAATTAATGGGTAATATAATTATTACCCATTAATTAAATATTAATTAAATTAATTCAATATTGATTGTGTAATTGTTTTAATTGATTGATTGATTAATTAATGTATCCCCTCCCCCAAGTCCTGCAGTGCTGCCTTATCATGGAAGCAGAATGTTCTTGGGGGGGATAAGCAAAGAATGCTGGGAATGTATGCCAAGTGTATATATTCCCAGAAGTGATAACCAAGGTGTGAAGGTCCTAGCTGCCCAGCTAAAGCAAGCAGCCACCTATATTAAGCAGCAGCAATATAGGAAGATGCTGAAGGCAGAAGATCACTTTAGTAACAAGGGCAAAGGCATCATTTCGTGCTGCGCAGGAGAAGGCAACGGTAAACCATTCCTGTATTTTACCAAGAAAACTACATTGATAGACAATATAAAATAATATAAAATAAATGACAATATAGTGCCGGATGGGCCCCTCAGGTCAGATGGCACTCAACATGCTACTGAGGAAGAGCTGAAGATCCTTCAAAGTACTAATGGTGTTTATGACAAATATATTAAAGCTTTCAGGTCATCTACTTGCTGATGCTGACATGCAGGAAAAGAAAATTCAAAGCTGCAAAGACCAAATTAGTATGGGAATTTGGAACATAAAATAAATGAACCTGGGAAAACTCAACAAAGTGAAAGATGAAATGAATGAACTGTACATTGACATCTTAGGTATCAATGAACTGAAATGGATTGGAATCGTACACTTTCAGTCAGAAAATTATAATATTCCCATACTAATTTACTGCTCAGAACATGATAAAGAAATAATGGCATGGCTTTCAAAGTCAGGAAGGATTAATTAGGAATAATATTTGGGTACAATGCAGTCAATGACCAAATTATATCAATTAGATTTCACAGACAACTCTCTAATGATTATCCAAATGTATTCTCCAATCACTGGTGCAGAAGAAGAGGAAGTTGACAAGTGTTATAGTCAACTTCAATCTGAAATTGACAGAACAAGCAAGCAAGGTGGACTGCTTATGGCTGGAAACTGGAATGCCCAAGTTGGAAATATTAAGGAGGAAAATCTGATTGGACTGTATGGCCTAAGAATATAAAGATACTATATTTATAGGTAGCTTCTGCCTTTTAGTATCAACCATCAACAGTAAAGGAACCGGCAATCAAGATATACACCACAGATAAGCACTTGGTAAAGTTCCAATGAAAGCTTTGGAAAAGATATTCAGATGCTATGACATGTCTATACCTATAAAGATCAGAATCATGCAGGCAATGGTTTTTCCTGTGATTCTCTATGAAACTGAAGTGTCCTGTTCAGACTATGAGATGGCCAGGCAGAGCTGGGCTGGGCTGGAGCATTCAGGCAAGGCTGCGAACTGGAGGCAAGGCTGGGCTGGACTGGAGGGTTCAGGCAAGGCTGCGAACTGGAGGCAAGGCTGGGCTGGACTGGAGGGTTCAGGCAAGGCTGAGAACCGGAGGCAAGGCTGGGCTGGACTGGAGGGTTCAGGCAAGGCTCCGAACCGGAGGCAAGGCTGGGCTGGACTGGAGGGTTCAGGCAAGGCTGCGAACTGGAGGCAAGGCTGGGCTGGACTGGAGGGTTCAGGCAAGGCTGAGAACTGGAGGCAAGGCTGGGCTGGACTGGAGGGTTCAGGCAAGGCTGAGAACTGGAGGCAAGGCTGGGCTGGACTGGAGGGTTCAGGCAAGGCTGAGAACTGGAGGCAAGGCTGGGCTGGACTGGAGGGTTCAGGCAAGGCTGCGAACTGGAGGCAAGGCTGGGCTGGACTGGAGGGTTCAGGCAAGGCTGAGAACTGGAGGCAAGGCTGGGCTGGACTGGAGGGTTCAGGCAAGGCTGAGAACTGGAGGCAAGGCTGGGCTGGACTGGAGGGTTCAGGCAAGGCTGAGAACTGGAGGCAAGGCTGGGCTGGACTGGAGGGTTCAGGCAAGGCTGAGAACTGGAGGCAAGGCTGGGCTGGACTGGAGGGTTCAGGCAAGGCTCCGAACTGGAGGCAAGGCTGGGCTGGACTGGAGGGTTCAGGCAAGGCTGCGAACTGGAGGCAAGGCTGGGCTGGACTGGAGGGTTCAGGCAAGGCTGCGAACTGGAGGCAAGGCTGGGCTGGACTGGAGGGTTCAGGCAAGGCTGAGAACTGGAGGCAAGGCTGGGCTGGACTGGAGGGTTCAGGCAAGGCTGAGAACTGGAGGCAAGGCTGGGCTGGACTGGAGGGTTCAGGCAAGGCTGAGAACTGGAGGCAAGGCTGGGCTGGACTGGAGGGTTCAGGCAAGGCTGAGAACTGGAGGCAAGGCTGGGCTGGACTGGAGGGTTCAGGCAAGGCTCCGAACTGGAGGCAAGGCTGGGCTGGACTGGAGGGTTCAGGCAAGGCTGCGAACTGGAGGCAAGGCTGGGCTGGACTGGAGGGTTCAGGCAAGGCTGCGAACTGGAGGCAAGGCTGGACTGGACTGGAGGGTTCAGGCAAGGCTGAGAACTGGAGGCAAGGCTGGGCTGGACTGGAGGGTTCAGGCAAGGCTGCGAACTGGAGGCAAGGCTGGGCTGGACTGGAGGGTTCAGGCAAGGCTGAGAACTGGAGGCAAGGCTGGGCTGGACTGGAGGGTTCAGGCAAGGCTGAGAACTGGAGGCAAGGCTGGGCTGGACTGGAGGGTTCAGGCAAGGCTGAGAACTGGAGGCAAGGCTGGGCTGGACTGGAGGGTTCAGGCAAGGCTGCGAACTGGAGGAAAGGCTGGGCTGGACTGGAGGGTTCAGGCAAGGCTGAGAACTGGAGGCAAGGCTGGGCTGGACTGGAGGGTTCAGGCAAGGCTGAGAACTGGAGGCAAGGCTGGGCTGGACTGGAGGGTTCAGGCAAGGCTGAGAACTGGAGGCAAGGCTGGGCTGGACTGGAGGGTTCAGGCAAGGCTGAGAACTGGAGGCAAGGCTGGGCTGGACTGGAGGGTTCAGGCAAGGCTCCGAACTGGAGGCAAGGCTGGGCTGGACTGGAGGGTTCAGGCAAGGCTGCGAACTGGAGGCAAGGCTGGGCTGGACTGGAGGGTTCAGGCAAGGCTGCGAACTGGAGGCAAGGCTGGACTGGACTGGAGGGTTCAGGCAAGGCTGAGAACTGGAGGCAAGGCTGGGCTGGACTGGAGGGTTCAGGCAAGGCTGCGAACTGGAGGCAAGGCTGGGCTGGACTGGAGGGTTCAGGCAAGGCTGAGAACTGGAGGCAAGGCTGGGCTGGACTGGAGGGTTCAGGCAAGGCTGAGAACTGGAGGCAAGGCTGGGCTGGACTGGAGGGTTCAGGCAAGGCTGAGAACTGGAGGCAAGGCTGGGCTGGACTGGAGGGTTCAGGCAAGGCTGCGAACTGGAGGAAAGGCTGGGCTGGACTGGAGGGTTCAGGCAAGGCTGAGAACTGGAGGCAAGGCTGGGCTGGACTGGAGGGTTCAGGCAAGGCTGAGAACTGGAGGCAAGGCTGGGCTGGACTGGAGGGTTCAGGCAAGGCTGAGAACTGGAGGCAAGGCTGGGCTGGACTGGAGGGTTCAGGCAAGGCTGAGAACTGGAGGCAAGGCTGGGCTGGACTGGAGGGTTCAGGCAAGGCTCCGAACTGGAGGCAAGGCTGGGCTGGACTGGAGGGTTCAGGCAAGGCTGCGAACTGGAGGCAAGGCTGGGCTGGACTGGAGGGTTCAGGCAAGGCTGCGAACTGGAGGAAAGGCTGGGCTGGACTGGAGGGTTCAGGCAAGGCTGCGAACTGGAGGAAAGGCTGGGCTGGACTGGAGGGTTCAGGCAAGGCTGAGAACTGGAGGCAAGGCTGGGCTGGACTGGAGGGTTCAGGCAAGGCTGAGAACTGGAGGCAAGGCTGGGCTGGGCTGGACTGGAGGGTTCAGGCAAGGCTGCGAACTGGAGGAAAGGCTGGGCTGGACTGGAGGGTTCAGGCAAGGCTGAGAACTGGAGGCAAGGCTGGGCTGGACTGGAGGGTTCAGGCAAGGCTGAGAACTGGAGGCAAGGCTGGGCTGGACTGGAGGGTTCAGGCAAGGCTGAGAACTGGAGGCAAGGCTGGGCTGGACTGGAGGGTTCAGGCAAGGCTGAGAACTGGAGGCAAGGCTGGGCTGGACTGGAGGGTTCAGGCAAGGCTCCGAACTGGAGGCAAGGCTGGGCTGGACTGGAGGGTTCAGGCAAGGCTGCGAACTGGAGGCAAGGCTGGGCTGGACTGGAGGGTTCAGGCAAGGCTGCGAACTGGAGGAAAGGCTGGGCTGGACTGGAGGGTTCAGGCAAGGCTGCGAACTGGAGGAAAGGCTGGGCTGGACTGGAGGGTTCAGGCAAGGCTGAGAACTGGAGGCAAGGCTGGGCTGGACTGGAGGGTTCAGGCAAGGCTGAGAACTGGAGGCAAGGCTGGGCTGGGCTGGACTGGAGGGTTCAGGCAAGGCTGCGAACTGGAGGCAAGGCTGGGCTGGACTGGAGGGTTCAGGCAAGGCTGCGAACTGGAGGAAAGGCTGGGCTGGACTGGAGGGTTCAGGCAAGGCTCCGAACTGGAGGCAAGGCTGGGCTGGACTGGAGGGTTCAGGCAAGGCTCCGAACTGGAGGCAAGGCTGGGCTGGACTGGAGGGTTCAGGCAAGGCTGCGAACTGGAGGAAAGGCTGGGCTGGACTGGAGGGTTCAGGCAAGGCTGAGAACTGGAGGCAAGGCTGGGCTGGACTGGAGGGTTCAGGCAAGGCTGAGAACTGGAGGCAAGGCTGGGCTGGACTGGAGGGTTCAGGCAAGGCTGAGAACTGGAGGCAAGGCTGGGCTGGACTGGAGGGTTCAGGCAAGGCTGAGAACTGGAGGCAAGGCTGGGCTGGACTGGAGGGTTCAGGCAAGGCTGCGAACTGGAGGCAAGGCTGGGCTGGACTGGAGGGTTCAGGCAAGGCTGCGAACTGGAGGCAAGGCTGGGCTGGACTGGAGGGTTCAGGCAAGGCTGCGAACTGGAGGAAAGGCTGGGCTGGACTGGAGGGTTCAGGCAAGGCTGCGAACTGGAGGAAAGGCTGGGCTGGACTGGAGGGTTCAGGCAAGGCTGCGAACTGGAGGCAAGGCTGGGCTGGACTGGAGGGTTCAGGCAAGGCTGCGAACTGGAGGCAAGGATGGGCTGGACTGGAGGGTTCAGGCAAGGCTGCGAACTGGAGGCAAGGCTGGGCTGGACTGGAGGGTTCAGGCAAGGCTGCGAACTGGAGGAAAGGCTGGGCTGGACTGGAGGGTTCAGGCAAGGCTGAGAACTGGAGGCAAGGCTGGGCTGGACTGGAGGGTTCAGGCAAGGCTGAGAACTGGAGGCAAGGCTGGGCTGGACTGGAGGGTTCAGGCAAGGCTGCGAACTGGAGGAAAGGCTGGGCTGGACTGGAGGGTTCAGGCAAGGCTGCGAACTGGAGGAAAGGCTGGGCTGGACTGGAGGGTTCAGGCAAGGCTGCGAACTGGAGGCAAGGCTGGGCTGGACTGGAGGGTTCAGGCAAGGCTGCGAACTGGAGGCAAGGATGGGCTGGACTGGAGGGTTCAGGCAAGGCTGCGAACTGGAGGCAAGGCTGGGCTGGACTGGAGGGTTCAGGCAAGGCTGAGAACTGGAGGCAAGGCTGGGCTGGACTGGAGGGTTCAGGCAAGGCTGCGAACTGGAGGCAAGGCTGGGCTGGACTGGAGGGTTCAGGCAAGGCTGAGAACTGGAGGCAAGGCTGGGCTGGACTGGAGGGTTCAGGCAAGGCTGAGAACTGGAGGCAAGGCTGGGCTGGACTAGAGGGTTCAGGCAAGGCTGAGAACTGGAGGCAAGGCTGGGCTGGACTGGAGGGTTCAGGCAAGGCTGCGAACTGGAGGAAAGGCTGGGCTGGACTGGAGGGTTCAGGCAAGGCTGAGAACTGGAGGCAAGGCTGGGCTGGACTGGAGGGTTCAGGCAAGGCTGAGAACTGGAGGCAAGGCTGGGCTGGACTGGAGGGTTCAGGCAAGGCTGAGAACTGGAGGCAAGGCTGGGCTGGACTGGAGGGTTCAGGCAAGGCTGAGAACTGGAGGCAAGGCTGGGCTGGACTGGAGGGTTCAGGCAAGGCTCCGAACTGGAGGCAAGGCTGGGCTGGACTGGAGGGTTCAGGCAAGGCTGCGAACTGGAGGCAAGGCTGGGCTGGACTGGAGGGTTCAGGCAAGGCTGCGAACTGGAGGCAAGGCTGGACTGGACTGGAGGGTTCAGGCAAGGCTGAGAACTGGAGGCAAGGCTGGGCTGGACTGGAGGGTTCAGGCAAGGCTGCGAACTGGAGGCAAGGCTGGGCTGGACTGGAGGGTTCAGGCAAGGCTGAGAACTGGAGGCAAGGCTGGGCTGGACTGGAGGGTTCAGGCAAGGCTGAGAACTGGAGGCAAGGCTGGGCTGGACTGGAGGGTTCAGGCAAGGCTGAGAACTGGAGGCAAGGCTGGGCTGGACTGGAGGGTTCAGGCAAGGCTGCGAACTGGAGGAAAGGCTGGGCTGGACTGGAGGGTTCAGGCAAGGCTGAGAACTGGAGGCAAGGCTGGGCTGGACTGGAGGGTTCAGGCAAGGCTGAGAACTGGAGGCAAGGCTGGGCTGGACTGGAGGGTTCAGGCAAGGCTGAGAACTGGAGGCAAGGCTGGGCTGGACTGGAGGGTTCAGGCAAGGCTGAGAACTGGAGGCAAGGCTGGGCTGGACTGGAGGGTTCAGGCAAGGCTCCGAACTGGAGGCAAGGCTGGGCTGGACTGGAGGGTTCAGGCAAGGCTGCGAACTGGAGGCAAGGCTGGGCTGGACTGGAGGGTTCAGGCAAGGCTGCGAACTGGAGGAAAGGCTGGGCTGGACTGGAGGGTTCAGGCAAGGCTGCGAACTGGAGGAAAGGCTGGGCTGGACTGGAGGGTTCAGGCAAGGCTGAGAACTGGAGGCAAGGCTGGGCTGGACTGGAGGGTTCAGGCAAGGCTGAGAACTGGAGGCAAGGCTGGGCTGGGCTGGACTGGAGGGTTCAGGCAAGGCTGCGAACTGGAGGAAAGGCTGGGCTGGACTGGAGGGTTCAGGCAAGGCTGAGAACTGGAGGCAAGGCTGGGCTGGACTGGAGGGTTCAGGCAAGGCTGAGAACTGGAGGCAAGGCTGGGCTGGACTGGAGGGTTCAGGCAAGGCTGAGAACTGGAGGCAAGGCTGGGCTGGACTGGAGGGTTCAGGCAAGGCTGAGAACTGGAGGCAAGGCTGGGCTGGACTGGAGGGTTCAGGCAAGGCTCCGAACTGGAGGCAAGGCTGGGCTGGACTGGAGGGTTCAGGCAAGGCTGCGAACTGGAGGCAAGGCTGGGCTGGACTGGAGGGTTCAGGCAAGGCTGCGAACTGGAGGAAAGGCTGGGCTGGACTGGAGGGTTCAGGCAAGGCTGCGAACTGGAGGAAAGGCTGGGCTGGACTGGAGGGTTCAGGCAAGGCTGAGAACTGGAGGCAAGGCTGGGCTGGACTGGAGGGTTCAGGCAAGGCTGAGAACTGGAGGCAAGGCTGGGCTGGGCTGGACTGGAGGGTTCAGGCAAGGCTGCGAACTGGAGGCAAGGCTGGGCTGGACTGGAGGGTTCAGGCAAGGCTGCGAACTGGAGGAAAGGCTGGGCTGGACTGGAGGGTTCAGGCAAGGCTCCGAACTGGAGGCAAGGCTGGGCTGGACTGGAGGGTTCAGGCAAGGCTCCGAACTGGAGGCAAGGCTGGGCTGGACTGGAGGGTTCAGGCAAGGCTGCGAACTGGAGGAAAGGCTGGGCTGGACTGGAGGGTTCAGGCAAGGCTGAGAACTGGAGGCAAGGCTGGGCTGGACTGGAGGGTTCAGGCAAGGCTGAGAACTGGAGGCAAGGCTGGGCTGGACTGGAGGGTTCAGGCAAGGCTGAGAACTGGAGGCAAGGCTGGGCTGGACTGGAGGGTTCAGGCAAGGCTGAGAACTGGAGGCAAGGCTGGGCTGGACTGGAGGGTTCAGGCAAGGCTGCGAACTGGAGGCAAGGCTGGGCTGGACTGGAGGGTTCAGGCAAGGCTGCGAACTGGAGGCAAGGCTGGGCTGGACTGGAGGGTTCAGGCAAGGCTGCGAACTGGAGGAAAGGCTGGGCTGGACTGGAGGGTTCAGGCAAGGCTGCGAACTGGAGGAAAGGCTGGGCTGGACTGGAGGGTTCAGGCAAGGCTGCGAACTGGAGGCAAGGCTGGGCTGGACTGGAGGGTTCAGGCAAGGCTGCGAACTGGAGGCAAGGATGGGCTGGACTGGAGGGTTCAGGCAAGGCTGCGAACTGGAGGCAAGGCTGGGCTGGACTGGAGGGTTCAGGCAAGGCTGCGAACTGGAGGAAAGGCTGGGCTGGACTGGAGGGTTCAGGCAAGGCTGAGAACTGGAGGCAAGGCTGGGCTGGACTGGAGGGTTCAGGCAAGGCTGAGAACTGGAGGCAAGGCTGGGCTGGACTGGAGGGTTCAGGCAAGGCTGCGAACTGGAGGAAAGGCTGGGCTGGACTGGAGGGTTCAGGCAAGGCTGCGAACTGGAGGCAAGGCTGGGCTGGACTGGAGGGTTCAGGCAAGGCTGCGAACTGGAGGCAAGGCTGGGCTGGACTGGAGGGTTCAGGCAAGGCTGCGAACTGGAGGCAAGGCTGGGCTGGACTGGAGGGTTCAGGCAAGGCTGCGAACTGGAGGCAAGGCTGGGCTGGACTGGAGGGTTCAGGCAAGGCTGCGAACTGGAGGAAAGGCTGGGCTGGACTGGAGGGTTCAGGCAAGGCTGAGAACTGGAGGCAAGGCTGGGCTGGACTGGAGGGTTCAGGCAAGGCTGAGAACTGGAGGCAAGGCTGGGCTGGACTGGAGGGTTCAGGCAAGGCTGCGAACTGGAGGAAAGGTTGGGCTGGACTGGAGGGTTCAGGCAAGGCTGCGAACTGGAGGAAAGGCTGGGCTGGACTGGAGGGTTCAGGCAAGGCTGCGAACTGGAGGAAAGGCTGGGCTGGACTGGAGGGTTCAGGCAAGGCTGCGAACTGGAGGAAAGGCTGGGCTGGACTGGAGGGTTCAGGCAAGGCTGAGAACTGGAGGCAAGGCTGGGCTGGACTGGAGGGTTCAGGCAAGGCTGCGAACTGGAGGCAAGGCTGGGCTGGACTGGAGGGTTCAGGCAAGGCTCCGAACTGGAGGCAAGGCTGGGCTGGACTGGAGGGTTCAGGCAAGGCTGCGAACTGGAGGAAAGGCTGGGCTGGACTGGAGGGTTCAGGCAAGGCTCCGAACTGGAGGCAAGGCTGGGCTGGACTGGAGGGTTCAGGCAAGGCTCCGAACTGGAGGCAAGGCTGGGCTGGACTGGAGGGTTCAGGCAAGGCTGCGAACTGGAGGAAAGGCTGGGCTGGACTGGAGGGTTCAGGCAAGGCTGAGAACTGGAGGCAAGGCTGGGCTGGACTGGAGGGTTCAGGCAAGGCTGAGAACTGGAGGCAAGGCTGGGCTGGACTGGAGGGTTCAGGCAAGGCTGAGAACTGGAGGCAAGGCTGGGCTGGACTGGAGGGTTCAGGCAAGGCTGAGAACTGGAGGCAAGGCTGGGCTGGACTGGAGGGTTCAGGCAAGGCTCCGAACTGGAGGCAAGGCTGGGCTGGACTGGAGGGTTCAGGCAAGGCTCCGAACTGGAGGCAAGGCTGGGCTGGACTGGAGGGTTCAGGCAAGACTGCGAACTGGAGGCAAGGCTGGGCTGGACTGGAGGGTTCAGGCAAGGCTGCGAACTGGAGGCAAGGCTGGGCTGGACTGGAGGGTTCAGGCAAGGCTGAGAACTGGAGGCAAGGCTGGGCTGGACTGGAGGGTTCAGGCAAGGCTGAGAACTGGAGGCAAGGCTGGGCTGGACTGGAGGGTTCAGGCAAGGCTGAGAACTGGAGGCAAGGCTGGGCTGGACTGGAGGGTTCAGGCAAGGCTGAGAACTGGAGGCAAGGCTGGGCTGGACTGGAGGGTTCAGGCAAGGCTGAGAACTGGAGGCAAGGCTGGGCTGGACTGGAGGGTTCAGGCAAGGCTGAGAACTGGAGGCAAGGCTGGGCTGGACTGGAGGGTTCAGGCAAGGCTGAGAACTGGAGGCACACCCAGTTCGTGCTGGAGCGAAGCGACAAGGCTTGGAGCTAGACACGGGGCTGTGCTCAGGAGGGACAGCAGAGAGAGGCTCTACTGGTGTGACCCATGCAGACGGAGGCTCCACAAAGGCAGAAGGTGCTGGTGCTGGTTCCACGCTGGTTACAGGCAAGGCTTCTGGTGGTGGTAAGGATTCTCCCATGAGCCGTGAGCTCAAAGGAGCTGTTGTCTTCGGCAGCTTGCTCTTGGTGTGCCTGCCTTTTTATTTGCTCCTTTTCACACCGTTTTCCCTTTCTGGCCAATGACGCTTCTTTTTTTTTCACGCGCTTCTCTGCTCACCTTTCTCAAGCACTGATTGGAGGCTTCAAATCTCCCTCCGGAGTTTGTCCAATCCTCTCCTGTGATTTGTCCTGCTCTGCTGAGTCACTTCCTGGATTAGATTCTTCAAGTCCTTGCTGATAAGTTTTGTTTCCCTCCCTCTGATTCCGAACAAGTTTCGTTTTTAGATCAGAAGCAGGCTCAAACCTCAGATGAAAGTTGGACTTTGGAGAAGCAGTATAGAAAGAGTATTAATGCTTTCAAACTTTGGTGTTGGAAAAGACTCCTGAAAATTCCATGGACAACCAAGAAAATGAACAAATGGATCATAGAACAAATCAATTCAGAGTTCTCACACAAGACATAAATGACCTGGTTCAAATTATTATATGTTGGATACATTATGAACACCTAGTTCTCTGGACAAGTCTATAATGCTGGGAAATGTGGAAGGAAAGAGAAAAAGAGGACAACCAGCAGCAACGTGGATGGACTCCATTACAGTGAAAATAGGTACATCATGGAAGAGTTGAAGAACCAGGCTGGGAATAGATTGTCCTGGAGAAAATCTACATATGTGGTCATTAAGAGTCAACACCTACTTGATGCTACATAATCAATCAATCAATCAATCAAATATTGTATTAGTTGTAAACATTAAAATAAAATACAGATTTGTAGAAAAATTAGATAATTATATCTAAGAAAATTTCGTATTAGGAATTGCTTTAGCAAATACTTTATTCATAATTCACTTTTCTAGCCTGAAATACTATTTTATTTTATTTATTTTTGCAACACTATGCACACTACCGTATATTTTTGTATATTTTACTGAGGCCTTATATTCTATAATAAAAATTGAAAAATTGATATATATTTTTTTGCTTACTAATTCTGGCTACTGCAGAACTGAATCCACCTGAAAACCCTTCATTTGAAGTGTCTTAATCAGCTATAGCTAATTAACCAAAGCCTGTTAAAATGCTGAAACTATAGGCTGATTAAACAAAGCAAAACTAATTATTCTGGGACTAATTTGAAGATAAGATTGCACTCTAAAGGATATAACATGGCATCTTTATCTAGTTGAGATGTATGTGGTATGGCCCCTGTTTGGTCATCATACTTTTAAACTAGTTAAACTACAGCCTGGCTGCTATATCTGGATGACCCTAAGGGACCATCAAAGAGATGCAGAAAACTCTTTGCTGCCATCTAGTGGTCATATACATTTTGCAGTGCAGACTTGATAGACCTAGTATTTATTTGCAGGAGTGCCTTTGGCCCCCACAAAAGGCCCAATGGAATCAAACAGAGGAGGCTATTTGCCTACTAGTAAATGTGTGTTTTGTGACTGGCCATAGCTGTTACAGCAGCCATTTTGTGAATAGGCAAATCTCCCAATGGCAGCCATTGTCATGAGTGCCATTGAGCTGAAGACATCAGCGCAATGACACACATGACAATAGCAAGGAAACAGGGGAAGGGGCTCAAGATAAGTAGCCATCAACTCACAAAGACACAAGGACAAGAAACAATGGCTAAACGGATCGCGAGACACACCCAAGCTGTTAGCGCTAACGCAACGGAGATCGCCCAGCTGACAGCAATCACCGGAGGAATAGAGAAACCGATGATGGGTGATCCCGGAACGCCAGCGGGGCCTCGCAACCCCTCACCTACCGGCAGGACAACGTGTTGGACAAAGGGGGGTGACGTAACCGCGAGTGAGGGGGCGCTGACCGGCGCGGGGTATTTAAACCCCGCACCGGCACGCTCCTGTCACTCTCAGCTTTTTTCCTATACTGTACCTACACCGTGAATAAATCAGAGCCTGTTCCACAGAACCAGTGTCTGAGCATTATTCAGAGGTAGGCAGCGCATGACATAAAGCTGAGAGTCATAAACTCAGCCTCGCCGAGCCCCACCGGATGACAACGAGCCACGGGAGGAGTAGACGGCGAGAAGACCAGGAAGATGAGGCCGGCGCGACGCGGACAAGGAGGGCGAGCCGCACGGCAAGAAGCAGAGGAGGACCGACCAAGGCCAGAGGCACCGCGGACTCCCGGAGCCATGGACGCCCACCCGACCCAACCCGAGCCTCAGCTCCAACCCCAAGGGGAGATGGCGACGGAGGCACCCGACCACGGGAAGGAGCAACATACCTTCCGAAACCAGCGGAGAACCCCGCGCCCCACATCGCACCCCAGCAACGGGCGTGGAGCGACAGCCCAACGGCGGTAAGCACGGAGGAGGACGATGGAGACACCCAGCAGACGGCGGAGGAAGCGGACCAACGGCCGAGAGAGACTGAACCCCACCGGCAACCCACCCCCGCCGACACACCGACAGAACCGGCCCCAGCGGCGGCGCGGATCATGGACGAGGAAGCACGAGCTGGTCTCGCGGCCATGCAGACCCAACTGGAGGAACTCCGGACCATGCTTCAGTCGCTCATGCCCCCCGCGCCGCCCAACGACGTCCCCGCACAGGTCCGCACCCCGAGCGAAGCGCCAAACCCCCACGGGCCAAATGAAGGTCAACAGACGGCCCAGGCGGACGACACCACAGGCCGGGAAGCGAGAGGAAGGGCCGCACAAAACGCCCGGGCCCCAAAGGACTTCCCCATCTTCTTTGATGGGAACCCCGCGAAACTGTCGTTCTTTATCACGAACGCCAGGGAGTTCATGGGGAGGCACGGACACTCCTACGACTCCGAAGCGGACAAAATTGCTGCCGTGGCGATCAAATTACAAGACCGGGCGGCGGACTGGTACGTCCAACTGTACGAGTCCAGCTCCCCCGCCCTCGCCAACTTCCCCGCCTTCATCAAGGAGATGAGAAGCTACTTCGAAGACCCACTAGCCAAAGTGAGGGCGAAGAGCGCACTCCAAAGACTTAAACAGGGCACACACACTGTCCCAGACTACGCCCTCGAGTTCAAAGCCCTCGCGGGGAAGGTCAGCGACTGGTCCGAGACCACCCTGCTGGAAATGTTCAAAAGGGGGCTCAACCGCGACGTACTGCAATGGGCCCTCTACCGCGACGACCCAGAAACTCTACACGGGTGGATCCACCTCGCGGGGAAAGCCGAACACGCGCACCGCACCTTCCTCATGACAACTACGGAAGACGCGAACTACAGCTGCAAAAAGGTACCCGCACCACACGTGGGGACGGCCGGCCCCACATACCCAAAGAAGAAATTTAATCGGGAGCCCTGCGGGAGGTGTGGAAAACTTGGGCACAAGACGGCGGATTGCTTCGCCAACCGACTGCCGACCAGTGCGCCTAAACCCACCCCGAAAGCTAGCCCCAAACCACCTAACCTGGTGCCGCCCCCTCACCGCCGAATGACCGTAGCCACAGCGACACCAGAGGAAGGCTGGGAGCCTACTGGGGGGAAGAGGACAACGTAGACCCAGACCAGCCGGCGGGAAAAGCTCCCCGCCTGCCCTGAAACGTGTTGCGAGGCAGGCGGTGGGACAGCAGCGCGGACCACCTCGACGGAACGGCGAAAGCTCCGTGATAATGGCGGCAATTAAACTCTCTGCCGGCAACGGAGCCACCACGGCCGCGGCACTAGTGGACTCGGGGTGCTCAAAAAACCTCATCCACCCCGACTTAGTCGCCAAACTCGACCTCCGCTGCTTCCCCCTCCCCACGCCGCTGGCATTCCACCAGCTAGACGGCTCTACAGCGGGAGGGAAACCAGCTACGATGCAAACCGAGCCGGTCACCCTGCAAATGGGCACTCACACCGAACGCACATCATTCGTCGTCACCCACATCGGACGGCCCATTGCAGTCCTGGGAATGCCATGGCTCACGACAAACAACCCGCGCATCAACTGGGAGACCCGCACCTTCACATTTGGCGACGGCAAGTATCGGGCACCAGTTCCAGCAGGCAGAACCAACCCCACTGTGGGACGAGCAGAGGCGACTACACAGGACAACGCCGCTACCACAGCAGACCTACCGGAACAATACGCCGACTTCTCCGAGGTCTTCGGAGAGGCGGAAGCTGACCAACTACCCCCCCACCGCAAGACGGATTGCCGGATCGACCTGCTGCCCGACATCCCCTTACCTAGACCGAAGATCTACTCGATGACCCCGAAGGAGATGGCAACCCTCCGGGAGTTCATCGATAAAAACCTAGAGAGGGGATTCATAGAGCCAGCATGCTCACCGGTCGGAGCCCCCGTCTTATTCCGGGAGAAGAAAGACGGCACCCTACGGCTCTGCACCGACTACCGGGGCCTAAACGCGGCTTCCCTGTCCAACAAATACCCCTTACCCCTGGTGAAAGACATGCTCGCCCACCTGTCCACGGGCAAAGTCTTTTCCAAATTGGACCTTCGCGAGGCGTACTACCGCATCCGAATCAGGGAGGGGGACGAATGGAAGACTGCGTTCAACTGCCCCCTAGGCGCCTTCCAGTACAAAGTGCTGCCATTTGGACTCGCGGGGGCCCCCGGGGTGTTTATGCAGCTCATCAATGAGGTACTGCATGAACACCTGTTCAAAGGGGTCCTTGTCTACATAGACGACGTCCTTATCTACACGAAAACGCACAAAGAACATGTGACCCTAGTCAGGCAAGTCCTCGACAAGCTCAGAAGGGCACAGCTCTATGCCAAACCTACAAAGTGCGAATTTCATAAAGCGCGCCTAGACTACCTGGGGTACCGAATCTCCGGAGATGGCATAGAAATGGACCCCGCAAAAGTGAACTGGGAACGCCCCCACAACAGACGCCAACTCCAGAGCTTCCTCGGCTTCGCGAATTTTTACAGGTCATTCGCCCGGGGGTTCGCAGAGATAGCCCTCCCCCTAACGGACCTCCTCAAAACCAAAGGGGTGGGGGACACCCGACGCGCCAAGAACCCAGGCACAGTATTGAATTGGACTCCCGCATGCCAGACCGCATTCAACAAGCTGAAAGCGCTGTTCACCACGGAGCCAATCCTCGCGCACCCGGACCCAGAACGGCCGTTCGTGGTCCAAGCCGACGCCTCAGACTTCTCCCTGGGGGCCATCCTACTCCAAAAGGACCCCACGGGACTCCTGAAACCATGCGCCTACCTGTCGAGGAAATTTTCCGAGACAGAAAGGCGATGGCACGTCTGGGAGAAAGAAGCCTTCGCGGTAAAATCGGCGCTAGAAACATGGCGACACCTACTCGAGGGAGCCACCCAACCATTCGAGGTCGGGACCGACCACCGGAACCTCGAGGCCCTCCGAACGCCCAGACGCCTTAGCCCAAAACAGGTCCGATGGGCCCAATTCTTCAGCCGCTTTAAATTCCAGCTGAAGTTCATGCCGGGCAAAAAGAACTTCATGGCCGACGCCCTCTCCCGACTGCCCCAGGACGAAGAACCTGCCCCAGACACCATTGGGACGGTCCTATCCGCCTCGCAACTGGGGATGGCCGTGACCACCCGAAGCGGCGCTCGGAGGCAGCTCGACTCTACGGCGCAGCCGACGGCAGGACAACCTGCGACCAGACGAAGCCCACCGCAACTACCAGGGGGAATACGCACGGACCTCGCCGCCGCCCTCAAAACCGACCCCTGGTTCCTGGCAAACCCCGACAAGGTAACGATGGCACAGGACCTGGCATGGGGGGAAGGCAGAATCTATGTCCCGGACTCGCAACGCCAAGCGATCTTGCATAGGTCACACGACGCCAAGCAAGCGGGACACTTTGGGTTCCTCAAGACCCTACACCTAACAAGGCGTCAATTCTGGTGGCCCGCGCTCAGACGAGACGTGAAAGCATACGTAGCGTCCTGCCCAACGTGTGCTAGGGCCAAACGGGCACCAGGCAAACCCGCGGGGCTATTACAACAGGTGGCAGAACCCTCCCGCCCATGGGAGGAAATCTCTATGGATTTTATAGTGGACCTCCCACCCAGCCAGAAGAAAACGGCCATTTGGGTGGTGAAGGATTACTTCTCGAAACAGGCCCACTTCATCCCCTGCACGTCGGTCCCGTCCGCACAACAACTAGCCAAACTCTTCCTCATCCACGTGTACAGGTTACACGGATGTCCCGCACGTGTGGTGACCGACAGGGGCACACAGTTCACCTCTAAATTCTGGCGGGCCTTCCTAAAGCTGATGGGGACCCAACAGGCCCTATCCACTGCCTGGCACCCCCAGACGGACGGAGCCACAGAGGTCCTTAATGCCACCCTAGAGCAATTCATACGCTCATACACCAACTATCATCAAGACGACTGGGCCGAGCTGCTCCCATTTGCCGAAGTCGCATACAACAACGCCGTCCACACGAGCACGGGGAAAACTCCGTTCGAGGTAGTCTCGGGGCGCGACTTCGTCCCCATACCGGAGCTACCACAACCCCCGGAACCCCAGGTGGACGCTAGCGACTGGGGACGGAAGATTGCGGAATCGTGGCCAATAATCACGGCAGCACTGAAGGATGCACAGGCGGCCTACAAAGAGCAGGCCGACAAGCACCGGCGCCAACAACCAACGTTCCAGGCGGGGGATATGGTCTACCTATCCACCAAATTTCTAAAGTCACCCCAACCCTCGAAAAAACTGGGGCCTAAGTACATCGGGCCGTTCCGAGTCACGCAAACAGTGAACCCGGTGGCAATACGCTTGGACCTGCCACACAACCTACGGAGACTCCACCCGGTGTTCCACACCAGCCTCCTGAAACCGGCAACCACCTCTCGATGGCACCCAAGCACGCCACAGCCCTCACCGGTGATGATCGACGGGCAACATCACTTTGACGTAAGGGACATACTCGACTCTCGCAGGCAACGGGGAACTTTACACTATTTGGTCAGGTGGAAACACTTCCCCCACCCAGAATGGGTGGCGGCGCACAACGTTAACGCGCCTGACCTGACCCGGGCTTTTCACCGGGCATACCCCGACAAGCCAAAACCAAGGCTAGCAAGCCGTCACCTGCAAAACCCCTCCCCCACGGGCCCCCCCGCCTACCGTGCCCCAAGGGAAAGGGCCCCCCCCAAGCCCGCGACTTGGGTGGACCTCCCCCCCCGGGACTCACTCCCCCCGCCCCGGGCCCACGAGGCAGTAACAAGCGTTCGCCAGCACCCTCCCCCCGCCCCGGGCCCACGGGGGAGTGGCAAGCAAGCCAACAGGGCATCCTGGGGGCAACGCCCAGGAGCACACATAACAAAGGCGACGCACTTTGAATAAAAAAGAAGGGCCCTACCTGGAGCTGATAAGCACCCGACCAGCCACGCCTCTCTCCTCGCCGAACTGAGCCAAACTAACAGGGTGTGGCCGGAGCATGCGCACGCCAGGGTGTGACCTGGGCATGCGCACTAAGGACACACCCTAGGGAGGCACGTGGTAGAGGGCGGAACAAAGGGAGGGGCGAAAAATACTCCGGCGGGAATTTCAAAAAGTTTCTTTTGACAGCTCTCCTGAAAAAAAAAACAAAAAAAAAACCAGAAAACCGGGGGGGGGGCACTATTCGGACAGGGGGCAGTATGTCATGAGTGCCGTTGAGCTGAAGACATCAGCGCAATGGCACACATGACAATAGCAAGGAAACAGGGGAAGGGGCTCAAGATAAGTAGCCATCAACTCACAAAGACACAAGGACAAGAAACAATGGCTAAACGGATCGCGAGGCACACCCAAGCTGTTAGCGCTAACGCAACGGAGATCGCCCAGCTGACAGCAATCACCGGAGGAATAGAGAAACCGATGATGGGCGATCCCGGAACGCCAGCGGGGCCTCGCAACCCCTCACCTACCGGCAGGACAACGTGTTGGACAAAGGGGGGTGACGTAACCGCGAGTGAGGGGGCGCTGACCGGCGCGGGGTATTTAAACCCCGCACCGGCGCGCTCCTGTCACTCTCAGCTTTTTTCCTATACTGTACCTACACCATGAATAAATCAGAGCCTGTTCCACAGAACCAGTGTCTGAGCATTATTCAGAGGTAGGCAGCGCATGACATCCATGTTGTGAATCCACAAAGTAAGTGCTCTCTCAGGACTCACCCCTTTCTTCCCTCTAAATGTGGCACAATTTCTAAACTACATGTGTCCATGAAGTTCCTTTCATCTCATCTCCAGCCCACAGCGGAGGCAGTTTAAAGAGATATTTTGCTGTTCCACTTTGGAAATAGTGCTTTCCATTTTCTCACAACACAACTGTTACCATGGACATGATCTGTAGTCCTTCCTCAGTAGTGTGGTTGAAGATATGATCATGGGTTGGGATCATCTCAGCTTCCCTTCCCTTCCCTTCCGTGGGCCCTGCCTTCTATGGCTACTTTGGCTTCAGTGGCCAGACAGACCAAACATCTGGCCTCCACAGAGGGATTCTTCTAGGCATATGTTTGTCCTCCTTTGAAAGAGTACTAGCCCTAATTTTTAAATGGCTTTAACTTTTTTTAAACAGAGTTCTAGTCCTGTATTGCACCAAAGGCCTAGGAAAGAGAAGGGAAATAACCAACTGTTATTTCTATCCAAAATTCACGTGTTTTTGCTGTTTCAGCCTACAAAGAGTTTTGTGTGGCCATACTGTTTCCTGCTTTTATTACTGGTGGGGCAGGAGTAGCACAATTTGCCTACTCCATGGGCTACTTCTGGGTGCTGCTAGCCATAGCCACTTGCTTGCCAGCACTGCCTTGCATTTGAAGAACCTGGGATATATATTTGTTATATCACTTTCCAGCTTCATTGGCTTGGAATCTCAGTTAATTCCATTTGAAGTATTACCTTGAGTCTCTCTCCTGTCTCAGATATTTTGCAGATCCTTGCAACTATTCTAGTGAATGCAGGAGGAGTCCAGTGAGGTGTTGGAGTGAAATTGACCAGAGCTGCTTCCCCTTTTAGCTCCAGGCCTGGGACTTGTCCTTCAGGCGGGTTTTGGACACAGCTCTCATGCTTTTCCAGAAAAGCACTATAGCCATGTCCCAAAATAACCTGACAGGTTTCAGGCATGGCAGAAGGGCAACCCCTCAAAACACTTGCAACCTGTCACTCAGGCAACTTGAAGGCCTCTGTCCCAAGCACCTGCAAACTCTCACCCAACCCCATCTCACCACACATCAAACAGAGCAATCGGTGGCAGTATTTCCTGCTGGCAGGTGACAGTGGAAGGAGAAACAAAGCCAAGGGACTCTACTGGTCACGTTATTTAATTGGCCTCACTTTAAAACTGTAAGGACAGCACTGGTCTGCCGAATAGGGCTCAGCAGTCAGGAGAGCATTATTTATGCTAGCATAAATGCTTCTCTGACTACTCAAGAACTCAAGGAGTGAACGTTAACACAGCTGCGAGGAAGATCTCTGAGGCTAACATATCTGAGCTTCCAGAATATGGGCAACCGGTGGATGACAGCAACCTCAAGGAATTTGTAAACACCAACACTCAAATCAGACTCTCTACTACAGAATTATTTAAAGCTGCAACAGCAAACAGGGTGATGAAAATATTGGATTTTTTCCCTCACTGACCTGAGCAACTCAGTCAGTGCATGGCCTGAAGAAAAACAACAAAAACAGAAACAAGTGCTTGCTTCTTAGGCCTTCTAAAATTAGTCATACTAATTGTAAGTGAGCCAGTTATAAAGTATGCGGGTGGGCTGATTGTTCCCCAGGTTGCACATTAGAACTTATAATTTTCTTTAGCAACTGGTGGGCTTCATTTAGACTTCCCTGTCCATGCAAAGGGCAACTGAAATAAAGGGGTGGTCTAGCTGCATAGGAAATCCTGTTACCCAGGACACATTTCCAGGTCTCCCTGGCTACTAGTTCTGACACTGAATGAAGAGGCATTACGGTAATTTCAATTATTTTCTCCACCCTCCTTTTGCCTATTTGGAAGTAATGTGTAATATAATATAAGGGCTATCAGTTCTGGACTGCAGAAATTCAGATAACCATTAGAGGGAAACAAAGAGATACTGAAAACCTAAATCCTCAAGTGAACATGTGAATAACAAGTGAACATGTAGACTTTTACATCCGTGTGTAATATAAGGGAATGTCGCATGTGAATGCAAAAGGATTAGAGCTGCCACATGGATCCGGAGTGCTCTTCTGTAAGCGCTGAACTTTAACCCACCATCTCCAGCCCACATGGCCAAAAATATTGATAAGAAATAAACTTGTTTTGTGTTGTGCAGAAATAATGATCTGTTCATTTTTATAAAAGCCAGAGCCTGGAATTCCATGCTCAAAAATGATGAAAACTTTATTTCAAATGTTTTTTTCTTGGGGAGGGACAATTAATTTCATTGGAGAAAGGCAGGAACTTTCCAACAGCTCATGTGGTTTGTAGGTACAATTGCCCCAATTTTTAGCATTAATAAGTATATGTACAGTATATGTACGTATTTGCAAAATTCCTGGAGAAACAGGGTACAGTACATTTAGGAAAAATGCATTAAATTCAAAATGGTGTCTGAATTGGCTTTCCAGGAACAGAAGGCATATTAATTCTTTCTTCTTTTAGGAAGATTAAAATATTTTGGACTTGGTGCTATGTGTAGACCCAGTGAATTTCTGGCACTAAGATAGCATCACTTTATTAAAGGATTTTAATTCATACCCCCTTTGTTATTTCAATTTAAGAAAATCTATACACATGCGCATAAACACACATGTTGAAGTTATTATGCATATTCGGAAAAAAGAGGGGCACACTACATAAAGGATATTAACAGGATAGGTTTGGGGAAGGGTTGCTTTAATCCAGAAAAATGACAAACTGACAAATTCTTAAAGATCCAGGTCTGAAACTGATTTGTTCTAGTCCATAATGGAGTTCATAAATTTTTTTTCCAAGCATTCAAAAAAAAAAAATTGTAAGTTTATCCAATCATAAGTAGACAGGGAGTCCACATCCCCAGCCCATAAAAAACTCTTCATGAGATTAAAAAATAACTTCCATCAAAGAAGTTGTTGATATTTTAATCTATGGTAATTACCACATTAGATTTCAAAACTGGAATTCCTTTCCCATGACAGAATTAATTTTCTGTGCCAAACCTGGCCAGCCTAAGCAATGCAGTAATAAAATTTTATATAGGGTCACCTAGTTTCACAATTTGCAGTGGGGAAAAACACAGTTATAAGTTTATGTTTAATATATCACCAAGAAGAACAAAAGAGTGCTATAAGCCTTTAGAAAAAAAAAAGAAAACAACCAGGAGTAAAATTTAACACTGAGCAAATTAATCTTGTGAAGTAAAAGGGAAAAAAATGGAGATGAACATTTAAATTCCGCTTTTCCCCCCCTCTCTATTATGCAGGACTTCAGCACTAAAAACCAACAATTGGAGAGAGAGAGACATCATTATGCTTATTTATAACATTCACTATTTTGCATTTATTCACACAAATGAAACTATAAAAGAAACAAAATATAAAAGAAGTGTGTAGTTCTTTCATTAGCTTGTCTGTAACATTGTATTGGTCCATAAATTAATCTGTATAAGGGGCTAACAGAGATAGGGGTGGGGAATGGGGGTGGGGGTGGGGAGAGAAGAGGAGAATTCAAAGCTACGCCATTGTAATTACAGCTCTTTAAATATCAAAAGACACAAAAGAAGATTCCTTTTGAAAAGCTTGCCGACATTCTTGGCAAGCTACTATTAAATACTTGCATAAATCTGTAGTCTGTTCCCCTCGACAAGTATAGGTGACATTGCTGTAATAGTGTATAGGTCTTTGTTAAGGTGATGAGATGTGCTTCCTGGATTTTTATATACTTCTCTAGTAGGTGCTCCATTGTTTCAATTGTTTTCAGTGCTTAGGAAACTTTAAAAATGAGAACCCAAAAAACAGGAAGAGCAGGAACTGGTCTCCAGAGCAAGGCTTGTTGCTTAGGACAACATAAGCATCCATGAAAGTTTCCTCATCACATAGCAGAGAGTAGTCTAAAACGGCAGGAAATACTGTCCAAGTATCTCAAGGACAATCTAGCCCAATATTTGTCATATGAATCAGTACAAACGAATGATTCCTAAACTTATAGCAGTCTAGTAAACTCTAAACATACAGGGCTCTGTTGCACTGAATAATTCTGTTTAAGATCTAGGGTTAGAAGTATTCGGGGAATCAAACTTTTATGATATGGAAGGCACCTTTTTTGTGAGGGAGGAGCATTTCTCTAAGAGGTCAACAATAGATGAGAGAGACAAGTTAGGGAGTCATTGAGCAATATTTACTTGCTATAAGACTGTTGAGGGCAACCCAAATGTGGTAACAAAAGATTAATCACTTAGAAGATAAACAGATCTGGTCTCTTTTCCTCCAAGGGGATTGAAAGTGCAAGGAAGCCCATTTCAGATAAACATTAGGATGGGAAGAACTACTTGGCCATGGAATGGACTTACCATGGGGGACAGTACAGGAAGGTCCTTTGCAGAAGTTATTTTAGAAATTGGATAGCCATGAGACAGAGATGCTGCGGTAGTAGCTGAGTGAACGTCTAAAGTTTTATTAATAGAATAACCAATGTATTAAATATGTTAATAGTAGCCAAAGATGTCCTCACCATGAATGAAGATGGGACAACTGAGTCACAGAATCATAGGGCTGGAAGGGATCTTTGAGTTCAATCCCCTGCCCTGGGCAGGAATCCTCATACCATTTCAGACTTTCAACTTTGGTTTCAACCAACAATGGAGTACTCAGAAACTAGTCAGTGATTCTGAAATAAAATCTTCCAGTTTCTTTAGTACTCTGGAATGTAATCTATCCTGCCTCAGATACTTAAATTCATTCAAGCAGTGAGATGTTCTTTCACCAATCCCTCATCTATTTTGATCTGCATTTCTCTTCTACCCCACCCCCCTCCAAAAACTGTATGGCTTCTGACAGGTTAGACCACTTCTTCCTTTTGTAAAAACACAGATGCAAAAGAAGACCTAAGCAGTTCAGCCTTCTCCTTGTTGCCTATCAGCCTCTCACCATCTTTTCCAGCCAGTGGACAACCATTTCCTTGACTTTCCTGTTGTTCTACACATACCCCAAAGCACCTTTTGGTTATTTTGGGCACTCATTGCAAGCCTCAGCTAATCCCATGCCTTAGACATTTTGACCCCATTCTTACAGATTCAGGCTATTATCTGATATTCTGCTTTTGTTATATGCCCTTTACAATTTTTAAACTTGTTCTTTTTGTTTGTCGACTTATCAAAGAGCTTTTTATGCAACCATGATAGTTTTATTAGGTGTCTCCCATCTTTCTTTCTCTTTGGTGTTGTTTATGTTTGTATCTTAATTATCCCACTTTTTCCAGAATCTCCCAACTTTCTCCTGAACTTTTGTCCCTTTGGAGAATTACCAGTCAAGGAATCCTTTCCCTAAACTTATTGAAGTCAGCTTGGTTGGTTGGTTGGTTGGTTATGTGTCAAAAAGTTGCTGTCAACTCTTAATGTCTCCCTCTCTCTATGTATACACAATATCTATCTATCCATCTCTCTCTCTCTTTCTCTCTCTCCAGGACGATCTATCCCCAACCCAGTCCTTCAGATCTTCCAGTGATGCACTTACTGTCATTCTGAATCCATCCATGTTGTTGCTGGGTGACCTCTCTTTCTCTTTCCTTCCACATTTCCTAGCATTATAGTCTTTTCCAAAGAACCAGGTGTTCACATGTGTCCAAACTATAATTTGAGCCTTGTCATTTATGCCTTGCATGAGGACTCTGGTTTGATTTGATGATCCATTTGCTTGTTTTCTTGGCTACCCATGGTATTTCAGGAGTTTTCTCCAACACTAAACTTCAAAAGCAAACATAGTCTTTCTATCCTGTTCCTCCGAAGTCCAACTTTTGCTTCCAAGAGAATCACAGGAAAAACTATTGCCTGCACCATTCTGATTTTTGTTGATATAGACACATCATGACTTCTGAATATCTTTTCCAAGGCCTTTGTGGCTAGTCTACCAAGTGCTACTCTGTAGTGCATTTCTTATTGATACTAAAAGGCAGAAGCTATCCACCACTTCAATATCTTCATTGTCAATTCTAAGGCTGGTTGTTGCACCTGTTGCTATTAGCTTGGTCTTCTTTACATTTAATTTTAGTTCCATTTTTTCACTATGCTCCTTGAATTTCTTTGCATATTCAGCTATCAGAGTAGTGTCATCAGCATAGCACAGGTTCTGGATGTTTCTTCATCCCATTTTAAAATCACACTCATCTTCTTGAAATCCAGCTTCCCTTAAATAAGGGGAGAGTATACAGCATTGTCTCACTTCGTTGCCAATACGGAGCCAGTCTGTTTTGCCTTGTTCTGTCCATACTGTGGCTTTCTGACCTGTAGGTAGTTTTCATGTGAGGACATTTTACAGTTTGACATGATGTACACCAAGGCCTTTCTATAATCAATGAACCACATACTGATTTCCTTTGGTATTCTTTGGCTTTCTCAATTATGCAGTGTACATCAGTAATAATGCCACATGTTCCTCAGCTTTTTCTAAAGCCAGTTTGAACATCTGACATTTCTTTTTCCATGTAGGGCTCTAATCTGCATTGGATGATCTTAAGCATTATTTTGCTGGCATGTGAAATTAAGGACATTGTACAATAGTTTGCACAATCTCCTAAGTCTCCTTTTTTTGGTATTGGAATGTAGATTGGCCTCTTCCAATCTTCTGGCCACTGTGTTGTTCTCAGATCTGCTGGCATAGCTTGGTTAGAACCTATACTGATTCTTCTTCTGTTGCTTGCCATATTTCTGTAGATATTCCATTATCATCTTCAAGATAATAATGAAAAGTCTGGGAACAATAAAAATGCCTTTTCCTAGGGTCAAAAAGATAATGAAGGTAGCAGGAGGAATACCTCACTAGGGAAGGTAGTCCAATGTACAAGAGCTAACCACTAAAGCAGCCCACTCCCAACTATGCCTCATCCTAGAACGATGCAATAGTTCTGTTAATTTGTTTCTCAGGCACTGCTGTTTTACCATTTGTTTTACCACTGTTTTTATTTTAATGTGCACTAAACTGTAAGCTGTTTGGAGCCTTGGATTGAATGCCATATAAACGGAAACAAATAAATGAATGTTGACCTCTGGACTGTAAGTATTCAGATTTTGTGGTCCAATTATCCCTCAGATTGTCCACACACACACACTCAGGAGTGTTCTCAATATAGATTCATTTAATGACAATGGAACCATGTCTTCTTGTAAGGAAGAATCTAACACCTCCTAGACCCAGTTGAACAATTCTTTCTAATTAGATGTAATAAAGAATGAGAGCAAGGGGCAAGGACACATGTGGTTGGCTGAACTTGCCCAAACCCCTTGTCCACATTGTTGGTCCTTAAAAAATTAAAACTCATCCAAAGAAACCTGACCAGATAGTCTTGAGCACATCTACAGATTGAACTACTAGAACTATAAAATCATGATGAATTTGACTGATTTTGCCCTCCAGGTGTCTAGCCAATAACTGACAGAAAGATGCCAAGGATTCTATAGGATCTGTATGTTGGATATGAGATAGCTTTACATTGTGGAAATGCTTGATAGAACACTCAATTTAGGAGTATAACTTTTATAAGAAAATATTGTTGAGAAGGATGTTTGCATGAAAGAAAAATAAATACATGCTTTATTTAGGAAATAACATGATAGAAAGCCTAAATTACTTAGGTCTATCTACAGCTAAGAACCTGTAAAGTACTTTCCTTCCTTAATAAGAGAGAACAAGTCAGGTAGGTACCTGAATTGCACTGATCAGTCAGGAAAGTTGAATTAAGAAAAGGAAATAATGAAAACCCTGACAATAGGAGGCATACTACAGAGAAACACTCCTGCTCATTCTGTCTACATTTAGTGCTCTGACTTATGTATGTGTGGGAAGCTGGTACTTGAAAAGTTGAATACCAACATTGTAATTGCCCTGTAAACAGATTGCAAAAGGCCCTGAACAAGTCAGAAAAGCACCAGTTGGTGACACTGAGAAGAGAGTGGAGGAGGAAAAACATGAAATTCTGATCTTAAACATGGGACAGGTTCATGTAAAATAAATGGTAGTTACGCAATACTGTTTATTTTGCTTTTTAAGTTGAATAACTGTTTAAAGGAAATAAAAAGCAGGTCAAGAAAAAAGCATGAAAATAGTGTTGCTATTCTGATCTAGAATAATACCTGGTATTAACATGTAATTCATAGTTTCTTCTCTTCTAAGTGTACTCCATTCATTTTGAAACTTTTTAGATGTAAAAACTAGACGGGAGACCAGTGGAATTCATTACAAGACATGGTGATAGCTATAAACTCTGGTGGCTTTAAAGGGAGTTGGGTAGATCTGCCAGCTGGATGACTTTGGACCAGTCACTCTCTCTCAGCCCAACCCACTTCACAGGGTTGTTGTGGGGAAAATAGGAGGAGGAAGGAGTATGAGGTATGTTTGCTACCTTGAGTTACTTATAAAATAATAAAGGCAGGATAAATAGGAAGAGGAAGGAGTGTTAGACATGCTCGCTGCCTTGAGTTATTTATAAAAAAAATAAAGGTGGGATAAAAATAAAAAAAAAATAAAAAATAAAAAATACATAGCTTAGAACTCAAAGAAGTGTTACTGACAGACAATTCTAGCAAAATGATGTCCATAAAATCATGAAGAGCCAAAAGGAACTGGATGACTGAATAACAACTTGGCTAAGTCAATTAACTCTGCAGCTTAAGAAATTTGTTTGGACTTGTTCAGAAATAGTATGTGGCTAATATGCCATATGGGTGACATCATTTCTTCCACAATAAATAATACCTAATTCCTTTTAATGACATTATCTTAAAAAAAAATGGGTGGGAACTTTCCAAAGTCATAGCTTTCTTCTGTGTTCTACAGTTGCTGCTAATCCTGACAACATGCTGCAAAATGGCTTACTTGGTAACAAATCTACTATAGTCCAGACTTATTGTTAACATAACTTGAAAGTCCTACTCTACTGCCATCTGCTGGCTAACCGAAGGCTTTTTTTTTTTAAAGTACATGCTTGTTTGGTTTCAGTTAAGGGGGAAAAGTGTTCACATTTTCTTACCAGTGCAGTTCAACTGAAATCAAGAATAGAAAAGATTCTGCTACTTTTATAAGTAGCTTCATTTTGTATGAAGTCAAATTGAGTAATAGTCAAGGACTTTAACTGAAATCCTTATTTCTTCTGCAGGCACGTTCTTTTTATAGGTACATTTTATTGTTGATGCCACAATTTTATGGAAGCTCACAAAGAAAAAATGTTGGAAAATACAGATTTGTACATAAAAGACTGTGTCCCATGGGACCTACTCCCAGGTATAAGACTGCAGCATTAAAATGAGTACCACTCTGAGAGTACTTCTTAAAGTACTGTTGCTGTCAAAGACAGATTTTGAAGTGGTAATATCCAAGCGAAGTCCACAAAGCATATTCTAGCACCAGGTCTAGCTATTTTTTTCAGAATCAAGCAAAAACCATTTCCATTTTCCTAGGTATTTTAGATATCAGGTTCAAAAGTTTTTTACTTTCATAAATTTTCCTTTGCAAATTAATATAGTTCCAAATATTTGAAAGGTGACTAGCTCATGGATGTCATGTTCTTATTTGTTTGTTTGTTATCCCTTTATTATTTTTATAAATAACTCAAGGCAGGGAGCATACCTATTACTCCTTCCTCCTCCTCTTTTCCCCACAACAACCTTGTGAGGTGAGTTGGGCTGAGAAAGAGTGACTGGCCCACGGTCACCCAGCCGGCTTTCATGCCTAAGGCGGGACTAGAACTCTCAGCCTCCTGGTTCCTAAGTAACGGAGCTGAGTTGCCTTCTCTCCAGGAGGAATGTCATGCTGCGGTTTGGGTGATAAGGATCCTGAAAAAATACAAGATGTGAATGCCACGTGCATGGCTCCCACAGAAGCCTTAACTCAGAGTTGGAGTATGAATCTCAGCAGTTCTCATGCTGCCAGGCTGTACAACCTGGGTACCAGCAATCACCACCATCTCCACCCTCTGCCAGCTATGATGAAGTTTAAAAAGGTATAGCTAATATAATGGTCAAACATATTAAATTGATTAAAGATTAGCCAGTGATTTCATGCTATACACATATATAGATAGAGGTCAATAGGAGTTATAAAACAGATCAGTGTTCGGCAGAATTGTGGTTCAAATAGGGGATGAAGGAAATGAAACATTTAATGCTTCCAAGTGGCCCTCAACAAGCATCAACTCTTGATTTTTTGATGTCTTTGCTTTCATTGAAAAAAATGAAGAAAGGAGATTGGACACTATTGTTAGAGAATTGGGATTTAGAAAGCTTTGCTACTCTCCTGCAAATCATTAAGTGATTTCCAATTCTATTTTCCAGCTGTCTCATAAATACTGTAATAAGGTACACCAGAAATTATTAGGAGAGATACCCAAGAATTCGGAGGTATGACTTTTAGGAGTGGAAGTGTTGCTTATGCTGACAAGAGACCATGTAAACACTAATTGGAAATTAGATGGACCAGGAATTTAAGTAATACATGTTCAACCACACTATAGTAAACTTGAGGCATTTGCCTTAAATGTATTTTGAATATTTGGGTATATTACAAAGTAGGCTATTGAAGCAGCATGTTTGAATTTAAATGAACATCCAGATGTTGATAATTTATCCTTGTTAGTGGTCTTCAGTGTAGACAAACTGAATTTGTTCCCATAGAGTAATACTTCCGTTATAAAATCATCCAGAGAAACAGTTAACAATGACAGGAAGTGGTAGATGTTAAATTTTGGATGTTTCCAAAAATCAATTGTTAATAATACAGCAATTAGCAAATCTCTGTTCTATTCAGAACAGTGAAGCTTATAGTTACTTTTATCTTCCTTTTATGTGGAATCTTTCACTGAAGCTATATTTACCCATGAGTAATGTTTCTTAAAATTCTCAAGTTAGAAATCCCATCATGTCAAAAGATATAAATAAACCATATGTGTCAACTGGAATTCCCTCTGTATTTAGTACACTCTAGTCAATGCCAGTCATATGAATGGCATGTATCATCCATTACATTCTGAAATTATTTCAGTAAAAATACTTTTTCCATACTGGTGTACTAAGGCTTGTGTCAGTGAAAAGAATACCTCATCTGGTGCCAATTAACCCTTGACTAGATATATTTTCAATCATTTATATGTACACATGCTGGTCCACTACTTTTCTGCACTGTTATCATTTTAAGATCATCTTTGGTCTTTCAACTTCAACATTATTTTCTCTAATAAAATAAGCAGAATACAACATAGTATGGGCACATTCAGCTTTTGCAGTGCAATCTTACATCTAAGAATTCCACTGGATTTAGATGTGTACAGGCTTGAAACCTTAAAGTGCAGGATCCCCAAAGTTTCATGCACACCTAAATCAGTTTAGTACACACTGCATTTTATTTTTGAGGCTTCTGTACAGCCTTTATCAAATGCAACAATAGGGAAGAAGGCTCAGTTCTTACGAGCGATTTGATTAAAGTGACGCAAGGGCTGCAAGATGTACTGCTCACAATTCATCAGTAGGTCCTTAGATCCTTACCACTGATTTTATTTCAAAGACAATTCCTCTTATGTTTTCTTCCCACATCATTTTATTTATTACTCTAATCTCATTATTTGACAAGTCATTTTCTAAAACTCAGGTCTACTTTGAATAAGCTCTTTATATAGTTTCCATATAGTGGAAATTCTTCAGAATAAAGACTTTTTAAATAATATTAAAACATTTTCCACTGCACTAGCCATAAAATAAAACTAGACTTTCAAGCAAAGCACAGAAAAGATACTAAGAAAAGGAAGCAAACATCAATAAGGTTTGATGCTAATCACAAGCAAAAGCCTTCTAAGTATTTACACAGAATGGTATTTTATACACAAATATAAACACAGCAAGTTAGTCATTTATTGAAGAAAAGGAAATGGTTTGGGAAATACTATCAGGAGGACTATCAAGCAAGAAACATACTGGAAGGAAATTATTGAGGAAGGAAAAACAACATATCCAAATTATATTTTGTCTACTGTCATAGTTCACAAAGTCTTCTTCCCCAGAGGGTAACAATGAACTGATTTTACAGTTATTCCTCATTCATTTCATACTTCGAAAAATGTAACTACATTGTATATCAACTGCGTGTCTGATATAAAATGCATACCTATACATTTTTTCTTTTTATAATACACACAAGTGACAGTAGGAAATAAGTTCCACTGTGTATGATTTAAAAAAAGGTTTTGAAATTGTGCATATATCATGTGCAAATATTAACGGTTTAGTGTTCATTCTTGCTATGGATTTTACTGCTGCATTTAATATCTCTATTGGCTAAAATATTATTCAGGATTTACTTATAATGGGTCTCAAACATAAATTCTATACAGAAAATAAAAACATTTACCTGAGGTAAAATGCCCCAGTATATTCAGCTTTAATACCAGGACATGGTTTTGGTTCCTGTGTTGTACTTGTTAAAAGCAACTTATGCAACACAACTTCTCCTTTCCTCATTTGCCAAAGATTTCTTCAGGGGCTGACAAGACTCTCTTGAACAACCTGATATGTATTTCAGTAGCAGATAATAGAAGAAAACTGCAAATTTTCATATATTCAGATTTAAGATCTCTATTGTTCCACTTCCAGGAACAAATCCTACAGTTCTAAATAGTCTCTGACTTTCCCTTAAAACCAGAGCAGCTTAGTGGAAAGTGCCATAAAGCATCTATTGTATGCTGGCCTTCCACTCAGATCTTTGGATCCAACTTATTTTTTTCTTACTACATTTCTCCCCCATCTGATGGCTTGGAAGCTTCTCACTATCAGCTCTGTGTTAGGTAGGGCAATTATATTCTGTCAACCGTGTATTCCATCAATTGCTGGACTGCTCAGTTCCTGGTCCTGAAGGTTTCTGCAATCTGTCCCTTATTTATAAAATGGAAGTTTAAGCCATAAGTATAAGGGCTGAGACTTTTACTATGTGATTACAGTATATGATTTTTTTTTTTTAAATTCACACCCATTACACCTACAGTAAGTATAAAAGTCTAAAATCTTCTCAGGTCTATACGTTCTGCTACATAAGCCTAAGAACCTTGATTTCAGATTAATCAAAATTACACCAATATTCAACTAATTAAATAGTAAATAAGAGTGTACAAAATATTTTGAATGCTAAATGTTTCAAACTCCAAAGTTGATTTAAGTTTGAAACAAGTTGTTCCAACTTCTTCTGAGCTGAAAACAGGGGTGTTCTGAAGATAGAACACAAAACACAGAATAAGAAAACTCGTAAAAAGATTAGAATAATCCATTTTAAGCTCACATTGCTTGATACACCCTTAGTTGAAAATACTGGATAAAAGAACATTTTCTAAATTTACATTAATTTGCATAATTCAAAGCAATTACTATATTCACACTATACAATCTTCTGTTTTCAATTATTAGTGCCCTGGAACACAAGAGTCTGTCTGCATTGACAGTACACAGTGCACTGCACTTGAAATGCCAAGTGACACCATCTCTGTAAATGAACACATTTCACAGTGACATACATACCACCGTGAAGCGCAGTCAAAATATTCTGCACAAATAAGAGTTAGTTATGATAATATTAATTAACTTTTAAGAATTAAGTTGGGGTAAGCATTTGCAAGGGATTCAGACTGAATAATGCCTTGAAGCAAGCTTAGTGAAATCAATGGTGAAAGTTATCTATTTGTAATTTTCATTGATTTAAATACATTTACTCTAAATATAATCACATCAGACCCAACCCGATAAATTCAGTATGATTTTATGTTCCTTAATTATGAATTAATGTAAACAACTAAGACAGTTTCTTTTCCACTGAGCCATTGGCTCAGCACATCACACTAAACCATTACATAGTTTAGGATAGCCTATTTCAAATTACTGTAAGTCCTACAGCAGCCATGTTAAGTGTAATGCAATAAAACGTGATTCTGAAGTAATGTCTGAGATTCTATCCGCACATTCTTCAACGTTATTAAAATGATAAAGAACAGCCACTCGTAGGAATAATATAAAGAGAAACACACAAGCATTGTTTTTCTAACTCAGGCAGCAAACATTGTCTCTGTTCATATAATAAACTTTAACCACTGTTCGTTGAAAAAACGTATTAGCCTGGTTCATACAATGTGAAGATAAAGTATGGCTTACAACCAGTGGCTGGGTCCACTAACTAAATATATTGTATAAGCTAGACCACTGTATGCATCTAACATATATGCATGAGATTTTGAGAATATGCATCTTCTTTCGAGTTAAATTATTCACTTGGAAATAGATATCTAACAACTAAATTTCCTAAATATATTTTATTAGAAGGAAACAAGCCTGATAGAGTTTGAAGTACTATAAATCCAGGTATACAAAGGAAAGCCTTAGATACAATCCCATGGGAAGATAACCTAGGAGCAATAAGGTATTAACAGATCTCATAAATGAAGTTATGGTAGAAGTTTTCTTCTCAATGGACTCATTTGGATTGTGATAGAGGAAAAGCGATGTCAGAGGCAGACTGGATGAAGCTTTAGATTCTCCCATGTGATATACTGTCCAAAATATGCCATCCCTGGTGATTTGTACTTTCTCCTTAATTATCCCTTCTGCTAAGGCAAGCTCAACCCAGCAGAACCTCTGGCAGCAATAAGTGGGGAAGCAGTTGTACTGATATGAATTCTCCCTCCCTTGCTTACACAAGATTCCTCTAAAAGTAAAGCTATCAATCCAGATCCATTTAATATGTACAAGGTTGCTTTCAAGCATTATGCTAAAATTAATGCCATTTTAATCAAAACTGCCACCCACCCAACTTACATATATGCATGGTACAAAAATAATACCCTAACAAGTTTTAGAATAATGAAGGGATCCAGAGATGATGTGAACATTTGCAATTTACAGATATAATTAAGAATTCACAAACAGGTTTTTAAAAACCTCTCTATACCTGTTTCCTAAGCCACTCTTCTAAAAACAGAACACAGCTAGATGTGCAGCTGTTCAGTTTTTTTTTATGTAGATAACACAACTATTATGTTTTCAAAACAGTACTATTCACAGTGATGCACAAATAAACTTCTAAAATAAATTTTAAAAAGTAGCATAGAAAATATTCAGGTGATTATGGTTCCTAGGCTTTTATTATATAGTATTAATAAGTAACATGTAAACACAGCCATGAGAGCATACAAACTGAAACCATGGATAAACGTTTTATTTCCCAAAGTATTTTGAACTGAAAGAATAGCAGACTATTATATTCAGAATTGGGAACAAACAAAATCTGAGAAACTGAATATATGCTTGCTAAAACAAGAATAATGTTTATTTAGCTAGTGAATCACTTAGAGGAATAAATTTTCACTTCCATGATAGCAATCTTTTCAGGCTTGCAAACACCCAGAAATAGGAATTAAAGATTTTAAGTGTCGTTATAAAGGTCATAAAAAGTCTGATTTAGACTGAGGTACATGTACTCAAAATTGAGATTGAGTGTAGCAAACTAACAGTTCCTCAGACAAACACACTTCTTCCGGTATACATGTTACAGGGAAAAAAAAAAGAAATGTGCATTAACTGGTGCGGCCCACCAAGCTGCATATATTAATATTCTCTACACCAAACAGTTTGAAACAAGGGAAATGACATTCTAATATAATTTCATGTTATAATTCATTTGGCTAAACTGCAGCTCAAAGTTGCTTTGCCATATTAAAAGTTTACTACAATAATTTTCACATGAACATTTAGACTTGAGTTTTACTCCAGGACTAAATATGGCATGATTTTGCTTTAAATTCTGCTGAATAGCTAAAAAAACTGACAATTAAAAAACTACATCAAAGAAAAATAAATTGAAGCAATGTGAATCTCACATCATTGAACCACTTATGATGGTTAATTGTTAGTATTTAACAAATTCAAAGAGTTAATGAATCCTTGCATTCGTTCCATCTCCTGTGCCTTAGCTAGGATGCATAATTACAAAAGACAGCAGATACTGGTAAAAGCTTCAGGACAGAAAGTGCTTGACGAAGTTACAGTTCTCAAGTGTGTTTGGTGAGAGAGTATAAGGGCAGATGCACTGATGAGAACCATTACAAGAAGAGTCAATTTTGTGTTAAAGTGTTCAAAGATGTCACCTTAAGCAGGAACAAAGCTTTAATAACGTCTTCTTAGACATATTAGGCATTTCCAGAGTCTACATCATTAGTGTTGTAATTCTAGCAGGACCATCTCCATATAGTTATTGTTTGTTTCTATTCCTCTCCTGCAGGACAGAAAAAAAAAGGAAAGTTACTAAAGCATTGTCATAAAATACTTCAGTTCTATGCAGAACTACAAATATTTCATAAAAGCACACTGTAAAAAGTAAAAAGTTCATTTCTCAATCTATAAAGTTTGAACTTGTGTTAGTCTTTTCTATACAAAATTTTAAGAAAAATAAGCATGCCAGAGTCTTTTATAAAAACCATAAACACTTCCATAGTTATTTATATTTTATATCACTTTAATTTTCTGTATAGACCCAGGACCATGATAGCATTCATCATTATAAATGCTATTACCAAAATAGGGCCATGGATCATGGGGTGAATAGAACACATTTTATTGATCCTCTCTTTCAACAATGTACATCTTAAGCCAACAAAAAGTCAGAGCACATGGCAGAACAGTTTGCTATTACTTTAACTATTGTTTTAATCTGAATCTTTAAAACAGAAAAATCATCTTAACTATGCTAAAAACATGTTAATGGTCTAATTCATTTTGGGTGAAGGGGTCTTTTAAATTCAGTCATCATCTTTTGAGATAATATCTCAACCAATCCAATATAAGGTTGCACATTCTGACCAACAGTGCTTCCCTTCACAACAATGCACATGTTAGAGTCCACTCTAAGGTAGATTCTGGCCTTGATCAGGTCCTGTGGAGGTTACTGGGGCTGGGTCTAGCTTGGTTATCTGAAAAGAGTGGAATTCTGTTGGGCCTGAGGAAGTAGAGGTTGGGTTCTGGCGGTGGTTAACTCCTCTTTGAGGGAAGGGGTAGTATCGCCATCTCAAGAGGCCATCACTAAACCCAAACCTCAGTGAGATTATTGCATGCACAAAGATGGAAAGATTTGGCAATACCTACAACGGAGGAATGGTTGGTGGAGATGACAGAACTTGCCAAGATGGCCAAATTGACCGCTTGTTTAGAAAAAAGATGGTATCTACGTTTACTGCGGACTGAAAACCCCTTATGGACTTTTTATGTAAAACAGGAGAAAATGAACTTATGATCTATGGTTTTGATGATTAGATAGATTATAGAAACAAGAGAGTCGCGATGTAACTTTAGAGCAAGAGGTAAATTTACAATTGTACTTATAACTGCTGTAAAGATCGGAAGCCACTTCTTTATATCTTTTTTCTTTCTTTTCTACTTTTCTATTTTTTCTTTTTGCACTTTAGCTTTTTCTTTTATTTCCTTTCCCCCCCCCTTCCTACTCTATTTTAGTTTGTATTAATTTTTACTCTTGTTTTTAAAACTTTCAATAAAATTGTATTTAAAGGGTGGAGGGCATTGCTAGAACTAATCATTCTGGCCAATTTTCATCCAGTTTCCAACCTTCCCTTTCTAGGGAAGGTTGTAGAGAAGGTGGTTGTGTTGCTGCTTCAGAGGATTCTGGAAGAAGTGGATAATCTGGACCCCTTTCAGTCAGGGCTCAGGCCTGGATATGGGACTGAGACAGCATTGATTGCACTCTTGGATGACCTCTGGTGGGAGTAGGATGATGAATTGCTCTTCTTGACCTCTCAAGCAACTTTTGATACCCTCAATAATGGTATCCTTCTGGAACAGGTCAAGGAGTTGGGGTTGGGTGGCATGGTGTTGTGCTGGTTCCCCTCCCTCCTCCAGGGTCAGTTCCAGTCGCTGTTGATAGAAGGGGAGATATCCAGTGCTGGTGGCCCCTCCTTTTCAGGGTGCCTCAGGGCTCAGTACTCTCTCCTCTCCTGTTTATCACCTACATGAAGCTGCTGGGTGAAGTCATCTGTTTGGATCAAGGTATCATCAGTATGATGATACCCAGCTTTATATCTCCAACCCAGTGTGCCTGAGTGATGCTGTGGATGTTCTGTCTCAGTGCCTGGAGGCTGTGGGGGCTTGGATGGGGCACAACAGGCTTCAGCTCAATCCAAGAAATACTGAGTGGTTCTGAGTTTTTGGACCTCCTAGTTTCAAGGACCTTCCACCTTTGGTTCTACACCATCTGGGGGTCCTCCTGGACTCAGGGCTCCTGCTCAAAGAGCAGGTGGCAGCCAAGGCTAGGAGGGTCTTTGCACAGCTTAGGGTGTGCATTGGTTGTGCATGTTTTTCCTCACAGGGGGCTGCTCACAGTCCTCATGCCCTTGTGACCTCCAAATTGGACTACTGCAATGTGCTTTATGTGGGGCTGCCCTTGAAGAATATTTGGAAGCTTCAACTGGTGCAAAATGCAGCAGCATGGGTAGTTACTGGTACCAGTTACTTGACACATGTGACACCACTGCTCTGCAAGCTGCACTGGCTTCCAGTGTGCTTCTGAGTGCAATTCAAGGTGCTGGTTGTCACCTTTAAAGCCCTTCATGGCTTAGGACTGGGTTACTTACGGGACCATCTCTCCCCAATTGTTTCTACCTGTCCTATCCGATCTGGCAGGAAGGGCATGCTCTAGGTACTGTCAGCTACGGGGTGTCGGCTGGTGGGGGCCAGAATGAGAGTCTTTTCTGCCATGGCACCTGCCCTTTGGAATATCATTCCCTCTGAGATTAGATTGCCCCATCCCTGCTGGCCTTTTGTAAGCCTTGAAAACTTGGCTTTGTGCTCAAGCCTGGGACCCTGGGCATGGGTTAGAGCCTGTCTCCTGGTTGTCTGGATGACAGGTTATATCATGCCCAGCAGCTATGTGTTTTTATTTTTGTTTTATATTATGCATTTTGTGTTTTTGTTTTATTTAAGCTGCCTAGAGTTACATAAAAGTGAGATGGGCAGCTATATAAATTGATTAAGTAAATAAATAAGACTCAACTCCCAAACAAAACTATTCAGCAGGGTAAGAGGGGACCAGGATTCATTTTGTGGTGAATGGAATGACTCCATTAGATAAAGGCCACGTTTTCCATTTGCAAAATTAATGGGAAAACTTCCAGAGATAAGGTTTGGGAATTCCTCTGTGATAAATACCACTTTGAAGTCTTTCTAATAGAGCAGTATGTTTCCTGTAGATACTGAATATCTTACAACATAATTCATAATATGTAGCACTGGCAGAGTTTTTCACAACATTAACGTCTTTTTTGGGGGAAATCCTTCTATAGTAAATACTATAATACATATTACAAAACTACAGTAGGGGAAAAAGTGTGTTACCCTGTGAACATCTAGTCCTATATTCTGCTTAAACATACAATCTGTTGTATGAAACATAGTTACAGAATTTCATATAAATCCTGTTTTGCACTTATAATTCAGTAGGAGATCAGCCAAATTTTATGTTTTGGCTATTGTATAATTTATTCATATTGACTGTAAAACATAGTCAATACATAATTTTCAGTAAAAATGGCCTAGGTTGCATCTGGTAACCAAGTATTCAGTTTAAACAAATTTTCATTAAGCATTTTTCAATAACAAGTTAGGGTTTCTTTCAACTATAAAATATTGGACACTGTTGATGGGTTGTCACAGTTCTTACTCAGCAACACAAAGTCATAGATGGTAGAAAATATTGTAAAATCTTCTCTTGCACAGCAATTTAAAAGTTTATTAAAAGGTATATGTTTTAATAGATTGGGATTCAAAAGGTGCCATTCTGTAAAAAGAAAGCTCCTCGTTCCAAAAGGGCCATTTCCGAACTAGAAAAACAGTATGAGAGAAAAACAACTCCTACCTTATCCATGTATTCAGAAAAACTATTTGCACAAGCATTTTTTCAAGGCCAGTTTTATTTTCCCAGAGCTCTTACACTGAACCCTTACTTTCATTATGTGCCATGGATTGCATCAGAATTATTCAGAGAACTTATCTGCATATAAAATACCTGATAGTTGGAAGGCAAAACCAACTATTTTCCTTCCCCTGGAGCCCCTCAAAATCTGGACATGTGGAAATCATCTATAAAAGTAAGGTACTCAGGGAAGAACGAATCCACAAAAAGAATCAATGATCTGTCCCTTATTTACAATGAGGAATTTCTAGTACAGGATTCCCTTTTATTCAGTATGTCAAATCTGGATCCAGTCTTTTTGATTCAGAACACAGCATTCAGCACAATGGACTGCAGAAAGTTCTGCTTTTGCTACCAATAATCCAGACTGAAATCAGTCTTTCAAAAGAGGAGTATCTTTGTACGTGTGCATAACTACTTTTTATTAAAGCATGCAAACCCATGACAAATTCACAGAAACATAAATTCCTGATAGTGCTTCTTAAAAATAAACTTACAAGAGGGAAGCATATACATTGTTCCACTTTTTATTGCTATGCTATGTTTACTGTTCTAGAAATACATATTGAATTTATAAAATCTCTACAAAATATGACAGAAACAGAGTGAATCCAAAACCATTCTGCCAGTTTTGCCCCTTAGGATTTCTTTCAAGCAGCAATTCAGTTTTTTAGAAGTTTATTTATTATGAACAATATTGTGTAAGAACTCAATGAACCCATTATCCACTGGGAAATTACTATAAGGAGACAAGCAAGTAAATTTTAAGAAACTTGAAAATCTATCAGCTGATAAATCAAAAAACTTCCAGTAATGGACCACATAGGCAAATTTGTACCTAAAAAAAGTTTGCTATATACATGCTGATCAGAAAGATTGCTTTTTGTTGTTCCTGTTTACTTTTGAGGAAAAAAAGGCATTTAAACTTTTAAATGTATTTCATTTATAAACTTGAACAGCATATTAAATTGTTCCCCCATTTACTAATTAATTTTAGACCTTCAAATAAGTCAATACCTGTAATGTTTCCCTTTGCTCTTCCCTGTGATCTTTTTCCCTTATGTTTAAACTTTCTGTACATATTGTCGGCTTTTCCTATCTTGTAAAGTCATCTAGAATTAAAATCATGCCCAAAATTAATCAGATTATATGCATGCAAAATGTTACACACTTTTAAAATATAAAATGAAGTTGAGCCAGTTGTTCACCTAAACCAAAATTTAACTAAGACAGAAAATGAAAATATTTGACTTTCTGAGTTTAGCACAGAGAACTAAAATGATGCAAGCCCAATCCTAGCAATAAATAATGCAATGCATAATCAATATGAAGAGATTCATTCAGATGCATTATGAAAAGGTTTCTTGGAGTTCCCAGGGCAGCTTGATATAAGGTATAGATATGCACAGCTAGGGAGTAAAATTACGGTTTAGCACTTCCATACTCTAATTGCCCTCGAGTCAGTGTTGACTCCTGCCTGGACAAGAAAGACCCTGCAGTTTTCTTGGCAAGATTTCAGAAGTGGTTTGCCATTGCCTGCTTCCTAGGGCTGAGAGAGAGTGACTGGCCCAAGAGCACCCAGCTGGCTTTGTGCCTAATACAGAACTAGAACTCATGGTCTCCTACACCAAACTGGCTCTCCATATAGTATAACCTCTTTAAATTAATTTTAAAAAAACAGCAATGCACAATTATCACTACAGAAAGTATGTTATTGTTTTTTCCAGACTGTGCTGAACTGCAATTCTTAGCAACTCCAGCCAACATGGTGATAATAAAGAATGTTCATAAGCTGTTTGAGAACTATGCCATGTATTACTATTTTGCTTATTGAGATCATAAAGAGAACATACATACATACATACATACATACGTATGTGTGTGTATATATATGTATACATACATGTGTGTGTGTGTGTATCAGATCTCCATAAGCAAACCAGTTCCATTATTTTGATTGAAATCCAATTTCAGCTGATACAGCTTGTAGATCAACAGAAAGATACAAAGCTGTTTCTGCACAAAGGATATGTCACCACATGGATCTTAGGTAAAGGTAAAGGTTTCCCTTGACGTAAAGTCCAGTCGTGTCTGACTCTAGAGGGCGGTGCTCATCTCCGTTTCTAAGCCTTAGAGCCAGCATTGTCATAGACACTTCCGGGTCATGTGGCCAGCATGACGACTCGGAACGCCGTTACCTTCCCGCCGAAGCGGTACCTATTGATCTACTCACATTTGCATGTTTTCGAACTGCTAGGTGAGCAGGAGCTGGGATTAACAGCGGGAGCTCACCCCGCCGCGCGGTTTCGAACCACCGACCTTCCGATCGACAGCTCAGCGGTTTAACCCGCAGCGCCACCACGTCCCTGTGGATCTTACAAATTGAAAATTTCCAGAAAAACATGGAGGTTGTATATCATCTGTTATTAGTTGCTAAGTAGGTATTTTGTTCTTTTGTAAAATTATTTCATGCCCTTACATAATGTTTTCAGTTTATTACTCTTAGCCAACATCCTAAATATATGGTTAGATTGCTTTTGTCTTCCACAGCTAAACACTACTTTGGTTTAACACATATAACACAGTACTGGACAGTTATAGGTCTGACCTCATGCATATGAGAAGTATATAAAGGAAAATGACAACTTGGTTAGAAACTTTTTTTCTTCAAGCTTTTATTAGCATAAGACTGTTCTAAAAACACAGAGAATAAACACCACATATTATTAATTCATTTAGAATATTAGTAAGAATCCCAATTTAACAGTGGTTGGCTTTTACAATGGTGATCTGCAATCACCAGTGACTGTGGGGGGAAAGGATCAAAAAAGGCATGACAGCCGTTGTAGCTGCATAATTGAAGAGACACCCCTTTATCATGTGTGCAATGCCAACACACATACAAAAGAGGCAGGGCTTTGATCACACTGCTGCTACTATCATCTTGCCATTCTTGACTTCCCTCACTCTCCTTGTGGATGCTGGTGTCTCTAACGTAACTCCAGTTAATAACCATTAATTTGTGTAATTATTAACTGAAAAGCTTCTATCAATTCTCTCCACTAATTTTCTTAATTACTAACAAATATAATTACAAAGCAATACAGTTCTTCAGAATTTCCACCTGCTGTGGCTATTTCTAGCTAAGGATATAGGATACCCTTCACCTATCTTTTAAATTATATCTAACTTCAGAGAATGTCCTAGGTTTCCACAACCTAACATCTTCCACATGTGTTTGAGACTCCACATTTCCCTGCCAGGATGGCCAAAGTCATGACTGGCTGAAATTCTTGTAGTTGTAAACCTAACCATCTATGTCATGCATTATTCTGGTTAAGCACTTTATCTAGTATTTCCATACTCAGAAATTATCTTTCCACTTAATGCATACAATATTTCACAAAAGGTAAGTTTATTATTAAACTTAACTTTTCAGTAGTAAATGGACATAGCTAAAGCATGCATTCTCAGCAACTTCTCTGCTGATATTCTAATATTCTTCCAAGTCTTTAAAAACATGTCAAATGAAAAAAAATATGAAGTTTGGCAAGCAGATTCAAGCCCTATTTGTGGCTTACACTCAATTTTCGTAGAAAAGTCTTGTTGGACAACAACCCTTTCATTGCAAAAAGCAATGCAGAAGATTAGGTCTTGTTCTACGCTATCGTAATATGGATAGATCATGCAATACAAATCAGCACTGGGTTGGATTTAATTAAGCACATACAATATAAGCTTTGGTTTATCACACCAAGACACATTTTATAAGGCATATTTCACAATATAACAATTAAGATAAAAGTGCAAACATTTAAGCTATATTTTCAAGATGTTCTACTGTACTACTTTATGCATAATTTAATAAATTAATTGTTTAATACTGTAATATATTATCATCATTCATACTGAGAAGACAAATCCACTAAATTGTTTACTTCTTATTCACTTTGCTTGGATGTTACCCATTCCCAAAGGCTGTGGGTGGTTAAAAATGACTCGCAAAACATATTTAAAAAGATAAAGGTAAAAAGATAAAACCTCCAAAATAAAAATTCCATGCATCTGTCAATTCTACCTTCAATTACAATACACCCTCCTTCTGTGCAAGGTGGAACAGGTAAGCCTTTACAATTTTCTAAAGTCCAAGAGGGACAAAACTGGCCATATCCCTGCCTGGAAAGAGTTCCAAAACATGGGCATGGCTACTGAAGACACCCATTTCCAAGGCTCCATCAGGTGACAATCTCATAGGGTTGGGACCTGGATGGAATTTATCCCATTTGATCTGGTTTGATAGCTAGATGAATACAAGAGAAAGCAGTACCTCAGATAACCAGATCTGTAGCCATACAGGGCCTGAAAGGTGACAACCAACATCTTGAATTATATCAGGAACCAACCAGCAACCAATGTAGCTCCTGAAACAGGTGTCACAAAAGTATACTGGGACACACCATCACTGCTGGGCCACCACATTCTGTATCAACTGTTGCTTCTGAATGTTATTCAACAGCAGCCCCATGTAGAGTTGTTATAGTAATCCAAAAGAAAGGTGGGCACTTTTAGGACATAACCGCCAATAAGTAGACCTTCCCAATCCAGGGAAGGCTGCAATCAGTACACAAGATTTAACTGTGCAAAAGCCCTGCCAGTCACCGCTGCTACTGCTTCACCGCTTCAAGCAAGAGCTGTGAAACTAGGAGAACTTCCAAATTCCCAAGCTCAAGGAAGACCAGGAGCATTGTACTCACTCTAAAAGCCATCATTGGCAAGCATACCCAATGCAATTTACCTGCTACATCTCAAACTGAACCCTGGCTATTAAGATCCAAATAATTTATTTTGTCTAGAGTTCTTTAAAATTGTAGGGTCACCACTTTCCCCACCTTTCCTAGAAAAGGCACATTGGAAACAGGTATAAAGTTGTCCAAAACAGTTAGGCTGAGCTAAGGCTTCTTGAGCAGGAGGTATGCTACAACCACCTACAGAAATTACTGATTACTGCTCAGATCCAACCTTCTGCCATCTCACAGGTGTTAATCAGCCACAAGGGGCAGGGTTCCAACTGAAAAGTGGTAGAAATGACACTGTAGAGGGCCCTGCTTCCTCAGACATGTAAGACTCAAAATTATCCCAGATCACTTCACAAGATGAGGCTCCAATTACCTCCATTGCCACTGTGCAGCAGAAGTCCAGCTACTTTCAAATTTGAGCAATTTTGTCCACAAATGCTGCAAGAATTCTTTAGTAGCCTTTCAGATGGTCTTGGCTTACTCCCAGATAAATGAATTACAGGACTCCAGTCTAAATTCTCAACCTAATTTTTAAAACTGCTTATGTCTCCAGAGACAAAAAGTGTTTTCATACAGTGATTAAGTCTGCACAATCATTTAAAATAAGCTAAGAGTCTGAAGCAACATCCTTGCTTGCAGATAATCCAAGGAACATCAAGTTAAATTAGGATGGCTCAGAGGCTTTAGATCCAAATCAGAAGAAAGGCTTTTATTGCTTTATCCAGTTTGATTCCTTTAGCCTTCTCAGAACAATCCAAGAATGGAAAAACACAAGACAGAGAACAGTTTCCTAAGACATAAACACTGCCCTCCAACAGGTGTATGATTTCATCAGAATTGTTTCCTTCCAGTTGCAAAACTGAATCAAGATCCATTTTGTGTAATTCAAGAGGTGCAAGGGATAAGAATGGGTGCCTTAAGCATTTCAAAATCCCCTTTACTCCCTTACTACCATACCCAAATCCTGCAAAATGCAAAAAATAGCCCAAATCTTGTATTTAGAACTAGATCCACTAAAATCAATAGAAGAAAATTACAGTAATACCAAGACCCATATACAGTTCTACATCAGAAGCAACAGTCTTATAATGCTTAGAAGTAACACTGGCAGTAGGGAGGAAGCATTTCACCTCACCAATGCTGCCAGGAAAAGCCTGGTAATACAGTGAGATCACAAGAGTGTAAAAGAGATCTCTATCAAATCATGTTTGACCCTTGGTAATTACAAGGACAGGTAGATGTTGATTTTCTCAGGGAAATGGGGCTGAAATGTCCATCTTTCAACTCCGCCCCTCAATCATTCTGCCCCAAAGTTTTCTTGCTGAAGCCTGCCAGTATGAACGGAGGTTCTGCTAATTATTTTAGATGACCTGTAGGTTGTCCATCCCTGATCTGCAATGAGTTTGGATACAAATCACAACGCTCTTAGGGAGATGCAAAAGAAATAGCCTAAAAACTGTTATATTGATTTTTCTGTTATTTTGATGATGATGACGATGATGATGATGATGATTAAACCAGCAACAGGGCTGGTATAGGCATGTTTTTTCTGGGTACACCTCAGTATCTATTACAATAACTTAAATACTTTACATGAACACACAGAACCTCATTACTGCAACAGTAAAGAAATTAAAAGACAATTGTAATTGCTATTAAATATTTGGCCTTGTAGTTTATTAATACAGATCTAAGCTAAACATAGGTTATTTAAAATTTAATGCAGGCAGAATATTTGATAAATGTCACCTAGATCCGTTAGGTGGTATTAATCTATCAATTTCCAGTAGTTAAGATCAAAAGCAACTCTATTTTTAATAGTCAAGCTTCCAAACCAGGAAATAGTAGTATGATTTCTTACCCTACGCATGGCTTCCTCCTCCTCTTGACGCTTTTCATAATGTGCAAAGTCATCAAAGATTGAGGTGGTATGCTTGAAAGTAGCAATTATTTTAAGCACTTGCTTGGCTTTTTCTAGGGGTACTTCTTGAGTGTCCCTTGAATTGGTAACTGGTTTGTTGTCATTATTTTCCAAGCGAATGTGCCGCAGCTGGTTGTTCGGAACGTCTTTAACAAAGATCCATTTAACATCAAACTTCCCCTTCCATTTATCCTGAGACCAGACTCCAGCATATGCATTGTAGTCCACCACCGACTTCATCTCAGCCACTCCGCAGAAATGTCCACTGCCATTCACACTGAAAAGTAAATAGAGTGGGCCTTTTCCATTCAGTGAACGATACGCAGCATCCAAGCGCTTATTACCATGTTCAGTACTACACCAGATAGAATACTTAATGGAACGATGTATATCATCCTCTGAATAGCTTTTGATTATAAACACGCGACCATTCTTCAGGTTCCAGTCAAAGTCTTTGGGATTATAGTTATTTATGGCCTTTAGTTTCTCCAAAACTGGGTGTACATCTACACCAGATGGCGAAGAGCTAACTGGTATAACACCTATACCATAGTTTTCATTGCCAGCTCCATTACTCTGATTGAAGCCTACACCTCTATTGCGAGGAGCCACCCAGCGATTTTGCAGCTGCTGCTGCTGCTGCAGCTGATGAGGCTGAGCCTGTTGCTGAGGTCCTTGAGGCTGTTGTGACTGCAGCGGCTGCTGCTGAGGCAGCTGGCTCTGCACCATAGGAGGTGGCTGAATTAAAGGCTGAGGCTGCTGAATTATAGTCTGAGGAGGCAGTACTGGTTGGGTTGGAGGAGCTTTTACCACTGACCCTTTGTCATCCCAAGTTCCAATATTCATGTTGTGTTTTATAGGTGGCGGTGGTACTGCAGGGCCCCCAATTCCCACATTACCTTTAGGTTTAAGTTTTGGCTGAGGCTTAGCAGGCTTTCTTGCAATGGCAGCCCAAGAGGTTGGTTTAGGTGCTGAACTGCTAACTGCAGGCACGTTATTTGCTGCAATGCTTGTCATACCTGTACTGCTTAGAGCTGATCCAACAGTTTTTGTTACAGCAACTGTCATTTCACCACCAACTTTCAATCCAGTCATACCTTGCTCAATGCTGCTAATTCCAGGTACCTTGCTCAAAGTATCATTGCCAAATCCACCCTGTCCATCAGCTATAGCTCTACCGAGAGAGCTGGGTGGGTAGCCATAGCTGCTGCTGTAAGCAGAGCTTTGGGTTGATTGTCCCTGAGATCCACTTGTCCCCCATGTAGAGAAATCTGCATTCCCAGGAAAAAAATTAAATCCATGCTGACCAAGAAATGGAGCAGTATTCCCTAAAGCCCCAGGTTGACTGAATACACCATCAGGGATGTAGTGGTGTTCACCATTGCTCATCTGTCCATAAGTTGTCAAGTATGACATTGGAGGATCTCCAGCTGTGGACCATGCTGCTTCACCCAAAGAGTATGGAAAACCAATGGAGGGAGCATAATAACTAGGCATGTATGGGTCTGACATTGGTGGATAGCTATTACTCTGCAGAAGAAGAAAAATGATAATCAGACTTCAATGCTGCATTTATAATGTTCATTTCCTACAAATCTAAATTTAAGGATATTTAATACACTTCATGTCCCAAAACGTATGTATAGGAGAAATATTTTCACATTAAAAGACCTGAAATAACCGCCTCAAAACCCAAATAAATAACAATGGTTAATATGATAGCTGATTAGGTTAAAAACCACTCAACAGTGGTGATATGGCTTTCTAAAGAATGAACATGCACATCTTCTGGCACTTCTGCATCTCTGGTCAATTAAGAATATTCTAGATGGCATTTTATTTTATTCTTTATAAATGTGCTCCTGCCTTCTCTGTGTGGTTTTCTTCATCTTAAACCAGGCTATACATGCCAGGAGTTTTTTATCCAAAACGAATAAAGACTTAGTATCTGAATATGTTAGAATTCACTGTGTCTCATGCCAAAATGCTAGTAAGTTCACTGTGCAAAGATAGTAATAAGAGACCAAGCTATGGAACACCCTTTATTCCTTACTGCTGAAGAGGAACAGAATTTGAGACTCCAGGGTCATAAACCAAGGTCCAAGGGGCAAAATGCACAGGCAGGACAGGACTTTTTGCAAGCTTGATTGACCCACATACTTCCTAATTTATGCATCTTCTTCTGTTTATTGTTTAATTGTGCAATGGCACAAAAAAAATAGGCACAAGCAGGTTTATTTTGCCTGTGTTTTACTTTCAATATTTACTGACTTGTAAGGAAAACAAAATGGGGAAGGTAGTATTTGCATTAGGCATAGACATTTTTGAACCTTTATATGGCAGGGTATTTGCATAACTAAAAGTTTGCTTAAAACAACACTGACTTAAAGTACAAAGGATTAATCATCTCACCCACATACAGCTACCTTTGGATGATGGGGCAATTTAAATATTCTTGCTTGATTGGCACTGAAATGTAGGGCCATTTTACTGGATCACTAAAACCATCATATTGAATTTATGTATCTTATTTTCCAGTGCAAATATGGCACTTAATCAACCACTCTCTGTGCAAAAACACACATACATTTGTCTCTTTTGCCACAGCACACATCACAAAATACCACTTTTTTGCACTGAAAAAATTCAACAGTATTATATTTTAACATTTCAACATTTTCCAGCTCCTTTTTTAACTATGCCTTTCACCAGGAAAACATCAAGGGAAGGGTTAACCACAGGCAATAAGACATGTGCAGTTCCACAAAAATGTCTGAAATGCTCTTATATCAAACCCTTGTGAGATATCAGCACTGTCGTACAAGGTGCCAGATATGATTTCCAGTGACTTTTAAAAATGGGGGAGGGGAAGGAAATTGTGCCAATACAGGTAGACCTTGCTACCACAGCACTGAAAAAGTAACTTTACAACTAGTCCTTGAATTTATGACTGTCCAGCATCCCCGCGGTCACAGGATCACCATTTGGCCTCTTCAAACCGGCAGGCATTTACGACCGTTGCACGGTCACATGATCGCCATTTGCGCCCTTCACAGCTGGCTTCTGACAAGCAGAGTCAATGGAGAAGCTGGTAGTAAAATCGCAATATGCGGACATGTGATGTCTCACTTAAAGACCATGTTGCTTAGCGATGAAGTTGCTGGTCCCAATTGTGGTTGTTAAGCGAGGACTACCTGTAGTACTGATACCATGCAGTAAGTCCTTAGACCTTTTAGTGCTGATGAAGTAGAACACAAAAACTAATGACAGAAAACCTGACTCCGTATGAAAGAGTGCAGGTGAAAATGCAAATTTTGTTTGTCAAAATTATTTTAATTTCTTATGCCTATTAAATAACATTAGTTTCCTATTTTTATTGTCAATAGTCAAATATTTATAATTTTATTCATATTGCTTGCCATGATGCTCAACCACCTATACAAGCAGCCAAACTGCATCCCAAGCTGGAAGCTATAAAAGGCAGCCCAGACCATCACAGCAACTATCAGTCACAATAATCTAGGCCCAAAGCTGCAAGGCCAATCAGTTTGAAAACTGGATGGTCAAGGCATCTAGAGGATAATGTCACCAAATTCTCCACAGTACAGATATATTTGCTATTAATCTGCTTCAGGGAAACATGGATGAGAAAAGCTTCCTTGACTCCTGCTACACTGAAACATCCAGAACCTCAGTGGAACAGCAGATTAAGAGCTTTTCAGGGGGGAAAAAAAGGATTTCATGATTTCTTTGCAGCTGCTTGAGAGAAATCATTTCTATGGTATATCAGACAAACTTCTAAGTCAATAGTGTTTTAGCTAGAATATCTAAACACAGATACATATGCAAATCCTAGTTCATCATCCCTAACATTGCCTATGGCCTTTGTCAAATAGCTACCACTGCAGAGCATGAAGAAGAAAATAACGGAAGCATCCTATGAGATTAATTAAGAATAACTAGACAGCTCTGGTTAATACTTCAGGCAAGGATTAACAAGGCTTCAAAAGTTTTTTTTTCTCATTGTTTTTGTTTCTTCCATTAAAAAATCTAATTTAACCATGCTCTTTGAAATTAACACAAAATAGAATGTATAACTTTAAAACATGATGCATCTTCTACTTATAACGTTAAAGTAATGAATATGAACACAAGAAATGTATATTTAGCTAAGCTTGTTTTCCATCCAGATCCATTGCAAGGTGAATACCCTTGGTTTGCAGTATTTACAACCTAAGCAAAGGAATTTCTTTGAGGAAAAATAAAGCTAACTCATATGTAGCAATGTTTTACAAGCGGCATATGAAGTCTTTGAAAGGTTGTATTATATTATTAATTACATAATTAAAGCAGTCTCATTTAATTACTTATTACAGAGGACCAACAACATACAATAGTCTTGTAAATACTTACCTGATTAGTCTGGCTACTTAGATATGGCTCAAAATCATCATCATTTACTGCATCCTTTTGATGAATCGAACCGTTTTGCACTGAAACTGAAATGCAACTAAAATTAGAAAAAATTTAGAAGCATTGTGCATGACTTTGAACATCTAATGGAAATCAAAACATTTTAAGGTAAATCATAACAACAGGCACATTCATGTATCCTTGAATCCTTAAATCAAAAAACAGCAAAAGGGTTGGCACTCTGTTTACAAGATCATCCAGAAAAGAGATGAGAATTGGAAAATATTACATAAATAGAATATGAGGAGTGAGCTTTACACTTTTTTTTGTGGCCACAGATTAGAATAAAAAGCAAGGAAAAAAAATAAGGCTGAAATATTATCTGTAAGAAGCACCCTAATGAAAACAAATTAATTTGGAGAAGTGTACTCTTAAGCCATTATGTACATCAGAACATGATAACTTCAATGGATTCATATAGAAGTGCAAGCATGGATCTGATCTTTAACTAAACACTCTGTTTAGTGTTATACAGCTCCTCACATGTAAGTTATCTAATTACCTTGTATAGTATACTATGACAGCAAATCTTTTCCCCTTAAGTTTTCAAGAGAGTAAGTTCAGCACTGAAACAGATGAATGGCTTACCGAAACCAGCCAATTTAACTTTTCTATACTGAAACAGGTCAAATAACAGAAAAAAGCCCAGGTTTGCTGTTAAAATTCTCCTTCTCAATAGTGAGAGACCAAAATATATCTACAATAACTTCTTGTTTCAAAAATGAAATCTGCAAATGCTTATATTAAAGTTCTTTCTACTTGCTTTGTATGCAAGGAATCTCAGATTCAATCCCACAATCTCCATGTAAAGTTAGTAAAAGTTCTTGACTGAAATCCAGTGATAAATACTGACCTAGATATACAAATGGTCTGATCTCCTATGTATTACTTCAGAATGTAGTTTTCTAATCAGATTTTAGATATAGTGGTTAAGGCAACGGGCTAGAAACCAGGAGAGTTCTAGTCCTGCCTTAGGCATGAAAGCTGGCTGGGTGACCTTGGGCCAGTTTCTCTCTCTCAGCCCAACTCACCTCACAGGGTTGTTGTTGTGGGGAAAATAGGAGGAGGAAGGAGTATTAGGTATGTTTGCCACTTTGAGTTATTTATAAAAATAAAGGCGGGATAGAAAATAAATAAAATAAAAATAAATATGACAGAAATTGAATTTTCTACAAGCCAATACCAATTAATTTCAACCAATAAAAACTGTAAAGTAAGAGGAACTGCCCCTACAACTGTATTTTTAGTAATGTGTCTGTGTATTATTCTATGCATATCTAATCTGTTCTCTGCAAAAGCATCACAATGCATAAGCAAGAATTTCAAGACAGATATACACACTGAAGATTTCCCAGTATTCTACTTGGTTTCCACATCTGTCAACATACAGCAATGATTTTTTTAAAGTGAGATGATTACACTGGATGTACACTAGATGTACAGGTAAGGATTAGGTAGCAATTTACCTAAACCTTACATAACAGAAAAAAATGATCTCCAATCTTAAAGTTAAGCAAAATACAAACAGATGTTTTGAAAATGCAGAGCTTATACTCTGCATTACTGGTAACTGGAACAGATAGCAAAGTTTACTATCTCACTTGTGAAACAGCTCACAATTATTATATAATTGTAACCACTCAACTGATCATCTAGTTTACAGAACTGCACCATTTTATAAAGATTATGTTATTAGATTTATACTCTGCTCTAATATACCTGAAAGCAGGTGGGTTCAGGTTTATTTATTTATCAAATTTGCCATCCAACATACCTCACTTTTTATTTTGATATGCTTGGTGGGTCAATGATCCATAATAAAGTTATTCATCCATTCAATATACTTCACTATTAAGTATTCTCTTTTCTGTCCCAGACCATTTCGGAAGGGAGAAAAATCTACCTAAAATTTGTTTGTGTTACAGAATATAAAGAAACTTGAGAATAAGCTTTACTGCAATCCTACATGAAGCTCGGGAATTGTATCCTGATTTTATTTGTTTCTCTAAACTTCTATTTCTAACTTACTTTCAAATTCAACTTGTTTTCTTCATTAGACTTTCTTTCTTGAATTCCTTCTATACAACATCTTTGTAAACCACAGCCTGAAAGCTTTTTCTCTGCTCAAAACATTATTTATCTTAATATTAGATTACTTTGAATCTTCTAACATAATTTACATCCCTTTGCACAACCTCTGTACAGAGGGAGGAAAGAAATTGACTTGTTAAAGACTACAAGCCAAAAGTTTAAGTCATATAATATCTCAAGTACAAACATTAATTTTAAAATTAATAATATTCAAAACAAGCACATACCAAAATTGGTACAACTCATTCTGATAGGAAATCTGACAGAGTAAGCAAAAGAAAAAGATATAAAAGTGTGATACAACTTTTAGGGAAAGGTGAAATCCTCTCTTAAGTATTTCAGAGAAAGACAACAGCAGTTTCTCCTGTGATTCAGCTTATAGGAAATCAACTGTGCCTTAAAAAAGGAACAGAAACATATGCCACTAGCTCATAAGAACTAAAACATATTTTAAAAAATATCAAATCAATAACAGTTATGCACCAGAAGTCGAATTCTGAACATAAGATATCACAAGCCTGCTTGATCAATATAAATTTATTGACTCCATAACTGAACAAATTCATACTGAAATTTAGCTATTAAAATGTGATTATCTAATCTGTATGATAATATAGTATATGCATTATTACCAAAGGTACAAAGCAAAGTACAATTACTATGAATTCAATATAATATTCAGTGATATAAAATGAAGAATCTGATTGTATACACACTTAAATATTAATATTATTGATCTGAGTCTTACTTCTAAGTAACCAACACCTGATATACAAAGCTTCAAGAACAATTTAAAGGTGTGGCAACCTGTTCCACTGACAGACATTTTGTCTGTCATCATGAGGTTCAGTCATGGCTATTTCAGTAATATTAAAGCATTAGAAATACAAATAAATAACCAGGGTATTCCTTAGTTTTTGATATTTCTTTCCCTGATATAGTAATAATTGTTTTTTAAAAATCCCGTTTTCTCCTTAGTTTATTGCTTTAATATATCGTAATCAACTAGAGTTGCCTCAACAGTTGAGGGGGCTTATAAACTGAATACTAAATAAACAATGGGTTTTACTTCTATTAACAGTTTATCTTAAAAAAATGAAATAAAATGTTCTGTGCAGTGCAATATCAGTGTAGCAGATATTTTAGAATTCTGTTAATTGAGAAATCTAATATAAGGAATCTGATATTGATTCTATAGATAAATATATTTTATTAATTATTAAATGCTAACAATTATATAAAGTATAATGAAACTAATAACTCATTTTAATACACTTAGGTCTTTTACTTCCAAGATGGCTACATACACACGTTCAGAGCCATAACAACAACAAACTGCCAAGATCTTGTCATAAAACATGAATGATTAAAGACTAGAACATCACTAGTTGCCATCTTAAATTATGGCATTATAAACGGAGTATGTGCATATTACTAAGAGTATTTTAATTTATTCAGTTCAATTATCAGTGTCTGAAATGTAAGACAAAGCATGCAGCCTTGCTTCCAGTCCCTTTGCCTCAATGCTTGAAGTTTAATGCATATCCAAAAGAACTGTCCCTAAGATGCTATCAGTGTTAGCATATACACTGTAAATCTTTCGCATAAATTGATAAATCTTCCAGATGTCTAATGTTTCATAACATTTTTAGGAAAAGTACACAACTTTCTTACTATTTGGTTTTATTTATTTTAATGGGGTTTTTTTTTTTTACAGTTTTGTGTGGATTTTAAAAGTTATGTAAATCCTCTAGGGAATACCCTTTAAAACAAGAAGTATGGATTATGGCACTTCTATAGAAAATATCTCTGTATATTTCTCAGATGCAGAAATGTTTGAACAATACAATCGTACATATCTTTGCTCAGAAATCAGCCAAACTGAGATGACTGGGCCTACTCCAGGGGAAAAAAAAATCACAATAACTTCCTTATGTCATCTTTCAGACTTGCAAAGTATCTCACTGTGATGGATGCTATTAATTTTAACAGCTTTAAAGACCTATTGGTGAACAAAGAACTCTAAGAAATGTCACAGACAATAAATCCTGTTGGAGTTGAGCATTTTAATGATGTGAACACTACAGCTTTAGTTAGGGTGCAGTGTGAATATAATCTTAGAAGGTGATGCAGGGCTTTCTAGCCTTATACAGCTTCCTTTTTTCCCCGTACAAGGCCAAATCCATGCACAGGCTATAGTTACTGGAATTCAGGGGGAAAAGTGACAGTGGACATCCACAAACAAATAAACGGCTTCCTAAATGGCTTATTTAGGAAGTTCTCAGAAAGCAAATTGATCACTAAATCACCAAACAGAGAAGTCTTTGAGGAAAGCTAACTTTTTTTAAAAAAAAGTTTTAAAACTGTAAGTTAGCTTAAAGAAATAGATTTAGGTGGCTTTCCCATTCTCTCCTCTCCCTGTAATCACAAGAACTCCATCACCTTTCCTCAAAATACTCTCATCTTCAGATCCATCCTGAACAGTGTGAGATGGGATAAAAAGGATGCTGGAGAAGGGGGGAACTGTATAAACCAAGCAGAACTCCAGCCAACATTCTGTGTTTCATGCTTCTTCTGAAATTAAAAAGCTCTATCTCAAATGGCTTTAGAGCCCTTCCTCCTGAGCTTCCAATGAATGGAATGAAAAGGAGGGAATGAGGATCTTCCTTTCTGTGAACTTTGTTAAATTAATTCATCTTAGCATCTTCAATAAACTGTAAGCTCTACCGCAAAAACATTTAATTATAGCAAACCTACTTAAAGTTTAAGGGTACTTCAGACGCTTAACCAATACCTGAACTGGGAAATAAATAAGCAAAATAAAACAATAAAGAACCTGTGTCATTTGATCACCTGATTACTCCCATTTGTTCTAATGGCAGAAATAAAGAAAATGGCAAAACATTTGGGTAATTTAAATTTATTTGAAATGCAAAAGAACTTGCAGAATTTCATTGATGTAGCCTAATGAATTATTTACTACATCAATAAAAGTGGTCAACCAAGTGGATCACCTCAATCACTACACAGTATGTTTCTTCAGATTAATGAAATAATTACACTTTGCTTAACTAGGATTCTAAGGACAGAAAAATCAACTTACCTTTATTTCCCTGTCCTTTAGGTCTCTGTTAGCAATGAAATAAAACAAAGTTAGAGGAATTAAACATATAAAATAAAGTCATCTTATTTAAAAAATAATAAATACTAAGACCCAAGCATCTAATGAACTCTACATGGGTTACTATCTGGAATACCACTAGTACTATACACTTTAAAAGATACCTAACAAGAGTTATATCTAAAACATAAAACAATACTATTAGCAGCATAAACAGTAGAATTAGACACAAAAACTATTAGAACTTTTTACTTTTTTAAGTGATAGATGTTCTTCCATTTACCATTAAAGCATAGCTAAAAATTAACATCCCATTATTATAAAGTGACTATAAACACTCCAGTGTACATTATTCCTGTTTCTCCCTTCTATCCCATTAGACTTAGTGGCTTTGAAATTGTAATAATTGTCTCATATTACTCAAGCATAAAAGAATGAAGAAAAATCTGTAATTGCCTAGCTTTGGCCAATACTAAAGAAAGTGTTTTTCAAAAGTGATGTTTCCAAATCTGAGAATCTCACTTGTACTGACTTTGATCTGCATGATTTTGATTTCTGTTAAATTTGCTGTTCACTACAGACCTCCACTATCAACTATCTTTTAAAAAGGTAATGTGTACACAGAGGGAGAGAGAAGTCCGTTAGGTGGTTGCAAAGATGACGATGGGAAAAACAGCCCAAGAAGATAAAGCCAAGAATGTGGAAGGTTAAAAACACGTAAGAATGAAAACAGCAAAACTAAGAAAGAGAGGGAAAATAAACAAACAAGAAACAGTTGTATGAAAACCATAGCCCTATATTAAAGAAAAGTAGCACGAAGCCATACTATCTGCAAAAGCAAAAAAAAAAACACCGTAAGACGACAAAAGAGCAAGAAAAAGAAATATAAGGCGGCAGGGAGAAGAGAAAAGAAGCGCGGCAACAAAAGGCCAGCAGAAAATACTGTGCAATGGAGAGCAAACGGTAACGACTATTGCAGAATTCCTCAGAACCACATCCAACTACAGTCGCCCGAGAAGAGTCGGAGAGGGCAGAATATTTAGCCAGAGGGAAAAGCGCGGGGAAGGAAAGCGCCGGAGCTCGTACAGTTTAGGAGACTAGCGAATAAACTGTCCTCTCATGAAAGCAAGCAATGGAATCGCTTCTGAGCCTCAGCAGGAAGGCCCCAGGCCGAAAGGCCTCTAGGCCTGCAGAAGGGGCGGTCCTCGGAGCAGGGGAGGAGTCCCACGGTCTCGGATGTAGCGGTCTCGGATCCCCGCTATGACCAACGGAAGGAAGGCGGGACGAGGAATCCTCCACTCGGGAACCGCAAAGCCGCGAGAAGGCGGTACCTGGTCGACGCTGGTGGCTGACATTCTTCACGGGGAGCCGCAATCCCCCTCACCCCGCTCTGCTTGGGCCTCCTCCTTCTCTCCCTCAGGTCGTCGTGGTCGCTGTTTCCGCCTCCTCTACTCTCCCCTCCGCCGCTGGCTGATTGTCTCCGCAGCCCGGACCCTCCTGTCCTGGTCAGTGCCTCCCAAAGCCACCCGCCGGACGCAGCACGACTTCCCACCTCTACTCCGGGCTCCGCTTTCCCACAATGGCGGACGCGCTCCGGCTCCTACTTCCGCTCCGCGGCACCCTGACCTTCCGCTCTTCCCCCCTCCGCTGACGACGTCGTCGTTGACCTTTCCCTTTCCTTTTCCGCTTCAAGTCACGTGGAAAAAAAGTAAAAGGCGGCGATCTAGACGGCAACCTGCGCGCGTGCGCCGAAGGTGTCTTCGATGCCCCGTATAGAGGAGGCGCCTCAACTGGGGCTGTGGTGCTGGCGCAGGCGCAGTGAGAGCTGGTTGGGGCGGAGGAGGAAGTGAGGTTAGCGTTTCGGGTCTGGAGCCATCCGGGAGCGGCTTTCTTGCTTTTCGCAAGGCGGCTGCCGGGGAGAAGGGCTGCTTACCGCGTTCCTCCGCTTTACCCAGCAGGCCTGTGGTGGGTATAAGAGAAGGGCTCCTTTTCAGGGTGTGGTTGAAGGGTCGGAGTCGTAGAGAGCTTCTAGACCATGGCTGCATCGAGAAAAGGGTGCGTATTCGGGCCAGTGGCTGCCATTGTCCCGGTTGACGATCGTGGCCCGACTGGGATTGGCCGTGGACTTCGAGACGTCCCTTCTTTGGAAGGCCGAACCGGGAAACAGGACATAGGAAGGAAACATATGCCCTTGCTTTCCATTCTGACCCTTTCTGGCCCACCTCCCATTGTTTAAAGGAGATCGGACGAAAGAGCGAGCATGTGGGTTTTGGAGGACGGCCCTTACACCTACTTAAGATCAGGAGGTCCTGCAGAGGCTATTCCCAAAACTGATTCCGTGGCAGAAGAGGCAGTAGGACAGATTGACGATGAGCTGGGATTAGGGCACATAACCAAGATTTTAAAAGCAGCCTTTGTCTGGACTCCCGAGGCCCTCTAAAATAGGCTTAATTTAAGGGAGGTACTACGTGTAGTTCAGGAGGGGCAGGAACTGGTTAGTAAATATTTGCATATATGCCGCCTTCTCCTTCACTACCAGAAACCCTCGTTAGTTTTTCACAAATTAATGGAGAACCTGTGTTCAGAAGTCATTTATTTTGGGGTTTAATTTTTATTGCTGATCTATGACATAGCATCAGAGAACAAGCCATAAGCACTGTTTTCATTTGCATAATTCATTATGCTTTGCTACCTGTTATCCTGGAGGCAAAGTCAGGTGACCTGCTGGGGCAATTGAAGGTATGCTTTGGATTGTTGGGAGGTGAACCTCTGGATTGCTTGATTATATTTATATGGCTGCCCAGCTCCTCGTCTCTGATCACTAACTAATCTCAGCTTTTGCTCTCATTAGCACTTTGTTTCCTGAATTCCTTTCTTAACCCATCTCTCTCCCACCCTCACCCCCTTTTATTTGTTTGTTTGGCACCAACATCTCCATGCTTTCTATTGGTTAGAGGAGAGGACAGCTTTACTAATATATTTGGGGGAGAAGACTGGTTGTATTAGCACTATTACTCTAAGGTATTCTGAAATGTCCAGACTTTCACTAATCTATTTTGAGAATAATTATTTTACTATTCTAGAACAGTCACAAGCAATCAGCCAAGAGGAATAGGATACATCATTTAAATTATTTTTAAATATGCCCAGTAAGTCTGAACACAGAAGACTCAGACATTTGAAATGATGGAAAAGAGAACTGAAAAAAGAGAAGCACCACAGAATGAGCCCTCATCTACAAATGTCCATCAGTGTGGCAAAACAAATAAAAATGATATTTTGCTGAATCCCCCTAAGTGAATGAAGTGAAGTGGTTTCAGCATTCCTGATATGAATGCTGTTTTATCTGATACTAAAAATAGGAAGGACAAGGAAGGATATATTAACCAATCTAGAGATCATAGAGGAATGCCAGATGCCACCCCAAAATAAAATCATTACCCCAGCATCTTCCGAAAGGACTGCATGGCAAATTATTTTCTGTTGATAGTACAGTGACTTCTACTAACTCTGGAACCAAGCTGATGAAGTAAAAATGCTTTTTAATAATTTGCACAAAGCTTTTTAAGCAAATGGGCTGAAAGCTGAAACAAAGGTGTAAACCTAGATAATATATTGATGGGAGAGAGAACCAAGGGAAGAAAGGAATGCATAGATTGAATCATACCCTAATTACTTATTCCAAAGAATAACAGTCTTTAATTCATATACTCTCTCTTACCAAACAGAATGTTTTTAGGCAGCAAATATAGCTTTAGCAAAGGGAGATGGGCCTTTAGGCAAGTCTTTTTCTGTTTTTATTCTGATTTAGAAAACAGAATGGCTACTGCACTCTTTTAGACAAGGAAGAATCATGCTTGCTTTTCCATACCACAACATCCCCAGATGCTCCTGAGGATACCTGCATAAATTTCTGATAACATTGTTTTTCAAGATAATTCTTCCTCCCCTGTCACTTGCTTTTTCATTTTGCTCAAATGAAAGATTTTAAGATTTAAGATTCAAATGTTAACTATAGCAGGCATAACATATAAAGAGATAAGTGGCTTGAGGTGTAAACTAGTAAAAGAAAATGGAAAATCTCCATTCTGTCAGGAAAGGATGTGTGAAGAAAAGGTAAGTGTAGTAGATAGAAGTTTATTAGCTTATTCATGATTAGTTTATTAGCTTATTCATGATTAGAGAGGTTTAACCTCTAGAAATTAGAATGAAGATCATAATGCAATGAATCACAGGCAACATCTATCTGTTTTCTAACAGTAATGGGTCAGACCAAGGCCCTAAGTGATAGAATATTTGCAATCAGTATTTACAAGTCAGTTCCTTGTTACTGACCTATTGTGTATATTTTGAAAGAAAAGCAGAAGAAAGGGCAACAGACAGCTCTAGAGAAGCAGGAGATGAACAATCCAAAAAACACAATCTCAGTATTTTGCTAAATAAGATCTAAAGTATTCTAAATGGGGTAGTGGATGGGGACTGTCCTGGAGAATTTGCACATAGGGTTATTATGAGTAGTATCAATTATATAGCACTGTCATATCACTAGCTCAGTTCTTAGGCAGCTTCAGGGCTAATAGGTATCCAGATAGTAATCACCTTCTACTATCTTTAAAATCTTTCTCAGTTATCTGGGGAGAATTTGTTTCAGCCAGGTTAAATGTAGATGTTACAGCTGTAATCGAAATTATTCAACCCCCATTGCAAATCAGGTTGATTGTCAAAATGTACAGACTGTCAGCTGTTTGCAATGAACAAATAAAAGCAACTGAAATAGCTCAACACAATGAATGCTTCAAGTGGTGGCCCCAAATTCAACTTAAAATGCAACTTAAAATGACTTCTCCAGTCTCAAAATTAGAATAGAATTCGTCACAACAGCACACATACAGTATGCAAAACAGGTGTTGTCTCAAGCACACCTGATGCAATTAATCAAGGGCTTCATTAGTTGTACCAGGTGTGCTTCAGCTGGAACACATGAAATACCTGAAGAGGCTAGAGATTTGTTGAGTGTCATGTTTGACGCATGTTAGAAATACAGTATGGCTAAGTCAAAAGAATGGTCCAAAAAGGTATGAGAAGAGATCATCACCCTTCACAAACAAGGAACAGGATACGAAAAGATAGCGAAGGCACTGAATGTTCCTAGAGACACCGTTGGAAGCATAGTTCGCAAGTTCAAAGTTAAAGTGGTTACACTACCTGGACGGGGCAGAAAAAGGAAGCTGTCAATGGCTGCAACCAGATTTCTGAGAAGGCAGGTGGAGAGAAACCCTCGAGTGACTGCAAAAGACCTGCAGCAAGACTTGGTGGCGACAGGCACTGAAGTTTCAGTGAGCACAGTAAGGCACATACTAAACACAGAAGGCAGAACTCCAAGACGTACACCGCTGCTGACCCACAAGCACAAGAAAAGTCGGCTCCAATATGCTCAAAATCATATAAATAAGCCACAGAAGTTGTGGGATTCTGCTCTGTGGAGCAATGAAACAAAACTGGAACTTTTTGACCCAATTCATCAGCGGTATGTCTGGAGGAAGAAAAATGAAGCATACGCTGAAAAGAACACTGCCTACAGTTAAGCATGGTGGTGGCAGCTCAGTGATGGCCTGGGGCTGCTTTGCATCCTCTGGCACTGGAAACCTGCAGCGTGTGGACAGCAAGATGGATTCATTGAAGTATCAGGAAATCCTAGGAGAAAATGTCATGCCGTCTGTAAGGAAGCTGAAGCTTGGGCGTCATTGAACCTTCCAACAAGACAATGATCTCAAGCATACCTCAAATTCACTTAAGCTTGGATGCAGAAGAAGTCCTGGAAGATTCCACAGTGGCCATCACAGTCACCTGACTAGAACCCCATAGAAAATCTCTGGTGGGATTTAGAGAAGGCAGTTGCAGCACACAAACCCAAGAATATTCCTGAACTGGAGGCCATTGCTCATGAGCAATGGGCTAAGATTTCTCAGGAACACTTCCAGAAGCTGGTGTCTGGCTGTGCATCTTGTTTGCAGCAGGTCATAACAGCAAAAGGGTGCTCTACTAAGTACTGAAGATGCTTGCCATGAAGGGGTTGAATGATTTTGAGACTGGAGAAATTGTCATAAGTTGCATTTTCAGTTGACTTTGAGGACACCACATGAAGCAGTTGTTGTGTTATGCTAGTTCAATTGCTTTTTGATTTGTTCATTGCAAACAGCTGAAAGTTTGTACATTTCTACAATCAACCTGATTTGCAATGTGGGTTGAATAATTTCAATTACAACTGTAGATTCTCTTATATAAGCAGGTTGAGAAAAATGAGTTCTTTTCTTACAAATATTCTGAACACCACCACGCTTTTCAGACCAAAGCACTCCATACTGCAAACTAACCAGGTTAGCATAGATTGATTACAAGGAATACATATTTTTCAGCCATCTTCAAATAACATTAGTAGATTCCCCACACACACACACTTCCCTAATTTAAAACCCTGGTTTGGTAGGGAGTATATTAAAGAAAAATCTGCTTGCTGCCTATTATTCCTATTCATTGAATTTAGTTCATACATCTTATCAGAGGATCATACAAAATTAAAGCCAATGTAGATGACTGAGCCCCTAGCTCTAGTTTTATATGGTAAAGAATTTGGGCCAGGTCTCATAACCGCCACTGAGACTAAAATGTTTTTTTTAAAATTATACTGTAAATTATAGGTATCATTTATTTATTATTTGATCAATTTATTAGCCCCTTCATTTGCCAAAGCAACTCTTTCAGTTGCTCCACTGTATTTTGGTCTGTAGCCTGGTAAAGATTTTCTCTCTCTTCTGTTTTGTATCCTGAAACAGCTAGGTTTTTTGTCCATTTTCTTGTATTTGTCCATTTTACTACCCCCTCCTCACCCTGTTACCCCCATATTCAAAGTAAGAGGGCTAATTCTCAAGCAACAAATTAAATCAGTGTTTAATTTTACATGAACAATTACTTGCACCATCGTGGCAGAATCTGCCTGCCTCATCTCTGGGGTTATTTCTGCCCATTTTTTCTCCCAGTATATTTCTATTTTGACTTGCATGTTGTACAAATGAGATATAAGGAAGGGAAGACCAACTAGCCTAGAGAGTGTCCGTGCGGAATTATAAAATCAGAACCTGTCCTCCCCCCTGCCCCCAATTCCCACTTCACTGCCCTGATTAATGGATATTTTCCCTATTGGCTAGCAAAACTAGAAAAAAATCTTATTATGAGTGTTTATGCTCACAGATCAGGCAATGCTACTTGGCAGTAACTGGAAACAGATAATAGATACAGCAAATCAGTGTTTTGCTGGTGTTTCAGAGGCAGGCGTCCTACATTATGAGTAAGATGTTGTTAGTTGCCCTCAAGTCATTTACAACTCATGGCAACCCTATGTATAACAGAACGAAATGCTGTTCAGTTTTGCGCCATATGCCTGACTGTTCCAACGTTTGCATCCATTGTTGCTGTGATTGTATCAATCCATCGCACTGAAGGTTTTTGATGTCTTTTTTAAGCGATCAGTCTTTCCTGATGATGCTCCCAAAGTTTGAGAGTCTAGGCCTAGTTATCTTCACCTCTAGGGAATATTCTGGTTGTATTTCTTCTAAAACTGTTTTAATAAGTAGGGTCACCTTTTAGGTGTTTCGTAATTGTCAGAAACAGGAAGTGAAAGTTCTTGGAGTAAAAAATTGTACTGATCTTTAACAATAGTAATTTAAGGATTTTAGGTGATTCATGATTACTGTTGGATGCTGTGTGAAATAAATGTATGAGACTAGGCTGAAGCTGCCATAAAGATGAAGCTGGCAGTAAGCAGAGAGGACAAAAGCCAGGAATCTTGTCTAAAAGATCCCTTGGGGTGGGGGGCAGACAAGAAGGAAGCAAGTCTTAACGAAATGGAAATGTCACCTGAGTGATAAAGGGAATTGGGCCTGAGCAAATGGAAACCCCCACCCCAATCCCATCAACAAAGCAAGGACTTTAGGGAATAAAAGGGGTCTCAGAGCCTGGCCAATCCTTGAGTCGTTTTTGGATCCAGATTTGGCAGCTTCCATCCCTCTGGCTAGTGCCTGGCAGCCTAGTGAGGAGGACATGGGTAAGTGTGCATGCGTGTGCGTGTGAGAAAGAGCAAATATACCTTGCAACCAGTAAAGTTTGCTGTTACTTTAAATTCACTGGGTCTCCGTGTATTATTAAGAACTTCTTGTGCCTCAGTGTTCGGTTGGAAGTGATTTGTGTGCGTCCCTAATTATTTCCCGGCTGTTGACCAGGGCTTTGTGTCTTGTCTGCTCAAGCTGCACCTATCTGGAAAACCCAGGTAGAAAGCAAGGGGGGCTGACAAGATCTGAGTGTCTCAACAGGCTGCAAGAATGTGAGTGAGTGACCATAAGCTGAACCTGGGAGCAGCTTGTGTGTAACAAATGAAAGCCAGTAAAATTTGTTGTTTCTTGAGCAGATGCATTAGTCGCGCGGCGGGGTGAGCTCCCGTTGCTCGTCCCAGCTCCTGCTCACCTAGCAGTTCGAAAACATGCAAATGTGAGTAGATCAATAGGTACCGCTTCGGCGGGAAGGTAACGGCGTTCCGAGTCGTCATGCCGGCCACATGACCCGGAAGTGTCTATGACAACGCCGGCTCCAAGGCTTAGAAACGGAGATGAGCACCGCCCCCTAGAGTCGGACTCGACTGGACTTTACGTCAAGGGAAACCTTTACCTTTACCTACCTATTCTTGAACCTATTGTATTGTTTGCCGGTGTTTAATGTTATTTAATAGTTTCGTATTTTGTAAGTTCATTGATAATAATGAATGGATGACAATTGTTTATCCAGAATTGTCCCTTTTTTCTCTTCAAACTGCACATCTTGGGGTTTTTTTTTTTGAATAATTTTTATTAAAGTTTACAAATACAAAGATAAAAAACTAATGCAAACTAAGAAAAATATATATAAAAAAAAGAAAAAGTGCCAAAAAAACAAAAGAAAAAATAGGGGAAAAAAAGAAAGATATATAAAGATATGACTCCCCCCATCTCAAAGCAAGTACAAACAACTTGAGTAATTTATCACCTTCTGATATTTCAATAAAAGATCTCTTCTTCCATAACTCATCTCTTATCAATAAATTATAAAATCCCGTCATTCAATCCCATTCAGCAAAAGTCCATTATTAGTTACCAGAAATAATATGTATATAAACCTTAATCAAATAAATCAATTTCATACTCCGTTCCTTTCAACCCAGTGTCTTATCATTTTCTCTAAAAAACATTGCAAAAAAAGAAAAAAATCTCTTCCCATATCTCATATGTTTTCTATAAACATATCTTTAAAGCCTTGTCATTCAGTCCTAGTTTAAAAAAAATCCATTTAAGAGCTACTAAAACAATAACATATATACTTTAACCATGATCAAATAAATCCACTTCAGTTTACTTTTAAGAAGCTTGATCTTTAATCCCTTCAGATAGCCTCGCACAAGTTGATTTCTTTATTTTCTCTTTGTCTCCATTCAGAAACTCCTTCACAAGTTTAAGATATCTCTTTTGTAAGATATCTTACAAGATAAGAAAGCTATACAAGTCACTCTTCTGATTTATTATTTGTATGTCCCCATTAATTATTAAGACATCAGCCAGTTTCATGTGTAAATCCAGTGTAACATCATTTTCCATAACCTTCTTGTAGCCTGACATTTTAAAATCTATTTTCAGATCCACATTCAAATCAACCTCAGTCTGTTTTATCCAGTAAAATCTGCTCCTCTTCCATAATTGCTTTTGAATCCGTTTTTATAATAGACATTCTTAAAAGCAATTTCTGAGTGCATTGTTCCCAAATATCCTTGAATTCTTCCACAGTCAAATAATATTGCTCCATTTTGTATTAATAGATCTATTCCCCTTTAATTATAATATTTAGCTCTCTCTCGTTCCTTCTAGTCAACCTTTAAAGTCCCCTTTTATCATTTGGGTTTTTTTTTTAATCAGCAACACTTCCCCATGGGAAAATTTCTTGCAGTTGATTTCAAAGTCTTCATATATTTTATAAAATTTTAAACAATTCACAAGAAATATTCTTGTAATTGAACTTTTTAAGTCCACCTGACCCCTTAATCTGTTTTATAACTTTCCAAAATCAACATTCTAGTCACCCTTTTGCTGTCCATTTTTTTCCAGTTTCATACGCCAGTTATTATCTGTCATCTAAGGTACCAGCTGGTTTTCTTGCATTTGCTTAGTGGTGGGAGTGATGAATTGCTACATCTAATGATCTCCCAAATGAAAGCAAGGAAAGTCTCAGTGTATTTTCTTTAATTACCATGCTAGATTTTAGCTTAAGCAATGAATTAATATAAAAAACCATGCTGAATTAGAGTAAAGATCCAATCTGTTCAATGTTTTGTACTGTAGCCAGTCTTACAGGAAGTTCTATTAATATTTATTTATAAATAGGTAAAGATGGTGGCATAATACTGTAGCCAATCCTACAGGAAGTTGTGTTAGTACTTTCAGATGAATCTGGTTTAATGTAAAGAAAGATTTCCTAACGAAGTAAGAGTAGTTTGACAGTAAGCAAATCAATTATTCAGAGGTGGTGCCCTCCCCTTCACTGGATGAGTTCAAATTAAAAGTGGACAAATTGGATTCCTGTAATTTGGATTATTGGATTGAGCAGGATATTGATCTTGGTAACCTTCATAACTTCTTCCAATTCTGTAATTCTAGTTATCCTGTCTGGGTCTCATGATTGTATTTGATCTCTGAACTTTAGTTATACTGATTTTGATTTGTATATTTCAGCAAATCGGTTGGTTTCACAGCAGTTAATAACATTTAGAACTCTATGTTGGCTGTGTTCTGACTTAGGGAATATATTCTGTATTAATTACTCTGTTCTGCCAACCTTCTTTAGAATTGCTTAAATGGAATCTCTGTTGATCCAGCTCTGACTGCGCTTCCTTTTAATCAGTGCAAATATTTCTGTTTAAGGTTAATAGCCATTGTTCATGTATAGGCTCTTCTCTATGCTTTATCAATAGCTTAGGGAAATATTAAATTGGAATTTTCAAGGAAACTTTGCTTCTAACTTGTTGGGTTTGGAGTGGGGGGGTGCCTTTGAATTAATTTTGATTCCTTTGTTGGGCAGTATTTTTGAAAATGGCTTGCTGTTGCTTTCTTCACTAGGGCTGAGAGGAAATGACTGGCCTGAAGTCACCCAGCTGGCTTCTGTGCTTAGGGCAGGACTAAAATTTGGGTTTCTCTACTCATAGTCCAGTGTCTTGCCATCTAGACCAATTTGGATCTCAACTTGCTGATATACCTAGCATACTCTTGTTCCTAAGCAAAAATTTATAGGAATCCAAAACTTACTCCTTTAGCACTTGCTGAAGTAATCCTGTAAATTCCTCTTCTCTCATCAAAACTTTACTGGAAAAATTAAGAACCTTTAAAAATATAGATAGCATATAGGTTTAGGTTTTTAATGCTTCAGAGTTTCTGCAAATATTTATTTGCAGAATCTGTACAGCTATTCTGCTTGCTATTAATCTACTTTCCAGTGAAGTAGAATATAAACAATTATTCAGGCTGAGAATGCTAAATAACTATGAGTATTCTACTTCTATCTTCTCTGGCTCTTTCTTGTTAAATATAGTTCTGTGGGTGACTTAAGTTGCTTTGTGTTGATAAATCCTGCAGACTTTCAGCTTTACTTACTATTGACTCACTGAGAATATAAGCCTACTTTAACACCATTTAAGTTTACTTAAGCATTGAGACAACAAACATGTTCAGGTAATTTATATTCCAGGAAATAACAGCAACTGCTATTCTGGCTGTAACAGAGAGTGGAGGGTAACTAAATTTAAAGCCAGTTTAGTGCGGTGGTTAAGATGCTGGACAAGTCCAACCTTGGTTTTAAGTACTCATTGGGTGACTTTGGCTCAGTCACTGTCTCTCCACCCAGCCTACCTCCCGAGTTTGTTGTTGTGGGAAAAATTGGGAGAGGGAGTGCTGTACATGTCATCTTTGCTCCCGGTGAAAAGGTATGATACAGATGTAACAAATAAAAATAAAGTTGATGATCTATCTAAAGAAAGTTAGTGTCATTTTAAAAGGACTTGCATAGTGCAATATGGTGAGTAGGCTTTCATGTTTTGTAGTTTATCACTTGGAAGATCATGCAGTGGATTTTTATATTCATCTGTTTTATCATGTATTTCTTTTACTCCTAGACTGCTTGTTTATTTGGAAGTTTGGTTTTCCCTGCCTATACTCACCATGAGCCCAGCTGATACGAAGCGTTGTGGGACCAAACGTCGGAAAAATAAAAAAGGTAGTGGCTTTGGCCCATCAAATCTAGCTGGAGTCTTCGAGGTCAAATCTGTAGGACCATCTTCCATTATCGCCCCCTCCTGCTCCTCATTCTCCCCCTCAACCCCATCTACTTCTACTATAGCGTACCTGCAGTCTTCCACCACCAACACAGCTTCTTCTAGCACTGAAAATGGCCTTCTGGCAGCAGCTGCCACAGCTACCCCCTTGATTCCTAGTGAAAGAATGAAGAAGGCCGAGTTTCAGAAAAAGCGCTGTGGAGGAACAATTAATTCTAGACAAACTCGCAAAAGAAATAGAATTAGCAACTCAGCTCCTGAAACAGCTTCACAAGAACCAATTGATCTTGAAGTTAATACCTGTGAAGAAGTAGTAGACCTGACTTGTGAATCTTCAGAACCAATAGTAGTTGATCTTACACACAATGATTCTGTTGTGATTGTTGAAGAAAATGTTTGTCAACAACAAAATCAAGAATTAAGAAGTCAGCAACTCCCTGACAGCTGTATATTAAGTAGTGATGATGATGAACCAAGAGATGAAGTGATTCTGACTAACACACTACCTAAAGAATTGGAATTACTAGAAGATGGTATTTCAAGTTCACACCGTTCAGGTACTGTGAGTTGCCCAATTTGCATGGATGGGTATTCAGAGATTATTCAGAATGGACGGCTCATTGTATCAACGAAGTGTGGTCATGTCTTCTGTAGCCAGTGCCTCCGTGATTCTCTAAAAAATGCTAATTCTTGCCCAACTTGTAGGAAGAAACTTGGCTACAAACAATATCATCCAATTTATATATGAAGCTTAGATCCTTCTCCAAAGAATCTAAATTGAACTCTTCTGAATGCTTCATAAACATATATTTTCAGCAAACAATAGAGTATTATAGTTGCCCAGATGTGACAGTTAATGTGCAGACCATTATGGATGTTTATCAGTATGTGAGCTTGTTTTTTGTTCGGTTAATCATATGAAGTTGGCTTTACAGTCCACTAAAGTATGTGGATGTTTGAAGGACAGTTCCAGTGAAAGCAAATTGGTATTGCCATGCTGTTATTCAAGAATTTGGATGACACCTCTACAAGATAGTTTTTGACTTCAGATGACAGGATGAAAATATGTTTTAATTTGTCCAAGATACAAGTCATGCTTATGATAATGTGAGTAATAGCAGCCAGTTAGTAACCCTGCATTTTTCTTTTTGCATTTCATTCTCAAAAAATTGAACCCACATTTGTTTCCTGCTAATATTCTACCTTTTATGTGAACTTCTGCATTTCCAAGGAGACTATATTTTGTAGCCAAGGTGCACCACATTTTTAACATCAAATTTATTTTGAAGGCATTTTTGGAAGACAGATTAGTAGGACCATAACTGTAGAAAATGTTTGACTCTTTAGAGTATAACCATAAATATTTTCTGTACACACCTAACTTACAAAAGTATAAGTTGAAACGTACTTCATCACCATCTCAGAAAAAGACAAAGAGGAATCTGAGTTCTGGCATAAGTTTATAGTACAAATATTTGATAGGATGAAGATAATGAAAGCTGTCTTTAAGTAAATACATGTTCATAATGGTGTACTGAGTACCTGATAATTTTAATAATTTTTCATTGCTAAAACTTAACTAATAGGTTTGATCATGACCATATATAAGTTACTGGGTTGATTTTATAATTTGTAAGGTTGATTTCTGAACTCCCAATGATTCATTCATTTCTCTTTATGTAGTCATGCAGTGCAGATTGAACATTTTTAATGGCTATACTTTCACTATTCCTTTTTTCCAAATATGTGCATTTTGAAAATAATAAGAAAGCCCTTATTAGACTGACTGCCATTGACAAATGATCAGAATGGTACAGCATGAAATATGCAACAATAAGTTTAATATTAAGAATTTTTGGAAGCGCTTCTTTTGGGGTATACCCACATATCATTTTGGAGCTTCATATTTTTGCTGTAAGCTACACTGATGAAAATATAGAACTTATACTGTATATCTTAGTAAGCAGAAGGAAGTGAGCCATGCAGTCTGGATAGGTAATTTGCGTTCTATTATCTATGTTACTGATGCTTATTGTATAACCATGAAGGGTTTCTTAACAACTACCTTTTAAATATAATTTATAATTACAAAACATCACAAATATGCAATGTAGAAACAATCTCTCTGCAGTATTAGGAGTTTCAATAGAATATTAAATATGTTTCCATTTTTAGAATGTTGAAAATGTTATGGATTCCCCTATCCATTTATATTAGGACAGTAAAAAATCAAGGTGTGTATAGATGAGAAAAAACATTTTGTTTCAAACACAGAACAAAACCATTCCATTCTGGAGGTTCTGTCAAGCTTTGTTGGGCCTTTCACAGTCCAGCTTTAGCTTTGGCTGTTCTAGATTTTGGATGAAATTGGTACATGTCACCCCCTTCTCTCTTTCTCCCCCAGCTCCCAGAAAAGAACAAATCAAAGTGTTTATTTTTTCCCCCTCAGCAGCCTTGCTAATATTCCAGTATGGCACATCCTAATGCCCTGTTTGCTGCCACATCCCCACCCCCCCATCTTTCCAGGATATTCCCTCCCTCCTCTAAGCCACCACTGCTGATGTTCCAGCAAGGCACAGCCCGCCTGCTTCCTGGACTTCCTGACACTTTCTTCCCTTATCTTCTCTCAGCTGCTGATATCCTTGGCTTTTTCCCCACTTGCAACCACTTCTGCTCAGAACAGAGCAGCCCCATTTCTTTCTGTATACGTGATAAAGCATCTAAAACATGCACGCCTCAGTTCAGACCTGGACTACCCAAAACCACTAGTTTAAGGCATGGAATGATTTGTACATCCCTAGTAAGAACATAAAACCTTATCTGGAATTTCCTTTGGGTGTTCAGAGCCTGCATATCCATGAGCAATTCCCACATGCTTAGAGACTGCTATTTAATCAATTGTATCCATGTAATTAGTTCATTCAGATGCATTAAGAGCTATTCACTGAAATCATTCTCTAATACAACTTTAGAAATCAGCATAGCTTTTACATTATTCAAATCCAGTTATGCCTGTTAAAATTTTCATTATCCTAGGAACACTTTTTGTCTCCTGTATTGGAGTTCTTGTAAATATAAAACTTAGCTTACATGAGTATTTGTGAATCATCTCTGGGCAACTGGAGTAACCCATGCCAGTTAAAATCTAGAACCATTTTAAGAAAGTAAGGGTGGATTCTATCTGTTGCTTTTGAATTAAGTAGTGATTGCTTTTGGTTAAATATGATAGGATCAGAATTCAAATGAATCTAGTTGTGTAACATGAAAAAAAACTGCACAATTTGTTCATATTATTCTATTATAATTTGTCATTCATTCAAGCCTGCTTTGATCTGCAATGCTTACCCTTTTTCCCCACCCAGCTTTTGAGATTTCTGCTAGTTAGCAAGCACATCAACTGTAGCATTAGATATTAAATACATTTTGGCTGTATTTTAATGTAATGTTAGACCATTGTTCAGTAGTTCATATATAAGCCTCAGAGGGTGTGTTCTTCCCTTCTCTAATAAAATCTATGTTGAAGGCTTTTGCTCCCCTCCCCCCACCAATCACAGTCTTTTTGCTAGGGAAGGGAAAGTGCACAAATTTTTGATTAAATGTGATCAATATTACATCCTAACCATTTTTAGCATTTTCAAAATAAAACCTAAACACCATTCTGAATTTGTTTTCAAGGAAAGTGACATTGGTTTATACAAATATACATAATTTCAAGAACTAATGGGCAAATATCTATATTCTCTTCCATCTATAAAGGTGTAGAATCCATGCTTTTTACTTATTTATATATATCTGTGTCTCTGTATCATGTTTGTGTTAGCAGATTAGACAAATTTTATTGCAGATAAAAGTAAAGCTTTTTATGTACCTGATCTTTTCACACATGTATTATGCAAGAATATATATAGGGAGAATTGGGACGTTTAATGGTACAGGTGCTATGTATAAAGAACATGATAAGAATGCTTACTGGTGAATTTGAATAAATGTACACCACAAAAAGAGTCTTGGCTAATTGAGGAAATAAGTTTTTATAAGAACTTGGCCAATTTCTGAGATAGGCTTTAGATGGGGTTTAATTCTCATAGGCACAACTTGGAAGATCTAAAGGCTTCTTTGTACATGATGGGTTTAAAGTCAAGCAAACCAGCTCAAGCAAACAGTGCTCAAAATCTTAGAAGCAGGAAAAGAAGGTAAGCTGATACATCAAACTAGTGTAGGTTGTAAAGTACTTGATATCTGAACATATTAACTTTTCAGCTGAGAAGGTTGCAGTAGACTTAAAAATCACTGTAATAAGTGTTTGGTCACCAAGTTTCAAAATTCTAAGAAGTTATTAAACTTGGATATAATATATAAAATAATAAATCAACATTTAGTTTTTAATAACTTTATAACATTGAAAGAACCATTGGCTCCAAGTTTGTGAATTATTGCTCAATCAGCCTCTGTAATTGCACTATTCAGTACCCTCAGCTATGTTCACTGGAAAGGTTGCCTGGTATAGAGCAATTCTGTATGAGTCTATTCAGCACTCAGCCCCACTGAACGCAGCTGAGTTTTCTCCCATCTAAATACTAGCTAATTAGTCTAAAGCAGCCTTCCTCATGCTAGTGCCACCCTAACTGTTGGATTACCCCATTGTCTCCTACCTCCATTGTCCACTCAGTACATGCTGGGGATTGCAACTACGTGACTATTAAAAGACATGCGTTATGTCTATAACAAATATTGCCTTTTTGAAAGTGCCAGCTTTGTTCAATTTCTGCTGCTTGGTTTATCATAGCTTCTAAATCAAGGCCATGGAAAAGTGCCATCTGAAATATAACTCTCTCTTATTTTTAAGTGGTTTCCATCCTTTCTTCACTTAGATCAGTTTTCCTCAATCTGGTATCCTCCAGATATCTTACAAATACAAGTCAGAATTCCAAGCCAGCACGAACCACAGCAGGTTACAGATTTGGAGGGAATATAGTCTTGGTACACATGGTGGACACCAGTTTCGAGAATACTGACCTAGAAATTGAAAATTGTATGTTCCAATGAATTCCTGGAATCTATACAACCTCTACATGATGCAAGATAAAACACACCATATTTCTATACATTTGATTCCATACTTAATGTTTGTGCAGATACTTACAGAAATGAGAAAACAGTGAAAGTGGCAGATACAGGATTTTGGGTACCCAATTGATTCAGTACTTCTTTAAACTAACATTGTTAAGGATCAGAAAAGTGATTGGTTTGTTAGGTCTGTGAAGTCAACTGAAGACAGTTCCCCAGATGAGCAAATACTCTGACCCTTTTAACCATTCAGCTTTGGTTATTCTGTGTACTTTCAATGATGGGCTGCTTTAAGTGGCTGCCTGAGCATTTGAAAATGAAGATAACCCACTCTTAAAAGCAGAAGAAGGCTATTTTAAAAACTTAAACACTATCAGTTAACATTTTCAACGTGAGAAATACTGTTAAGAAACAGAAGCTACGTGGTAAGTCAAAATCTGGAAAACCAAAAAAAAAAAAAGCAAACAAACCAAACACCACAACCCACAAATCACTGCGAATGTCCTGTAATGGACTGACATGACCTGCTAAAATGTTTACAGTAGCTGATATTCTACTAGTTATCTACAGGACAGTATTCCTCATACAACAATAAATTGAAGAGTTGTCAGAAGGGAACCTCTAACATAAAAAAACATTGAAGGATGTAAAAGAAAGCCTTGATATGTCTGAAACGTTTTGAAATAAAGTGCTTTGGATTGATGAAACAAAAATTGAACTGTTCAGCTCCAAACATACATCGTATGTTTCTTCTTAAGAGTTCATTGAAATGTACAATTTGATAGCAAATAGCATGCCACTGTATATGCCATCACAAATTAAAGGATGTCCAGCCTGTCTCTCAGCTATTGCTTGAGTTCTATATTAAGTCTGACTGAACTGCTCAAATATTTATATTAATTTATTTTTTGTTCAAGCCCGATAGCTGATAAAAAGTGGAAGTAAACAGGGTCCATTTAAACATCTACAGATTGTAGGGTAGAATCTTGCAACCTTAGTTATCAACTAGTCTCTCAAAATTAGCATGTTTGAGGCATCTGATAAAGGGAATAAAGCCTATAAATGGTGCTGTAAACTTAATAGTTTTAATAACAGCTTTCAAAAAATTACTTTTCACAAATCATTTTTCTTGAATTCATATCCCATACTTTACTATACAATGGTTCCACCCATATGGTGCTTATAATAAGTGGAGAATATAGAGGAAGCCAAATTAAAAATGATCTTACGAAATGTATTTAGAAACAAAACAGTACACCCACAACTGAAAGTTCAACATCACACTTGCTGGATTGGGTTACTTTTTCTTAGAATCCCCACCAATTTGTGCATGGTGCATAAGACAATGTACAGTCTGAGCTCAATACCATAACTAAGCTGAACTGAATTCCAAGTCTTTTCATACACAACCCTTTTGCCCCATGAAGTATAATTTTATGACAGAAGGGAACAATTTCAATACTATGATTTAGAGGACATAAGGAGTCAGGACAGAATAATTTTCTTGTTACATTGAGGAGCTGGAAATTCTTACCTACTGCAAATCACTCAGAAATCTATCAGTAGATCTAAATTTAACTTCTCTTTCATACCCAACCAACCCCTAAACTTGGTTGTTTTTGAGGAAACAGCTATGCCAGAAAAGTAGTGGAGCTTGGTGTGAAGAATAGAACTTACTCCCTGCTATTCTGGTAGTGGTGGTGCAGTTCTGCCAAGTAAATGTTTCATCCCCTACATTCTGGAATAGCTGTTACCTTTTCCATTAGCAATACCTTCGATAAATATTGACCATTGGAAAAGGACTAATAACCAAGTTCACAATACATGGATTGCATAAACTGTGCTTTGTTTACTTTTGATTGCATGATTTCATAAATCGTTACCAACGGCTTCATATTTGTGAACCCAGCCTCTAATTAGAATGTGCTGTGTGTGGAGTGCATTTTTCAGGGGAAAAAAAAACCCTGTGTTTACCAACATCACCAACCTAGTTAAAAATCTGCTCCAGAAGTAGCCCAATCAACCTGTTCTTTTGCCAAAGCTGAGAGAATGGTCCTACTTCTCTTTTCCCCTTTGCTACTGCCTTTTACAACAGAGTATGAACATTAACATCTATATTACTATTTTTAAAAGAAGAAACAGAATTCTTCACCCTTTTTTCTCTTCATTATGTATTATTTTCTCCCAGGTGCTGTTGGTACTAACAATATTGTCAACATGGAGAAGCTTATGTGGCAAAAAGCCTGAGAGTTGCAAAAACCGAAAAGATAAGACTCCCAGGGGTATAAACTAGAGATTGCCAGATTGAGCACTAAGTCATAGGTAACAGAAAATGTACAGGGAATTTTTTTAAGAATGTGGCAGAGTTATGAAAACTTTTTGGATTTTTATTTGCTCTTTCCTCATTTTTGTCTGGACATACAAGTTCCTGAATGAATACATAGTCTCTTAAATTAGGGAAATGCTAAACTTTCATCTGGAATGAAAAAGCTGCCAAGTAACGTGTTTTGTGAAAAGGTTCTGGATCAACAAAATCAACAATCAACAAGGGGGGGGGGAAATCAGCCATAAAGCATAATGCATCCTTTTGCTCATCCTTGCTAAGCTATAGCAAGATTCCACCAGTAATTTCATAACTATTATTTATTATTTATCTATTAACTATTTATTTATTCATCTTTGTTTAAATGATGGTCTCAAGATAGGAAATGTTTTACAAATGATTCTGGCAAATTCTTGGAGTCTTTTTGTCTGAAAATTACAATAAAACTAATTGGGTAAATTGGGATAACATGTTCTGGTTTCCCCAGCCCTTTCAAAACGTTTCTGTGGAGGCCAGCTTTTTTTTTTTTTTTTTAGGTACTTTACTGTCAATTTGTCACTAACTAAGCTATTAAACACTGCAACCCTAAAAATGCTTAGTGTCATGGGAGATAAGATCAAAGCAAGACAAGCAAAATATCTATTATGGCTCCCTTATTTCAGGGCAATGGATGAATTCAGATTGATACTATACCCCAGGTTTGCCTTGCAAAATTCTGATAGGTAAAACTAGAGGTGAATCATCCCACATTTTGTGATTTGGACAACTTAAAGCTGAAGGACCAGTTGAGCCTTATCTCCAAAGTTAAAGTACAATGAATGGTTCCAAAACAACTATGAGCAGGGTTTGTTTTTAGAAATTAGCAGAGAGGCCATGGAAATAATTCGTTGCTGAAATTTTTCATTTTTTTAAAATTAATTTTAAAATATTTTGATACGTATTAATGACCATATAAAGGTTGCTTTAAAAAAACTAGGTCTTTGATTAGTTCTCCTAAGATAGAGGTTTGGGCAATGTATCAGTTATGATTTATTAATGGTTTAATTCATTTAATACGTCCAGGGTTGCTCAACCAGGGTTCCGCAAGAAGTCACTCGGGGTTTCCTGGGAGATCACGGTTTATTTAAAAAATTATTTCAAATTCAGGCAACTTCACATTAAAAAGGTAAGTTCCATTCTTTAGTTTAAGAATGATGTTAATGTATATAGACAGGCCTACACATGAAACAAATATAATGATTTTGTGACTTCTGGCCTATATTTGAACCTGAATATGCAGGAATCCCCTGAGGCCTGAAAAATATTTCAGGGGTTCCTTCCAAGGTTGAGAAAGGTTGAGATACTCTGATGTGAAAGTTTTTAGTTTGGGGCTTCATTATTTGTACTATTTAAACCCATCAGGAAAAGATGTCATTCATATCATTGGGAAATCCTTGAGCTTTTGGGTTTCCTAATCCATACTGTGATAGAGTTCCTCAACTGTTATTTGGAAAGTTTATTTTGAGAATGAACTTTCAACACCCAATAACATGGACTACACCTGTGGTTTCTGGTTATGAAACTGCTGGAAAGAAAGAGATTTACATTCTAATGAGATTTTATGTACAGGAGACAACAGACCATAGCATGCAAGAGTTGAAAGAGATCTTGGAAATCATCTGAGCTGACCCCTACCAGTTCACAAATCCACTTTTTTTTTTAAAAAAAAAAATTGCCTTAATTTATAGTATCATTCTGACAAACCATGAAAATTTGCATCATTCCCTATCTCTGCATGGATATATAAGCATTGGGACAGTAGGCCATCTTTGGCTTCAGGTACTGTGCTAAGGCAAAATACGGTCCTTGGTTGTGTGGCTTAATGGGACTCCCAGTTCTCTCCCACATAGCTTTTCTCCTCTGCTCTAAACACAGGACTTTGCTGTGTTATGGTCAGTAGTAAAAGACACACAACCAGAACTTAAAAAAATACCGACTTGAGAAGTTTGGGTTCAAGTTTGACACAGGACATGATACAACCAGAAGAGTTAAATCTCTATACCTCAACAATGATGAAGCCCAGAGGCCCCTCAAAGAGATCTTGAATATAACACACACATATTGGCTCGAGTGCCCAGCCATAGTTTAGCCAACCACGGTTTAACGAATAAGCCCAACACCATAAGCCAAAATCAAACGGCACATTCTGGGTTAGCTTTCTGGGTGGACCCAGCCAATGGTACGAAAACTAATGCAATCCGGAGGCAGCGGTTTCACACCAGCCTTTATCTGCTCAGCTCCCAGAGAAAAGTTGACTAAGAAGCTGGCCTCGGTTTCTGCGCCCCCGGTACCCCCGGAGTCCGCCTCCAGCCAGACTCGATTCCCCCGGCGGCGGTCCCTTCTTCTCTACCCACGGTGCTGTTCGGATTGCGCAAGACGCGGCACCCCACCCCCTTCTCTCCTGATTGCACGAGTTGAGGCAAAGTAGTTGGCAGTGGCGAGGGAGAGAGGGTATGCATTGCCCTAGTGATGTAATTGTTTTTTGCCATGGGGGAGGGAGGGACGCGAGTATTGTTTATTTTCGCAGTGGACTTGGGAGTTTCAGTCTGTGCCAGTTGCTACTTTTTCTTCGAGCCGCAGCCGCGGTATCGCCCCGGGACGAAGCTCTCCTCTCCCAGCAGTTCTGGGCCAGGGGCTCTTTGCAAGCCCCTTCCTTCCTCTCCTCGAGACCTGTGGCAGCGTCATGGACCAAAAGAAGCCTCGTTCCCCGCCGGTTAACCTCAACGAGTTGCCGGACGACTCTCCCCACGTGAGAGCCGCTGTTGCAAAGTTGAGGCGCAAAGCCATGGAAGAGAACTTACAGGTCCGGCAGTCCGACCTTTCCGACACCCGTCTGATCTGCTTTTTGCGGTGTCGAGACTTCGACGACAACCTGGCCTGGAAGGTAAAGGGATCCCGGCCCACAGGGGACGAACAGCAACACAAGCCCCCTCCCTGATCCTACTGGCGCGCGGGTTTCTTCAGGTAACATTTCGAAGTTCGCGGTCTGGCTTAGACTCTTCCTTCTCGCCGTCGTGCAAATCCGTGCTGAAGAGGCGGAAGGAGAAATACTTATAAAGACCCTCTATCGTCCCTCTCTATCCTTGGCCACTTTTGGCCGAGTGCGTCAGCCTACCTCACTATGGGCACAGTGCCTAGACCGGAGAGGCAAACTCGAGCATTCCTCTTCCCTTTCCAGAGATTCCCACGAACTGTAATGGGCTGACTATGTAATTTGCGGGAGGATTGTTGATCGTTTGATTAAAGAGGTCAGCAGGTGACTACACCTGGTTGAAGCTAAGCAAGGTCGGGACTTGCAGGGTTGAAGAGCAGTCTGGGAAGTTGAAGCACATCATGGGAAAAGACAGTGGCAAGAGGATAACAATGGCAACCCACTCCTGACATCACCAGGAGTTAAGTGCTTGCTTGGTTTCAGTTCGTAATGGTTACCACTTCATCTTTTTCAAATTGCTCTTTCCTCTTGACCTCATATGGAACTGCAGAATCTTGGATGCCCAGAGACCCACTATTGTTGAACAGTTGCTATTCTTAATCTTTAGGTGTCAGCCCTTCAGTATGGGCCAGGTCAAGGAACAGACCTGCAGGGATTCCAGGAATGCTGCTTTATTTTGTAGGATATTATTATCCTACAAAATATATTAACAAAATCTTGAAAGCCTTTCCAAAACCTTCACTGCCCCTCTTTAAGAACAGCAGGGTCAAGGTAGGACTCTCCTCTTCCAGAGTCTTTTTCTCATGCTTTCTGCTTTCCCAGGACTCAGCAACCATTTAACCTCTTCACTTCCGTCTCATGGCCAGAGCTAAATTCCTTTACACCAGGTTCCGGTGGCTTTTTTGTCAGTTTGAAGCCATTCTTAGGTTGTGTGATACACTGATCCTTAATTTTCCAGTTCAGATTTCTTTTAGCATGTGCCTGTCTTTGCTTTTAAAGCACCACTCGTTTCAAGGTTTAAAATCCCAACAGGATTTAGTTTGTCCTTTTTCTAGCTTTTTTGTGCTGTTAAAGGCAGCTGTAGTAATACCTTCTGTAGTATTCTGTCACTTTTCTGTCTCCTTTGTACCTCAGTGCAATAAGGAGCACAGAAAAGACAATAAAAAGCTGAAGGTAGCTACCCCTAATTTAAAAAACTGGAGAAACAATTAGGCATGACACTGTGCAATCTTTCAAATTCCTGCAAAGTGCTGGGAAAGAAAACTGCAACTGTACAAATACTGACAGGGTTCGTGTTTTCATGCAGTCCATGCATGCCACTGTTTTCCCTCTTTATTTCCAGTTCTATACACTTTTGGTCTGCTGTGTCATCTGAACCCAAAATGCAGTGTTGAGTTTGCACGAACCAGACATTGTATCCAGCTAGATTACCACATTTCCAAAAAATGGAAATAATCCTACATGCTCACATATGAATCCCTATTTTCACAACAGTTGCAGGAAAACAGATCAGGATAAGGAGAAGCAAATATTTTCTTTCCCATACCTTTGTTTATCATAGCTACCTAGTTATATGAATATTATTTAGTATTCTGTCACTTTTCTGTCCTTTTTTATCTTCTCCCAGTTTTGCTCTCATCTTTCATGTTCTTACTGCTATTTGGAAAAATAAGCTTTCTGACAACCAACTTCAAAAACCTGTGACAAAAAGGGTATTGGAAATCTGAAACTTGCTCATTTATTTTATTTATATTGACATTTCAATCCATACAGTGCATATATTTGATTCCAGCCTAACTCATTTTAGTTCACTAAGGTATTTATGTGCATAGGCATTTTTTATTACTATAGTTGGGACAGGAAATTTGTTGTCACTATTGCACTATTGAAAAAGGGCAGAGACAGAAATTTCATTGCAGACTATAAAGATTACATAGAGCTGTGCATATTTATAGTCTGTTTTAGCAACAATACAGAATAACTTTTATTACAATCTACACTGCAACACTATGCCTCACCCATATGTTTCTTCTAATCTTCCCTCACAGCTGTCCTAATAGTCAATATTTCATGTTGCTGCTGAAACTGGATAAAACAAGTCTGTGCAGTGCTTCAGATCTGAAAGCAAAAGTGTGTTATAGAACACACAGTGATGCTCACGTAGATTTCTTAACAATTCCTTAAAGCAGCAGTGTATTTTCCCGGGATCACATGATCACACTATTTACAGCTTCCCAGTGTAATTCTGGAAAAATATGCGTTTGGCACCTTGGTGCTAAATGCTTGCCCATACATGCTCCAAAGCACTGTTTCGCTTAGGAATCCAAAGTGCACACGGCACTAAGGTAAAATACCTATTTTCAAAATGAAGACTAGATGGCAGTGTTACTAAAAATTGCTTGATTCAGTCATATGTAACCTTCTGTGCGTGTGTAAGTATAATATATTCAGTATATATATGCACATTCAGATCCACCATTAATACTACTATAGCTCTGTAAACTACATAAGGGGAAGCAAGAATCTTTTACTATAGTGTTTCTAAGATATACGTACCCTCTAGTGTTCCTAATTGCTCTGTTTTGCAATTATGTAATTATGCAATTAGATGCAAATACTTTTAATGTCGACTGTTTAGATTAGGTTTTAGCAATGTTCTAAAACTTGCTTTATTGTTGCATGGGGGTGGTTGGTGATTATTGTTGCTATTTTCCTTCTGCTGTGTATCTCCATATCATTCTTTTTTCCATTCTTTTTGATATGAAAATACCTCACCAAAAGAGTTTCCCCTAGCTCTTGAGATTTAATTGAAGCTTGTAGAGGCAAGGAGACTGAGAAGTTGAAAACACCCCAAAAGATGAGAGTAACATACCACTACAGTATGCTATTTAGTTTGCCAGACAAACTAAATGGACAAGTCCAGGAGTCACATGTGAACCTAGGGTGTTTTCACTATTTTATTTTGTTGTGCCTTTTATTTACAATATGCTCCAATTCAGTTGGATTCTGGGCAATACGTAATAGGTGTTCGTTACCTGTAGCGTGTTCCGACCCTCCATGCTTAAACCTAGGCTCTGGACAGCAGTCCTGTGGGGGCCCTGGCCTCCAGCTGCTTCTTCTTAATGCCAGGTCAGTTAACAACAAGGCCCCCTTCATATGCGACCTGATCATGGAGGAGGGGGCAGACCTGGCGTGTATTATCAAAACCTGGCTGGGCCCTGAAGGAGGAGTAGCTTTGTCAGAGATGTACCCGGTTGGGTTTCAGGTGTGGCACCAGCTGAGATGCCAGGGCAGGGGTGGCAGTTGTCATCAGAGAGTCTCTGGTGGCCTTCAGGGGCCCTGCTCCACAAGTAACTGGTTGTGAGACCCTGTTCTTCAAGTTGGGTGCCCGAGAGCAGTTGGGAGTGTTGCTGCTGTACCAGCCTCCCTGCTGCATGGCAACCTCCCTGCCTGAGCTGCTGGAGACCATCTCAGGTCTTGGCAGTGGAGTTCCCCAGACTTATGGTTCTGGGGGGCTTCAACCTGCCATCCCTGGGGTGGATCTCGGAGGCAGCCCAGGAGTTCATGGCCACCATGGCGGCCATGGGCCTGACTCAGATTATTGGGGACCCAACTCGAAGCAGTGGCCTCACACCAGACTTAGTTTTCTTGTCGGAGCAGTGGCAATGTGATCTGAGGGGAGACTTACATCTTTCCCCTTTGTCATGGTCAGACCACGCTCTGGTGGCCCTGAGATTCTCTTATGCCACCCCCCTCCACAGGGAGGCAGGGCCTATTCGAGCGGCCCGCCCCCGGCAACTAATGGACACAGTGCGGTTTCAGAGGGAGCTGGGGGTTATACCTGAGGACTTGCTGCACGGTCCAGCAGAGACCCTGGCTGCTGCCTGGAATAGGAAGGCGGCCGGGGCCTTGGACAGGATCACGCCTGTGCGGCCTCTCTTGTTGCACCGAACCTGACACTCCCCGTGGTTCATGGAGGAGCTGAGGGTTCTGAAGAGGATTAAGAGACGCCTGGAGCGCTGCTGGAGGAAGGCGAAGACCGAACCCAATCAGACACAAGCTAGAGCTGCTATTAAGGCCTACCTTGTGGCGGTAAGAGTGGCAAAACGTCAATATTTCTCTGCTCTTATTGCATGCTGCCCGGCGGCCCTGTTTAGGATCACCCGATCCTTCTTGGGGAAAGGGGGTCTGGAAAATAACCTACAGGGCCATGCGGAGGAATTTTTTGAGCATCTGCAGGATAAAATCGCTTGGATTCGCTCTAAGTTGGACTCCAAGCGTGAGACAGGGTCTGTGGAGATGCCTGGGGAATGTACTTACTCAGTTATCTGGGAACAGTTTGATCCTGTTGGACCTGAGGAAGTGGACAAGATCCTCCGGACTGTAAATGCTACCACCTGTCAATTAGATCCATGTCCCTCCTGGCTGGTGAAGGCAGCTCGGGAGGTGACGTGTGGTTGGGTCGAGTCGATGGTAAATACATCCTTGCGGGAGGGGGTGTTTCTGGTGGCCTTTAAGGAGGTGCTGGTGTGCCCTCTCCTCAAGAAACCATCACTGGACCCTACTATACTGGATAATTTTCATCCAGTGTCCCACCTCCCCTTTATGGGGAAGGTGGTTGAGAAAGTAGTGGCATTGCAGCTCCAGAGGATCTTGGAGGAAACAGATTATCTGGACCCCTTTCAGTCAAGATTCAGGCCTGGATATGGAACGGAAACGGCATTGGTCGCACTTACAGATGACCTCTGGCGGGAGCAGGATGGAGGCAGTGCATCCATCCTTGCTCTCCTTGATCTCTCAGTGGCTTTCAATACCATTGACCATGGTATCCTTTTGGGGCAGCTCAGGGAGTTGGGGGTGGGTGGCATAGTCTTATGCTGGTTCACCTCCTTCCTTCAGGGCTGGTCCCAGTCAGTGTTAGTAGGGGAGGAGAGGTCGGGCCCACGGCCCCTCCTCTGTGGGGTTCTGCAGGCTTCAGTACTCTCTCCCCTCCTATTTAACATCTACATAAAACCGCTGGACAAGATCATCCGTCCCCATGGGGTGAGGTATCATCAGTATGCTGATGATACTCAGCTATACATCTCCATCCTGGGGGAAGTAAGTGATGCTGTGGCTGCCCTTTCCAGGTGCCTGGGGGCTGTTGGGGTCTGGATGGGGAACAACAGGCTTCAGCTGAATCCTAGTAAGATGGAGTGGCTGTGGTTAATGGCCCCTCAGCTCCTAGGAACTTGCCATCTTTAGTTCTGGATGGGGTTGCACTGCCCCATTCAGATTTGGTGCATAACTTGGGGGTCCTCTTGGACTCACGACTCCCGCTCAAAGAGCGGGTGGCAGTCATGGCCAGAAGGGCCTTTGCACAACTTTGTGTTGTGCGCCAGTTACGCCCCTTCCTGGAGCAAGAGGCCCTTCGAATGGTCACTGACGCCCTGGTCATCTCCCAGATAGACTACTGCAATGCGCTTTACATAGGGCTACCCTTGAACTGCAAGAAGATCAAACCAGTCCATCCTCCAGGAAATAAAGCCAGACTGCTCACTTGAGGGAATGATATTAAAGGCCAAACTGAAATACTTTGGCCACATAATGAGAAGACAGGACACCCTGGAGAAGATGCTGATGCTAGGGAGAGTGGAAGGCAAAAGGAAGAGGGGCCGACCAAGGGCAAGATGGATGGATGATATTCTAGAGGTGACGGACTCGTCCCTGGGGGAGCTGGGGATGTTGACGACCGACAGGAAGCTCTGGCGTGGGCTGGTCCATGAAGTCACGAAGAGTCGGAAGCGACTAAACGAATAAACAACAAAAAAACCCTTGAAGACTATCCGGAAGCTGCAGTTGGTTCAAAATGCGGCCGCGTGAATAGCGATGAGTGCTCCAAGATCAGCACACGTAACACTCCTACTGCGCAAGCTGCATTGGTTGCCAGTATGCTTCCGGGTCCAATTCAAGGTGTTGGTTACCACCTTTAAAGCCCTACATGGCATGGGTCCAGGTTACCTAAGGGACCGTCTTATCCCCATTACATCAGCCCGTCCCATCTGATCGTGCAGAGAGGGCATGTTGCGGACCCCGTCTGCAAGAGAACTCCATCTGGCAGGGTCCAGGAGGCAGGCCTTCTCTGCAACAGCTCCTGCCCTTTGGAACACCCTTCCCCCAGAAGTGAGGTTAGCCCCCTCCCTCCTGGACTTCAGAAAACAGCTGAAGACCTGGTTTTGCTGCCTTGCCTAGAATAATGAGGGGAAGAGCCATTCTTGGGGCTGGCTGATTCCCTAGTGCTGCAGGGACCCGTTTCATGCCCTTATGGTTTGAATTAGATCCGCCATGGCTTATATTTTACTGCATTTTATTCTGATTGATTAATGGCTGTATTTATGATTTTATAGAATTTTAAATTGTTTTTATTGTGAACTGACCAGGGTCCCCCGTCTGGGGGAGATGGGCGGTGATAAAAATTTGATAAATAAATAAATTTCAAAACCATCAAATAAGGCAACAGGCTAGAAACCAGGAGACTGAGAGTTCTAGTCCCACCTTAGGCATGAAAGCTGGCTGGGTGACCTTGGGCCAGTCGCTCTCTCTCAGCCCAACCCACTTCACAGGGTAGTTGCTGTGGGGAAAATAGGAGGAGGAAGGAGTTTAAGGTATGTTCGCCGCCTTGAGTTATTTATAAAAGTAATAAAGGCGGGATAGAAAATAAATAAATAATCACCTGAACAAAACTAAATGCCAAAAACTTACAATAACAATTTAATACCTGGCTTCCTAAAAGCCAGGATGGTTGGGGCCATCTATACTTTTGGGTTAAGGTGTTCCATGAGGTGGGGGTCATTTCTGAGGAGGCCTCCAGGTCAAGATAGGGTTGAAACTGATGCACCAGCCAGTGATGACAATCACTAGCATGCTATAGACATCAGCTAAATAATTAATGGTCATTAGTTACAACATTATAGTAAGTTTACCAAACTTGAAAATAATTGTAAATAAAACATTAAAAGTCAAGGCAATGAATACTGGAAGTAAAGAAAAAATGTTTGGCTTTTCCCACTAGGCTAGACTGGAACCAGTTAAACAGGTACACAAAAATCCAGGAAGTTCTGATAGAGTAGTTTTATTTAGAAAAGAAGCTTTTATATAAGAAACATTACAAAAGACTTACAAAAATGTATGTGTCTCAGTTGGAAGTTCTATTTATATAATCAATATTCATAGCTCTTGTGTGTCTTTTTCCTGCCCAGTCTACGTAATTGCATCTGTGGAATGCTGCCTGGCAGCCCCGTTTAAGATCATCCGATCCCTTCTGGGGAAAGGGGGTCAGAACTCTATCTACAGGGCCATGCTGAGGAGTTTTCTGGGCATCTGCAGGATAAAATCACTAGGATCCGTTCCACGTTGGACTCCAAGCATGAGACAGGGTCTGGGGAGATACCCGGGGAATGGACTTACCCAGTTTGATCCTGTTGGGCCCAAGGAAGTGGACAGGATCCTCTGGACTGTAAATTCCACTACTTGCCAATTAGATCCATGTCCCTCCTGGCTAGTGAAGGCAGCTTGGGAGGTGATGTGTGGTTCGGTCCAGATGATGGTAAATACATCTTTGAGAGAGGGAGTGTTTCTGGCAGCCTTTAAGAAGGTGCTGGTGCGCCCCCTCCTCAAAAAACCATTGCTGGAACCTACTATCCTGGATAATTTTCATCCAGTCTCCCACCTCCCCTTTTTGGGGAAGGTGGTTGAGAAAGTGGTGGCGTTGCAGCTCCAGAGGATTCTGGATGAATTGGATTATCTAGACCCCTTTCAGTCAGGTTTCAGGCCCGGTTATGGGATGGAAACAGCATTGGTTGCACTTATGGATGACCTATGGCGGGAGCAGGATGAAGGCAGCACATCTGTCCTGGCTCTTATTGACCTCTCAGTGGCTTTCAATGCCGTCGACCATGGAATCCTTTTTGTTTGGCTCAGGGAGTTGGGGGTGGGCAGCGTGGTTCTGCACTGGTTCACCTCCTTCCTGCAGGGCTGGTCCCAGTCAGTGTTGACAGGAAGCGAGAGATCCAGCCCGCAGCCCCTTCTCTGTGGGGTGCTTCAGGGCTTGGTACTCTTTCCATTCCTTTTTAACATCTACATGAAATCGCTGGGCGAGATCATCCATCACCACGGGATGAGGCATCATCAGTATGCTGATGATACTCAATTATACATCTCCATCCCGGATGAAGTAAGTGATGCCGTGACCATCCTTTCTGAGTGCCTGGGGGCTGTGGGGCCTGGATGGGGAACAACAGGCTTCAGCTGAACCCTGGTAAGACTGAGTGGCTGTGGATTAATGGCTCCTTGGTATCTGGGAAATTGTCATCCTTGGTTCTGGATGGGGTTGCACTGCCACAGACAGACCCGGTGCTTAACCTGGGGTCCTTCTGGACTCACAACTCCTGCTCGAACAGGTGGCAGTCGTGGCCAGGAGGGCCTTTGCTCAACTTCGTGTTGTGCACCAGTTATGCCCTTTCCTGGATTGAGAGGCCCTTTGAATGGTCACTCATGCCCTGGTCATCTCCCATATAGACTACTGTAATGTGCTCTATATGGGGCTACTCTTGAAGAATATCTGGAAGCTACAACTGGTCCAGAACGCAGCTGCGCAGGCAATTTTAAGTGCTCCAAGGCTGGCACATGTAACACCTTTGCTACGTGAGCTGTGCTGGCTCCCAGTTTGCTTCTGGGTCCAATTCAAGGTGTTGGTTATGACCTTTAAAACCCTGCATGGCATGGGACCAGGATACCTGAGGGATCGTCTCATCCCCATCACATTGACCCGTCCCACCCGGTCATGCAGAGGGGGCATGTTATGGACCCCATCCGTAAAGGAATTCCATCTGACAGGGTCAAGGAAGCAGGTCTTCTCTGCAGTAGCTCCCACCCTCTGGAACATTCTTCCCCCAGAGGTAAGAAAAGCCCCTTCACTCCTGGACTTCCGCAAAAAGCTAAAAACCTGATTTTGCCATCATGCTGGAGCAGGATGGGCAACAGCCATTTGTGGGGACAGCTAGCGCCCTAGTAAAAAGGTAAAGGTTTCCCTTGACGTAAAGTCCAGTCGTGTCCGACTCTAGGGGGCGGTGCTCATCTCCGTTTCTAAGCCTTGGAGCCGGCGTTGTCCCTAAGGACCCGTCCGTGGTCATGTGGCCGGCATGACTCACGGAACGCCGTTACCTTCCCGCCGAAGCGGTACCAATTAATCTACTCACATTTGCATGTTTTCGAACTGCTTGGTGTGCAGGAGCTGGGACGAGCAACGGGAGCTCACCCCGCCGCGCGGTTTCGAACCGCCGACCTTCCGATCGGCAGCTCAGCGGTTTAACGCGCAGCGCCACCGCGTTCATAGTTATAGATATATACAGTAGAACAAAGCTAAATGGCCTGAGTTTGTGAACAGATACCAGCAAACAACATTTTGATTTGGTTTGCTGTTGCTTCTTCCTAGAGCTGCTGGAGTGTGGCAGCCCAAAGCCTCCCAGCTGGCCTCATGCCTAAGACAGGCCTACACTCACAGTCTCCCAGTTTTGAGCCTGTTTTTTTTAACCTATACCAAACTGGCTCTCTTCTTTTCTATAGTCACATATAAGGTTTTTCATATGAGTTGCAGTTGATCTTGACCTTGTGCAAATATCAGAATTACAACTGCTAAGTGATAAGGTGTAAAATAACATTTAGCACTCTCTATACATTGGCAGGATTCTATGAAATCTCTTACTTGAAAAGTAAGCAAAGAGTAAAATGCATTTACCTGGAAGTAAAGCCAAATAAACCCATGATGAATAAGCATTCATATAGGCATAGACAAGAAAGTGCCTGAAACTTTCCATAAGCAAGGATTGTAGCAATAGAATTAGGTCAATGACATGGAAAAATAAACCGTTTAACTGATAATTTTTAAACATTTATTATATGTGAAGGGATGCGGTGGCACTGCAGGTTAAACCGCTGAGCTGCCGATCGGAAGGTCGGCGGTTCGAAACTGCGCGGCAGGGTGAGCTCCTGTTGCTAGTCCCAGCTCCTGCTCACCTAGCAGTTCGAAAACATGCAAATATGAGTAGATCAATAGGTACCGCTTCGGCGGGAAGGTAACGGCGTTCCGAGTCGTCATGCTGGCCACATGACCCGGAAGTGTCTGCGGACAACGCCGGCTCTAAGGCTTAGAAACGGAGATGAGCACCTCCCCCTAGAGTCGGACACGACTGGACTTTACGTCGAGGGAAACCTTTACCTTTACCTATTATATGTGAAACACATTACAAAGCCTGTGTAATAGAATGATACAAACATTAATTCTACAAGCTAGAATCATGGATTCTAGCACCCATGATGACTTTCTCATCCAATGAAACTTATAAATATGGTACATGGCTTTATATAATGCTTACAATCCTTTCATAAGTTAAGTGTATTTCTCTGTTCCTTTTGAATATAGAAAGGCAACATTTAACTCGGTTCACATACAGTGTTGAACAATATGTAGATAGGTTTTATACTTTTCCCTTCCCTCTTACCCACTGCACTCCTAAAAGAAAGATTTTAAAAATGTCACATCCATTTTCAAGAAGCTGCCATTTATTTAGGACTGCTATATCTGGACTGCAAAAATCTAAACAAACGCTAGGTGGCTGCCATCTAGTGACCATATGGATTGTTGCAGCCCAGGTATATAGCCTTCAGTGTCTGTGATATATACAGACACAGACACAGACAGACACAAACACACCCTAATCAGAAGCAGGATAGGAAGAGTATTGACACCTTTGACTTTGGTGTTGGAGAAGACTCCTGAGAATACTATAGACAACCAAGAAAGCAAACCAATGGATCATCAAACAAATCAACCCAGAGTTCTCACTCAAGGCACAAATGACCAGGTTCAAATTATTGGACACATTAAGCAATTTGGACACATTATGAAAAGACCCAGCTCTTTGGAGTAGGCTCTAATACTGGGAAAGGTGGGAGGAAAGAGAAGAGGATGACCTGCAGCAAAGTGGATGGACTTCATTACAGTGACAATAGGTGCAGACCAGGTTAGAGACAAATTGTCATGGAGAAAAGCTATCTATGTAGTCACTAAGAGTTGACACCAACTTGATAGCACATCATCGTCATAATCAGTGGCTGATTCCTACTTTTCCCAAAAATTGAGGAGCAGGGCCCATCCTATATATGCTGATAAGAAAAAAAGCAGCTATTAACAACAGAGGAAAGTTGGAGATTACTTTGAAATTTAATTGCTGCTGAGAAAGAGTTTGGTGAAATTCAGTCTTTTGTAAATCCCTATCTCTTCTTTATTCCCTGTCTACTTTTTTCCTATCCAGTTGCCTCTTTCCCTTTTCTCATTTCCATTCAGATTTACTTTTCACTTCCCAGTGCAACTACCCCTTCCTCTTTCTTGTTTTGTTTTCTACTTTTTTCCCCGTTTCTCTTGGAAAGAGAGAGCAGAATGTGCATGTTACATTGATTGTATTGCTTCTGTGTGGGAGGCCAGTATATGTCTGTGTGAAGGAGGATGGTTGGTATATGCAAATGGAAATAAATTAATTTTGAAAAAGAGAATACATTTATGGTGGGGACAGAATCTCTAGAATTAATTTCAGTTAGGTTGACAAGGTGGGGAAGCTAAGCATTGCCCACTTTGCTTTCCCTTTGTTTATAATTCTTTTCTTCTTCCTTTGGAGGAGATTGTCTTAAATTCAGGATACCCTGTCATTTGAGTAAACATGGTAGGTGTATAGATTATAAAATGCACCATCATTGTAGTTGTATTCAGATTTCCTGAGAATTCTGTTTTCTGTTGAATTCCCTGTTGAATTCAAAGACATAAACTCACAGGAAAGTGTTATAAGTTTACAGCTTGAGTATAACATATAAACCTTTAGTAGGATGTTTCATGCTATCATTACAGATGCATGAAATTGTATATGCATGAAATTATATTACACACACATTAGGTTATCTCAATTCCACCTCTTTTTGTTATTTCTTTTCTTAGGTCTTTAAAAACTATCACAAATGGAGAATGGAATATACAGAAATAAGTACAAGTCTACAGCCGTCCTCTGTTCTTGGCCTGTTGCAAGCTGGCTATCTTGGAGTCTTGAAAGAGAGGGATTCAAGTGGTTCCAGAGTTCTCTTGTATAGAATTGGCAAGTAACTTTTATGTTGATAATCCTATCTAGTTTTTAACTCTTAAATCAATTAGATAACTGTAGCATTCCATGCTGATCTCAGATACCAACAGACATGACAGAGGGTTTTTTTAACGATTTATGGATATCAAACTGACTTTTTAAATTGAACCAATTGAACCAATTGTCTTTAATCTGAGAATTATTGTTTATATTAATCCAGGGTGGGCAACCTGTCACTCCTGTGGACCCCCGAACCCCTGTCTGACCATGATAGTTGAAGTTGACAGCAGTTTTCTGCTCTTTTACTATACATGTGAAACAAAAACTATTTTAGGCATTAAAAAACGCTATCAACATTAACAATGAAGAGCCCCCCAACTCTTCCCAAACCCTGTCCCACCAACTTTCTAGCTGTCCCATATTAAGTTTGGCCACTGACCACCTAAATATGCTCCTGTATTGATACAAAATCTGTAGTTCTTTCGTCTTGAATCTAGGTATAAACTGACACAATGACACATCCCATTAACACACATATTCTGTCAGTAATTCAGACTGAATTACAAATTGTGTGGTTGTAATATCTGGCCTAGTTTTTTGGACTTTCTTGCTTCCCTGCTATTTTTTGCTTTTTGTAACACCCTGTCTGATCAACAGTACTGGAGAACTCAAAAACGTGCATGTTCTTTGTGTCATTTTAGCTGTGGCTATTGCCTAGAATAGACAATAACCAGTTCCAGTGATAGTTCATCTTATCCCTTCAAAATGAGAAATGTCAAAATAGTTAATAATCAGAACATTCCAATGTGATTTTTCAAAAGCTGTATTATTTCAACCAAGATAAGCTACAAGCACTGGCCAAGGCAATTTGGACAGGATTGTGATGCTCTTGCTATTCCCACCTTCCTCTCTTCCTGGGCTACTTCATGGTCCTGAGCTATGTGCCTGCAGCAGTAACCTGAGCATGCTGACCCCCATGGTGTGAAGTGTCCTCTTCCTGAAAGAGTAGAAGATGCACAGGACTCTGTTCCTTGGAGCAGGCTCTCAATCTCCGTACCAGGACCCACTGTGATGCCTCTCAGGAAGGCATCATAGGAAGAGGTGAAAAAATTTAAGAACCAGTTCACACAAACCAGACTGGCCTAACTAGGTAACACTTCTAATTGTACAGTACTTGTTCCAAATAAAGGTAGTACTAACTATGGATTTTTTTTCATTGACCTAGTTAGAAAAAGCATCTCTTAAGAGAAGGGAGAGATCATTTTTTTTAGTATAATTTTATTGAAATTTTTAAACACAAGACTAATACAAACTAAAAGAGAGCAAAAGAGAAAAGAGCAAAAGGAAAGAAATGAAAGAAAAAAAACTAAAGGTGCGAAAAGAAAAAGAGTAGCAGAAAAATAGAAAAAAGAAAAAAGATATAAAGAAGTAGCTTCCAATCTTCTTTACAGCAGTTGTAAGTACAATTATATAGAGAGAGCCAGTTTAGTCTAGTGGTTAAGGTATCAGGCTAGAATCCAGGAGGCTGAGAGTTCTAGTCCCGCCTTAGGCATGAAAGCCTCCTGGGTGACCTTGGGCCAGTCAGTCTCTCTCAGCCCAACCCACCTCACAGGGTTGGTGTTGTGGTGGGGAAAATAGGAGGAGGAAGGAATATGAGATATGTTCTCTGCCATGAGTTATTTATAAAAAAAATAATAAAGGCAGGATTAAAAAATAAAAATAGATTATTAGAAATTATAGATTGACCCTGCTCTCTATAGTTTCATGGTGACTCTCTTCTTTCTATAATCTATCCTATCTTATCATCAAAACTATAAATCATAAATTCATTTTTTTTTCTTTTTTTATACAAAAAGTCCATAAAAGGTTTCCAGTCACCTTTTCTCTAATCAAACAAGTCAGTTCGGCCATTTTAGCAAGTTCTGTCATCTTCGCCAACCATTCCTTTGTCATAGGTATTGCCGAATCTTTCCATCTTTACAACAACCTCACTGCAGTTATCATATATAAAAAACAACTTTCCATGACATTTCTCCAACTGTTATCCATCAGTCACAAGAAGAAAAGTTCTGGTTCCAGTTGAATGTTAATATTTTAAATCCTCTGAATCACTGTATGTATTTGAACCCAAAATTTTGTAGCTTTTTTTCACATCCACCAAGCATGATAAAATGACCCTTCTTGTTGTTCACATTTCCAACATAAATTTGAAGTACCTTTATACATTCTCGATTTATTCAGGCAACCCCCGCTACTCACCAGGAGGTACAGGCTACTATATTACAACCTCACAACTTTCAGCAGTCTATGAGGGGGAACCAGACAGAGATTTTAGCAGCAGGCAGACAAGCAGAGGACTTATTTACAAGACTCATTGCTCAGCAGCAACAGGACCCGTATGCCAGGGCCAGGATGGATGACCTCCAGAGGGACCCACAAGACACTGCCTCCCCATTTAATGTGGAAGCAGGAATCCTCTGGCATAGTGGGAGATTATACATTCCCCCCTCATTGAGGGAAGAAGTACTGAGACTTTGCCATGATCATCAAATGGCAAGCCATGGAGGTGTTTTCAAAACTCTCCATAGAGCTCTGAGAGACTACTGGTGGCCTAAGATGACTGCAGACATAAAGGGTTATGTTGCTTCTTGTCATACCTGTAGACGAGCAAGCCTCTCCCAGGGAAGCCCACAGACTCTTGCAACCCCTATCCACCACCAGTAGGCCTTGGGATACAATTTGCATGGATTTCATCACTGATTTAGCCCCGGTCCAGGGGCTGACTTCCATACTAGTGGTGGTGGACCTTTTCACTAAAATGGCTCATTTTATTCCTTGCAAGGGCCTCCCATCTGTGCAAGCCACAGCGCAGTTGTTTATGGACCATGTTTTTAGGTATAGAGGCATGATAAATCACTTGGTGAGTGACAGAGGCCCTCAGTTCACTTCAAGGTTCTGGAGGGCACTTTCCCAGTCATTAGGGGTCCAGATCCACCTATAATCATCGCATTATCCTGCTAGTAATGGGCAAGCTGAGAAAATTAACCAATGGTTACAGCAGTATCTCAGGTGTTACACCACTTATCAGCAAGACAATTGGCCAGCCCTGCTCCCCATGGCAGAATTTACTTATAACAACTCTGTGCAATCCTCTACCAAGATGTCTCCTTTCCAAACACTCTACAGGATTAACCCTTGGGTGTTGCCCACCTCCTCCCAGCAGGGAACTGTTCCAGCTGCGGCTGATTTTCTTAAAGAGCAACAAGCCGCACAGGAGTTGTTAAAGGAGCAGCTGAACAGGGCAAAGAGTGCTTACAAGAGAGCTGCAGATGCTCACAGACAAGAGGGGCAAGCGATTGTGGTAGAGGACAAAGTGTGGCTCTCTACCAAGTTTTTGACCTCTACCAGGCCTTCCAAGAAGTTGGACTCTAAGTTTGTGGGCCCTTTCACTGTGGTACAGCAGATAAATCCAGTGGCTTATCGTTTACAGCTGCCAGCATCCATGAAAGTCCATCCAGTGTTTCACAGAGCCTTTGTCATGAGTGCCGTTGAGCTGAAGACATCAGCACAACGGCACACATGACAATACCTAGGAAGCAGAGGAAGGGACTTAAGATAAGCAAAGCTCGCACAACAACAGACACAGACCCCGGCCGGATGATTCAGCCATCAAGACACAAAAGAGGAAGAAGGAAAGACAAAGACAGGGCGGATCACGAGGCACACCTGAAGCTGTCAGCAAGGCGCAACGGAGATCGCCCAGCTGACAGCAATCACCGGCCGAAGGAAGAAACCGATTATGGGCAATCCCGGGGCACCAGCAGGGGCCCCGCAACCCTTCACCTACTGGCACAGAAGCATGCAGGACAAAGGGGGGGTGATGCAACCCAAAGTGAGGGGGCGCTGACCGGCACGGGGTATTTAAACCCCGCACCGGCGCGCTCCCTTCACTCTCAGCTTTTTTCTGATCCAGCACTACGCTGCAATAAACCTGAACCTGATTTCCCTGAAACAGTGTCTGTGTTTTACTCAGCGGTAGGCAGCGCATGACAGCCTTGCTAGCCAAAGACCCTCCCCCAAGTGCCTTACGATTACAAATGCCCCCGCCCCACCTCCAGTAATTGTGGATGGGGAGGAGGAATACGAAGTCAAGGAAAATCTGGACTCTAGGAGGAAGGGAAGGGGCATCCAATATTTAATACACTGGAAAGGGTACCCTGAGGAAGAGCACAGGTGGGAAAATGCCAGAGATGTGCATGCACCAGTGCTGGTTCAACGATTCCATCAGCTTTTCCCTCACAAACCCAAGCCTCGCACTCTACCAGAGATTCCTCACTTGACTGAGCAAGCAGAGGAATCCCAAGCAGAGGAGTTCATAAGTTGGCAACCTCCATCCCCGCCAGAGGCTCTGAGGCCAGAGCGAGAGGAGGAGGGGGAGCCGCAGCCCTCCACTTCTGGCTTGCATTTCCCAAGGGGGAGGGGGGAAGAATCTTCTAATTATCTAGGTATTTTCCAGAAGCAGCCACCTGGGCCAGAAGCATTATCAGACCTGGAGAGCAGCACTGATTTGTCCTCAGAGGAGTTTTCCTTTGAAGAATTTCCATCGTTGCCCAGTTTCCATGGGAGCTTGGAGGGGGAGATGGACTCTCATGAGACTTTGGAGGGAGGAAGGAACTCTAGAGAGGAGGGGGCTGAAATGGAATGTGAATCTGGAGGGGAGGGTGATGTCATGAGCACTGATAGTGAGCAGGAGGGGGCCCCTATCCAGGGGGGAAAACACATGCGTAGTAGTGAGGAGTTGAGCAGTCATTCAAAGAGACACAGAACAGACCCGCATTGACTTTTGGGGTTTATCTGTATGAGTTTTCTCACGCTTCTTCAGTTTGTTAGGATTTTCTGTCTAATGTAGCAGTAATAAAACACTAGAGAATTATTCCTCATCTCAGCGTGGTTCCTGACTGTTAGGACATGTTCCATATTCTCAATATGGCCTAACATGATTATTTTTAAAATCTCATTAACCTTGACTTTATTGTACCACAAAAATATACATGCCACCCAAATCTCAAGTCATGATCTTCTAACTGTAAAAGTCTTCTACTCTTTCATCCAAACCAAACAACAAGCTGCAAAATACAAGTTCAAATCAGATAAACCCAATCCTCCTCTTTCCTTTGCATCTTGTAACACCTTTCTTCCCAAATGGGATGAAACCATGGAAGACAACTTAGATTCAAATCCTCAATTGGCCCTAAAGCATAAACGCAGCTTCTCTGGTGAACATGTGGCAGGGAGCCACCTGTTCACCGCAGAAGCTGCGTTTATGCTTTAGGGCTGATTGAGGATTTGAATCTAAGTAGTCTTCTATGGTTTCATCCCATTTGGGAAGAAATGCCATAAAAAGGCAATGCTGCTGGATTGGAAGGCTCAGGGAGCCACGTTTGCCGGAGAAGCTGGGTCTGAAAACATAGACAGCAAAGGGAGCCAGGCACTCTGCTTTGGCCGTGGGGGCTGTGTGCAGAAGGAGAAAGGCTGGTGCAGGGAACTGGGAGAGGCAGCAGCTAGGGAGTGAATGCACACTGGGGCCAAGCGAATGCTGCCACTTGGGGGTGTGGATGAATGCTGGCGTGCAAACAAATGCTGGCACTTGCTGAGGCTTCCCGCCCCACAAGGCAGGGTGCAGGGCAGCCAAAAGGGCATAGATGAGGGGGAGATAGGCAGGTGGGGGGAGCTGCAGCACTCCTGTGGTCATAAGTGTGGGCTGCCAAGCCCCCAAATTTTGATCATGTAACCATGGGGACCCTGCAGTAGTTAATTAATTAATTGATTTTATTATGGTCACTGACCAGTACAAGATACAATTCTATAAAAATATGCACATTAGCCATTAGCCATAAAATATGAGCCATCTAAATTAAAATAATTTTAAATTTGAGTTTACAAGTTCCAATTAAGTGTTAAAATACGTTTGGATCACAATGTAAGTGAGCCCCCTAATCAAGTTTAAAAACAATCTTATTAATTTGCATTATCATGACTAATATTCTATCAGGTATAAGTGTCTATAAAAATATATGTAAAATATTAAAAGGAGTGATAAAAAGAGTAAAATATCGTATATAAAATGTGTTATATAGACCACAAAGTTATTACAAGGGATACATTACTACATTGTAGTACTGTAGTATTTTTCCAATCATAATCCGACGTATCTTCATAGCGGCTGCGCAGAATCTGGCTACTTGTGCTGTGACAGTTGGATATCCATCTATAAGTAACATTTGCATACAATCTATATCTTTTCATCTAGGGCATTTACTAATCAAAGGTAATATTAGTTTACTCCTGAGTAATTTATAAAAAGGACAACGGAGAAGCACGTGGTCTGTAGTTTCTATCTCTCCATTGTTACAAGGGCACTGCCTTGCAGCTATTGGGATTTTTTTGTATCTGCCTTCCAAGACTGCAAAAGGGAGTGCATGGCTTCAAGCTAGGGAGAAAGCTTTCCACTGGCTAGGAATTTCAAGTTGAGAAAGGTAGTTAGCAGTATTGACAATATATTTATTATGCTCTGAAGATAGGAAATGAGGGGCCTTCTGTAAGTCCATTTGTCTCTATATATCCTTTATCCTTTGCTTCAGGGTCAATTTTGCCTGTTTGTAATCCATCCTAAGAATTGAATCTGTAGAAAATCCTAGCTTTGCGAGGCTAAATTCAATGTCCTTTAACCAAGAGGATTGGAAGTAATCTTGAAGAATGAGTGGTGCTAAACCTTGGGGATAATGCTTGAGTTTTAGCCAAAGGTTCAGAGAGGCTAGACGCACTCTTGCCTCGACTTTTATCATGCCGACTTCCAATCGAAGTTGAGCATTTGTCACACATTTGGGCATGTGGAGTACTGCTCTAATAAATTTGGACTGCACTCTTTCCAGAGGTGTAATGCTTGAAGTCGGAGCACCAACGCAGGACCCGTAAAGGAGCTGGGCTAATGACTTCGCCTGGAAGAGCTTAAGAGCTGCTGGAATATAGTGCCCGCCTTTACTTCAGAAAAACTTTAGAACGGCATTGGCTGATTTTTGTCCAGAATCAGCTGCATACTCAAAGTGAGGTTTCCTAGATCCAGTGGCATGCACAACTACCCCTAGGTATTTGAAGCTCGTCACTTGCTCTATTCTGTGCCCATTTATATGCCAGGAGCAAAGTTTTGGCCTTTTAGCGAAGGTCATTATCTTTGTTTTCTGATAATTTATTTCTAACTGATTAATAATACAATATTGGGCCAAGGATGTCAAAGCTCTCTTGAGACCTATAGGAGTCCTAGAGAGTATGACCGCATCATCTGCATACAGCAGCAGGGCAATACTTCGGTCCCCTAATTTAGGAGGATGAAAGTCTGGGTGACTTAGGCATTTTGGTGAAAGTGAAAGGTCCCCTGTGTAAGCACCGAGTCACGTCTGACCCTTTGGGGGGGACACCGCTTTCGTGACGTTTTCTTGGCAGACTATAGCAGGGTGGTTTGCCATTGCCTTCCCCAGTCATCACCTTCCCCAGCAAGCTGGGTGCTCATTTTACCGACCTCGAAAGGATGGAAGGCTGAGTGGACCTGAGCCGGCTGCCCAAGAATCCAGCTTCTGCTGGGATCAAACTTGGGTCATGGGGAGAGTTTCAGTTGCAGTACTGCCGCCTACCACTCTGCACCACTTGAGACTCTTGACTTAGGCATCTTACCATATCATTAACATAAAAGTTAAAAAGTAGGGGAGCCAAAATGCAACCCTGTTTCACCCCCTTTTGTACTTTAATCGGCTTGGACAGTGACCCAGATCTATTGCACCTGACCTTCAAGGCCGTATCTGAGTGTAGGGCACGTATTAGGTAGAGAAGCCTGCTATCAATTGAGGCAGCTTCCAGCTTCTCCCACAGCTTAGGCCTAGATATAGAATCAAGAGCTGCCTTTAAGTCTATATAAGCAGCATACAATGATGTTATCTTGTTGGAACAATATTTTTCAATCAAGTGTTGAAGAATCAGACATTGTTCAATAGTTCCTCTGTCCTCTCTAAAGCCAGCCTGTTTGTCCGCTATAAGATTTCTCTGGTCCAGCCAGTCTTTGAGTTTTCCTTGCAAATGTCTAGCATATAGCTTACTAATTATATTCAGTAGACTAATAGGTTGGTAATTGGCAGGATCATTTGTCTTCCCTTTTTTTAAAAATTGGGACTATTATAGCCAGGCCCCAATCCTCTGGGATTCTCCCCGAATTATCAATATAGGTAAAAAGTGATGCTAAAATTGGGGACCACCATCCAACATTATTCTTTAATACTTCCGCTGAAATAAAATCCATTCCTGGAGCCTTCCCTTTTCTAAGTTGTCCAATAAGAAATTTGATTGCAGCCACCGAGACTGTGGGCCACTCGGTTAGACCTTCGTTCATTTGTGTCAACATCTCATTGTTAGGATCCTCATACATTTTCTGGAAATGATATTCCCACACCTCTGGTGAAATGTGAGAGTCTAGAATAGTAGATGATCTGACAGTCTGACTGGATAATAGTTGCCAAAAAAGAGAGGTGTTCTTCAGTTTGGCAGCTTCAATAAGATGTTTCCACGTGGTTTTCATATCCTGCTTCTTCTTATCAGCCACCACTCTCTTATACTGTTTTTTCCTAGCAAGGAGGTGTTCAAGAGAATTTGTATTTGCTTTGTTAATAGACTCTGTCTCGGATTTATAAAGTGATAAGCTGCAGTGAAGACTTTCTTAGCTTCAACACATTCTTTGTCGAACCTTTTGCTGTCGGGGTTAGTAATGCGAGTCAATACTGATTGTAATTTTTGTATTAAATTTTTATACAAAATCAATGGGTCTTGTGAGGTATTGGGAGACATAAACGATGATCGAATTGTTTGTAAATCATCCTCTGCCAATGTCTTCCTCACCCTTTGATCAAGTTGTAAGGTCCATCTGGCACGACAACTTACTTGTCCTGCTGGTACAATGACAGGGGTAAAGTATGTCTTCGGCCGCAGCTGACTAGTAGGTATCTTCAAATGTAGGCATAAAGGAAGGTGGTCATTTTCTAGATGCAGAAGCACCTTAAAGGACTCCACTGAATGTAATGAGTTAATAGAGACTAGCATATAATCAATAGTACTTTTCCTAGTTCTAGCCATAAATGTATAATCTCCTGGGTGATCACTTTTCATGGAGCCATTTAGTAGGTATAGATTAAACTTGTTTGCAAACTTGGCCAGACAAATCCCAGCATAGTTAGATCTTTTATCTTTGAAGAGGTGTACAAGAGTGGCATCAGGTAAATTAGGAGCATGGGTTGGCGGGTACTGCTGAAATTTGGAGAACAGTGTTTGGTCATCAGGACCTAGCCTGGCGTTAAAATCCCCCCGAGTAGTACCAAGGCACTAGGATATTCCAAAAGGAGGTTATCCACGTACTGCTCTAGATCTGACCACATTGCCTCTATTTTGGCTCTTCTTTGTATTGGCGGGAGATACACATTAATAATTAGTAAGGAAATATTTCCCAGATCTAAGAGTACAGCCATAGTTATTTGATTAAGTGGCTGGATGGATTTATGGCCTACTCTCAGAGCGGTAGAAATAAGAATTCCCAGTCCACCTTTCATCCGCCCTGGCCCTCTGCCAGCAGTTGCCTCCAACTTGTACAAATAATAGCCATTGAATACAAGATCATTGGCTGTCCAAGTTTCCTGAAGCAAAAGGACATCCGTATCTAACAAATGATCTAGATGGTTAAGACCTTTGTTATGATACCATCCGGCTATATTCCACGAAATAATTTTCAGGGGATTTATCTTACACTGGTCTGTGTACCGTCAGGCCATATGCATTAATATCCTTGATCTAGACACCCTCTTTATGATCCAAATGGGTCCCATCCATATCCCCATCTTCTAATGAGCCAAGGTCGGAAATTTCTAAGGGTTGCTCGTGAACTTGGGCCACTGTAATAATTTTTGCTTTAGTTGTTTCCACTTGCTTCTGTGTGATATTAATACTTGTAGTGAGAGCAAAAGGCTCTTCTATCTCAGATATTACATCTGGATTTTGTAGTTCTTGGTTCTCATTGACAGCTTTCTGCCTACAGCTAGTTTGCTCTCTCTTTTCAGTGCATTCATATTGTTGTTCCAAGTGAGGATTTTCTTCTTGCATTGTTTGAGGTGTTAAATTTAATAGAGGGTTCGCTGTGTGGCAAGTTGCCATTAAAGCTCCCTTTAAGTCATTTAATTTCTTGAGTGTATCAACTTGTCTATTATTTGGGGGAGCACTGGATAAGTTAATTAAGTTCCGTTCTAAAGGAACAGGAGGCAACTGAGTTGTTATCGGGTGGAGAGAATGTTTACTATTATTGTTCCTTGGCATAGTCTCCATTAATGAGGTGTCCTTGGATTTATCTGCAGGAGTTTTTCTACTATGAGTTAAATTTCTACCACTCTCTTGATTATGCTGAATTATAAGGGGACTAACTTCCTCTGATTTAAGAACTTGAATTGGGAATATTGAGAAAGTATTAAAAAAGGTTTCATTTTTAGAAGCATACTTGGAATCACAGAAAGACCAAAAGTCAAGAGAATCCATCTAAAGCTGCCTCTGGCTGGTAGCTAGTCTATCTTTTGTAAATCCACAAATCGTTTCTGACATCGTAGTAACTGACTTAATGATTGCAGTATAGCTCTTTTCGACTCCCATTTGCCTCCATTAATTCTATTAGTTTGTATTTGAAGGGTTATCTTATTGGGTTGTAAGTAACATTTACCTAATACAGTTTTTTTACCCTTTTCATCCATTTCTATACAGATGTTTGTCATTTTCTTATCTTCCCTTTTAGCTCCTAATATAGGGTTAACTTCAGAGGCTGAAACTTCCTTTCCTCCACAGCCTGACTGAGAGGAATGGTGCAGGTGTAAGCCCTTAGCTTTATCAGAGGCCTCAGTCTGATTTGCAAGACTGCCAAATTCAACCAGGGAGTCTCTTAAAGAATCAACTTGAGTTTTGATCGTAGTCAGTAAATCAAATATTGAGAGAACTGTCTGTGCTGTCAATAGACTGTCTGGTTATAAATTCCAATGAGTTTTGGACTTCCAAGCTTTTATGATCAAGGAGTCCTTCCTTGTTTAATTGTTCAGCAGCTGTGCAGACAGCAACAACCTCTGGGGAAGAAACATTTTCTAGCAATGATGAAGAAAACTCCAACAATTGCTGACTTTCTATCTCAGCCTGTAAGTCCCACTCCGAAGAATCCTTTCTATTCAATAAGTAAGTTGGGGAATCACAGTTTACTGACGAGGTTCGCTTACTTGTAACAAATCTGTCCACCTTCTGTTGTTTCAGCAGTTTAGAAGGGGGTTGCATTGCCGAGGGAGTCCTTTGTCTCTTCCTCCTTTTCCCCATATCAAGAGATAAGTGGTATAAGTAAAATATAAATAAGCAAGGGAGGCTCCATGGTAGGGTAAAAAACTATCTGAAGTTGAATGGTGAGTTTAAAATGTGATAAAATAGAAATAAAAGGAACTTGTTAGAGGAGCTCATTACAAGACGTTGCAAGTGGGAGGCATTCAGCCGGAAGTCCCACTGCAGTAGTCTTAACTTCAGGCACAGATTGTAAGTTCATTTTTTCAGCACTGTCATAATTTCAAATGGTCACTGAATGAATGGTTGTTAACCAAGGACTACCTGTATCTCCCTCTTGTAATTTCAATATCCTTTCCTTTTCTTTTTATAGTTTATATGCCAATCACTTCCCTGGTTTATTTGCAAACTCAACATTTTTTTGTTTTGCATAATTCAGTCTTATTTCCATTTCTTTTACTGTTAACATAGATAATTGTCACTGTGGAAGCTTAATTTGTTGAGGAATAATCTTCTCTGGAAAGATTAATTTTTAATTTTAATTTAAGTCTTTAATTCCTCTTTTCTTTTTATCTCATCCAAAGTAGCTTATGTTTTCTCTTGCCTCTTCTTTTTGAGTTCACTATTATATTGTATGAAGTAACCTCTCATGAAAGCTTTGCTTGCATCCCAAACCATTCTTACACTTGTACCTTTATTAAGATTATTTTCAAAATACTCAGGAAGGGGAGACAAAGGCAAAGCCTGCACTGGGACTGGCAGTAATATTTGGCCAACATTTAGTCAAATAGCTTACAGATGAATGAATTTTAGTAACACAATTTCAGAGGGTTCTCAGGGCCACAGGAGTTGTTTGTGAGGTGTTATTAAGATTTGAAAAAAATGATATAAAAATAGCCAAGGGGTAATAATCAGATACAACCTAGGGAGTGAAGAGAGAGCACCTACTTGAACAAGCAACTTGGAAGACTTGAAGGCAAAATGTAGATTACAAAACACAAAATGCCTATGCTTTTAATCCTGTTGAATTACATATTTACATGCTCAGTAGTAAATTAGACTTCATTCTCTCTCAGATATGTTATGTGTCCATAAGAAATTTAAGTATAATCCTCTTCAATTGGTAAGTATAATCCAACTGAAGTTAAGCAGTTTTCAATTCTCTTGAAAATAGGAGAAAATTTAAGCTTACCATTCAGACTGCATTCCTATCTGATAGCTGTCGAAAGATTAGATGCACCATTGATGCCCCTTGACTGCTGGAGAAGAATTCCACAGGTGTAAGAAGCCTGCTGAGGGCGTTCTATCCAATGGTATCTTTTAACCTGTTACCCAAACCCTTTAATTGCCCTGATTCAGCAGTGGGAAAATTAAAAAAAAAAAATCTGTTGGGCCTCTTTTTAAGGAAACCTGCTCTTCCCCCAGTCAAGAACTGACAGGTTTGGGGTTGATGGAGGATCATCCAGTACTTCATTTCCTTGTCTTATCTATTTAGGATTGTTTCAATGTTAGTCTTTGAAATCAATTATGTGGACATTTCTAGTAATTCTTATTACTCTCTGTTGTCTTTATTTGTTGTAATTGTTTTCTTAGCAAGAATAATTATGATAGAATTTGTGAAGTTGACCTATAAGGCAAGGCTTTATTTAAACTGTGACTCCTAATTTGGTTTAATTGTAATACAGCTTCACAGTATAGATGCTATGGATATTTTTTATTCTTTGTATTTATACATTGGCCTTCATAACATTTATTGTGCATTGCTTGTTACTAGAAAAGTCCTATCAATGTAAATAAAGCAAATATATCAAGATTGCAGTTTAGGCTACCTAGTATCCACAAATGTTCATGATGCACAAGACTTAGGAAGAAATAATTAAACTTATTAATGTTGCCCATTATTCTTGCTGCCCAGTCCAGAATTTTATTTAAGACAAAATACCTACTTTGTGTGGAAAAGTTGGCTTCTTGTTAAATAATTCACACATCTATATGTATATTGCATTTAGCACAATGGGACCCTAAGATATTTACACCAGATGACATCTTTTGTGTAAGTCTTATGTCATCTGAGCTTCTTGCAAGAGAGCTAGACACCCAGCGGAATGGAGTCAAGGTGATCTTCGATCTCCAAGGATGGAAATATGCTCATGCATTTCAGTTCACTCCAGTGGTGGTCAAGAAAATAGCTGTTATACTCACAGTAAGTGTTTGTGATTATTTTTATTTATTCCACTGTGGAATATTGTGGTAATTTCCAAGAATGAAAAGCAGACAATAGAACTGAAGCAGATAAACAGCATCTTCTCAGTATAGTTTTATGCTACAATTCAAAAAGGCTTAAACCCTCTTCAAACTGAATAAAGAGCATGGCAGACATGCTGCCCCCATCTTGTTTTTTCTCCATCTTCTATATAGTCAACTAGGTGTGAAGAAGAACGGTGCTCAGATTTGCTTGGACACAAGCACTGCTGTCTTCTTTCTCCAGGCTCCTCCTGTATTATTAGAGTTCCATGATAGAACTTGAGGTGGTCATCTTGGATTTTCTGACACTGTGGCTTGCTTAAGGCATAAATATGTTGGCTTATAAAGCAAAGATGTGCCCTATCTTGTGCTTGTAGTTGACAACTTCACATTGTCTCCATACTTCTCAGTGCACTTCAGTTGACAACTACTTGAGTTAACTTTACCATACCTTTCTGTTGTCCATAATCAGGATCTTAATAAGGTGAGAGATATGTCTGAAGTAGATACAACTCTCAACCCTATTCCCTCCCCCACAGTTGAGTATTCAGTAATAGTTCTATAAATATGATCCACACATATTTCAAAATGCAGGTGTGGTTGTCTTTATAAAACAATTAAGTTTAAAACCTTTTCAAAGAAATTGTTTTGCATATTGAATATGCTGACATTTTCCAGACTTGCTTATGTAAGTATAAACATTTGGCACTCCTATACTTAGAGCCAGTTTCTTGTAGTGGTTAAGGCATCAGGCTAGAACCTTGGAGACCATGACATCTAGTCCCACCTTAGGCACAAAGCCAGCTGGGTGACATTGGGCCAGTCCCTCTCTCTCAGCCCTAAGAAGGCGGCAATGGCAAACCACTTCCGAAAAACCGTGCCAAGAAAACTGCAGGGACTTGTCCAGGCAGTTGCCAGGAGTCAACACTGACTCAAAGGAACAAAAAAAACAACAACCCAAACCCACCATGAGACCCTTTTATATTGATTCTCATTTTCTTTTTTCCCTCTTGGCAGGATGGTTTCCCACTAAAAATTCGTGGAATCCACATAATTAATGAGCCTTTGACTTTTTACCATATTTTCAATCTAGTGAAGCATCTCCTCCCTGAAAAAATAAAATCACGGGTAAGTGAGCACAAATTCTTATTTGCTATGGAATTGATCCATTACTATCTCAGCATATTTTCTTTTGAAATAAAAACATCAATTCCACTCTTATTCAACAACTTTTATTATTTTAATTAACAGGGATCCACATATACATACATTCACCATTGTATCAATTCAAAGAGTGATGCAGGTTCATAGAGAAATATGTTATTGATGAATGTACTTATTCTGCTGAATATTTTTTGAGTGCAATCATTGTTTCCTGATGATAGGAATGTAAAAGATGCTTGTCCCAGATATTGCTAAGAGTAGCTATTTAAAAAAAAATCCAAGTGATCTAGTTCACATTTATGCCTTCCCAGAAAAAAAAAATCCAACTCACTTTTGAAAATGCATGAAGGTAGGCCAGGCTCTTGGCTATTTCCTTCTTTCCATAATAAAAGTGTACTATGTGATTGCGACATTATGGTTTTTTTCTGAAAGGCTGATTTTCCTTTGCAGCACTTCCTGGAACAACCATGCAATCATTTAATACCACATAATCACATGAACATTCTTGGAGAAGTCTCTTCCACCTCATACATTTTCAAAAGTAATTTATATAAATCTGAAACAATCTTACTTTACAAAGTAGAAAGTAAAACAGATGACATTTACATCTATCTGTATATTTCTTTCTGATAGTGTTAATTCTAACCCTAAAGCTGTATTGGCTGGCGGTGGAGGTGGAGGTGGAGAAGTAATTTCAGATGGAAGGCTGAAACAAGTTTGTTTTCCTATTTTGTCCACTTACCTCAACTCCATATGATTTTATATACATTTTCTGTACAGATTATTCATAGAATTCTAATGTCAAAAGGATCTATTTAGGCTTTCATGTCCATTCTCCTGCTCAGTGTAGGAATCTATCTTCATTCTACCTTATTTCTAAATTGTATGTAATTATTTGAAGTTTTGGTTTGCAAAAAAAGCAAAACCTTCATTTTGATGTATTTGTAATTTTAGCTCATAAATTGACTAAGCCTTAACACTATTTTAAGTGAACCGTCATCTGGGAAGCTAATCTGTAGACTGGTACAATATATGAATCCAGATACTATCTCATTGCAGATCCATCTGCATGGAAATAACTCTGCACATGGGCTCCAGAAATATATGCCAGCCAGCATTCTCCCAAAAGAATATTATGGTGAAGCCGGTTCTGCTGAAGAACTTTCTAAAGAGTGGACTGACTTTGTAATGGAATCTGCAGATTATCTTCAAAGTCTTTCTGTTCCTGAACAGCCCGCTGACATTGAGTAAACTGTATCTGGGAGGAACAGAATTATTTGATTATTAACCAGAACAAGGTACCGATGAAGCTAATGCCATGGGTTGCAGAATCCAAAGGTCATGGAAAATTCCAGCTGCTTTAAATAGGTATTGGCCCAGAGTCCCGTCCCTAAAAGAAGCAGTCAACAGTGTGTGTTTGTGTGTATATATACACACACACACACATGCATGCATCCATACATATAACAGATGCTTTTTGGCCCCTTTTAATCACCTGATGCTAAGTCAATGTATAGATTTGACTTAGATAATGCAAAATTGCTTTTGGATCAGTGTTAGATGTTATGATTTCAGAATAAGGTTACTAGAGAACAAAATGAGAAAGTTTAACGATATGTGTACGTTTTATGTGAAGGGGAATTGTCTCCTCCCTAGAAAATGTTATACAACTTCTAACCACCTGCTGAAATTCAGCCTGCCAAAATGTAAAGACAGCTTGGGCTGGATCAGACCAAATGTTTTCCTAGTGGCCAGCTAGATGCCCTGGAGAAGCTGACAAGCATGGTGAAATACCAATACCCCATTTCTTGTGTTCATATCTGGTATTTGGATCTTTCCCTATATTTATGCCTTCTGTGGAATAAATATCTCTTTTATTCATTTTGGATTCCTCTGTTGTCAGTGGGTTCTTTCTCAGCTCTTTACGTGCCTACTTAGGGCACATAAGTGCCTACTTAGAATTAAGTGCTATAGACTGTGCTACCCAACCCAAGTTTCTTTGGTTAACATAAATCAAATTTGCTATATTTGACATAACATGTTATGTCAAAACAAACCCTATCAAGGTATGTGATGGCCTGGTTCACACAGTCTTGATTTGTTTAGTTTGTGCCTAGTAACACTATGGTTTAAAACTCACAATATGCTTTGATACATTGTGTAAGTATACCCATAGCATTTAATGGGACTTCCTCTCAAGTAAACTCAGGGTGTTATTTCATGATGCAAACTCACAAGGGGTTAATAAGTAGCTATGTATCAGTTGGCATAGCAATTACTCTTCTTTACTACTGATTTTTTAAATCTTAGCTTTTGTTCCTCTAAGATTTAACGGTACTTGACATAATTCTCAGAAATGTGGATTTGGGAGGTTCAATTGCTATAAGAAAAAAATTTATAAAAATATTACCCATACTAGAAAGCCACTAATGCTATTCTAACAAGAGGCACACCTTTATAGCAATCTGGACACAATATCCATCTGAATGAAAAATGCAGGTTGGTAGCAGAAACATCCCTCAATTTTTAAATAAATACTTTTTCAGACCCTATAAAGGAGATATTTGATAAAATACTCAATTTGAAATAACAAGTAGGTGGTATATATACATACACACATATAAGCATCCTGTCATGTTCACCATTTCAATGTTCTGTTAACATCGTAACATTTCACATGTCAAACCTTTCATCCGTGTATCCTACGCTTGTACTTTTGCTGGTATTTTCCATTCATGCTCTACGTTTTGTTTTGTTTTGTTACTTTGGAATGTATGTTTGGGTTTGCAATCCTGTTCAAGGTTACTTTCCCAGGCACATGTAACGGTTGCTAGCACCTGGGAGGGGGTGGTCGCTAACGAGCGCTCGGGGCGGGACTGGGCTGGAAGCAAGGCTTTTAAGTTTGTATTTGGCGCGCTTTTGCTCATCCTCAGCTTTCTCTGTATTTGCATACTATTCCTTTAATAAATCAGTTATCTTTAAGCCCGAGCTTGTGAGACTGAGTATTTGGGATTAGGCAACCATTACATAAAGCTGAGAATCATTTATATCATCTTCCGCTAGCCCCATCCAAATTTGGGTAAAGGGGAGCGCTAGCGATGTCAGAACCTCAACTATGCGAGAGTGAGGGGAGCGAAGAGGAGCCGGATTTGACAAAGACCCTGGTAGCTCCGAGTTCACGAGCCCAAAGGGCAGCATGACGAGAGAAGCGGGATGCCCAGTTGGATGAGCTATTGTTGGCGGTGCAGGGTGCCACAAGGGGTGAACTCCAACTCGAGGTGGAAGCAAGAACGGGGAGGGAATCACCACAGCCGTCCTGGGAACATGAACTCCCCTTATCACTGAGGGTGGTAGTGACCAATAGACCCTTAGAAGAGCCTGTCACCCCTGCACGCATGAAAGCAATAGAGGATAAAATGGACATGATAGTGGCCCTCCTGAAGGATATCCCCAGAGGGTTGGGGCCCCTACAGGAAGATTGGGAAGAAGACCCCACTCAACTGGCTTACCCGAGAGAGAGGTTCCCATCACTCGGGAAGAAGTAGGACTCGGGCTTCCCGACAATCGAGGGGAAGGGAGTCGAGAGCAACCAGGGATCGGCCACCACTGGGGGCTCGACGTGCGTTGATGTTTGCGGAGCCACCACAGCCGGTGGAGCTGGTAAGAACCTTTCCACCGTTTGGGGTAAAGTTCGATGGCGACCCTACCACGCTCTCTTTTTTCATTACCAATGCTAGACATTATATGGATGATTGGGGGCGATCTTTTCGTTCGGAACAAGGCAAAATTAATTTTATTGCCAACAAGCTGAAGGGGAGGGCAGCGGATTGGTATGTGCAGTTATGCCAAACAGAAGCCATGGAGTTAGAGGACTTTGATGAGTTTCTGTGGTCACTAAAACAGCACTTTGAAGACCCCTTGGCTCAAGAGAGAGCGAAAAGCGCCCTGCAAAAACTATATCAAGGAACCCTCTCCGTCGCAGACTACGCTTTGGAATTTAAAGCCCTGGCGGGTAAGGTGGAGGATTGGTCCCAGTCAACTCTAGTGGAAATGTTTAAACAAGGACTGGAGATGGAAGTCCTCTGGTGGGCATTGTGCCGTGATGATCCCAAAACGTTGTATGGGTGGATTCAGTTGGCGGGCAGCGCAGAAAACGCTCTACAAATGTTCGCCCATAGCAAGGAACTGAGGCAAACCAGAGTTAGTAAGGGGGCTCGTGCCATTGGATTTCCAAGCCGCCCTAAACCGAAAAGCTGGGAGGAAGTAAAAGAACGATGATTTGCGAAAGGTCAGTGCCTGAGATGCGGGAAGGAAGGGCATCGTGCCACTTCGTGCCCGAGATGCAAACCGGAGGAATGGCCAGGGAAAGCGTCGGGAAAATCGCCATCATTACCGCATAAGATGAGGGCTGCCTGCGCAGAAGTCGACCCCTCAGACCTCCCATTTGGGGAAGAGGAGGAGGAATTGCAGTTCGACCAGCCGGCAGGAAAAGGTTACCACCTGCTCTGAAGGGTGCCGTTGGGCAGGTGGAAGAAACCGGGCGCGACCACGATTCGGTGAGTGGGAATTTTCCTACACTGACTGTCAAAGTGAAATTGGGATCTAGAACCAAAACTGTGGAAGTCTGGGCTATGCTAGATTTGGGTTGTTCACGTTCGCTAATGCATCCCGATGTTGTAGCTGCCTTAGAACTGCCCACGTTCCCTTTGCAACGGCTAATGATCTTCACGCAATTGGATGGAACTATGGCTGGGGGAAAAGCGGTCACCCATTCCACAGGGCTGGTCGCTTTGCAAATGGGTACCCATTGGGAGAAATTGCCTTTTGTTATAGCTCCAGTGGGGGGTCCTTTAGTCATTTTGGGAATGCCTTGGTTCGTACAGCAAAATCCTTTTATCAACTGGCTGCATAGAACTGTAACGTTTGCTGATGGATTTTATAAAGCACCAGAAAAAGACTTGTTGGAGGACATTGAGGGGGGATGGGTGGCTACCACTACTGTACAAACACTTCAACCCCTGGAAGGACTGCCTAAGCAATACCAGGATTTGGCAGATGTGTTTGGAGAGAAGGAAGCAGATCGCTTACCCCCTCACCAAAAGACAGACTGTGCCATTGAATTTCTGCCCCATGTGAAATTACCTCACCCAAAAATCTATCCCATGTCTCCCAAGGAGCTGGCCACGCTGAGGGAATTCATTGACAAAAACCTAGCTAGGGGTTTCATTGAGCCTGCAAACTCCCCGGTGGGGGCACCTGTTGTCATGAGTACCGTTGAGCTGAAGGCATCAGCACAACGGCACACATGACAATACCTATCAAGCAGGGGAAGGGATTTAGGATAAGCAAAGCACGCACAACAAAGGACACAGATCCCGAAGAGAAGGGAAGGTCCCCGGCCGGATGACCCAGCCATCGAGACACAAAAGAGGAAGAAGGAAAGACAAAAGCAGGGCGGGTCACAAGGCACACCTGAAGCTGTCAGCAAAGCGCAACGGAGATCGCCCAGCTGACAGCAATCACCGGCCGGGGAAAGAAACCGATCATGGGCGAAGCTCGGGGCACCAGCAGGGGCCCTGCAACCCTTCACCTACCGGCACGGAAGCATGCAGGACAAAGGGGGGGTGACGCAACCCAAAGTAAGGGGGCGCTGACCGGCGCGGGCTATTTAAACCCCGCACCGGCGCGCTCCCTTCACTCTCAGCTTTTTTCGCGTCTAGCACTACGTTTGAATAAACCTGAACCTGCTCTTCACCGAATCAGCGTCTGTGTTTTACTCAGCGGTAGGCAGCGCATGACACCTGTTCTCTTTAGACCAAAAAAGGATGGTTCTTTGAGGCTATGTACCGATTTCCGCGGGCTCAATGCAGTATCAATATTAAATAAATATCCTTTACTCCTTATCAAAGATATGTTATCACATCTGGCCAGAGGCAAAATCTTCTCTAAATTGGATTTAAGGGAAGCCTACTTTCACATTCGCATAAGGGAAGGGGATGAGTGGAAAACAGCATTTAACTGTCCTCTTGGGGCTTTCCAATACAAAGTCCTGCCTTTTGGTCTGTCTGGGGCACCTGGGGTTTTTATGCAACTTATCAATGAGGTCTTGCATGACCACCTGTTTAAAGGGGTATTGGTGTATTTGGATGATGTATTGATTTATACTGAAACCATGTCAGAACATATTCACTTGGTGCGTCAAGTGCTTACTAAATTGAGAAAAGCAGAGTTGTATGCTAAACTGTCTAAGTGTGCCTTCCATCAATCACAAATAGATTATCTGGGATATAGAATTTCGGCAAAGGGCATTGAGATGGACCCGGCCAAGGTGGAAGCCATTTTGGCATGGGAGCCTCCCCATACCAGGAGGCAATTACAAAGTTTCCTTGGATTCGCCAATTTCTATAGGGCATTTGCCCAAAATTTTGCTGAAACTGCCCTTCCCCTTACTGAACTATTAAAAACTAAAGCTCAGGGGGATACGCGACGTTCAAAGAACCCAGGAGCGCTCCTGAAATGGACCCCAGCTTGCCAACAAGCATTAGATGCGCTCAAACAGATCTTCACCACTGAACCTATTTTGCAGCATCCTGACCCAACTAAACCTTTCATAGTGCAAGTTGATGCCTCTGATTTCTCCGTCGGAGCACTTCTGCTCCAGTCAGACCAATCTGACACTTTAAAACCCTGTGCCTACCTCTCTCGCAAGTTCACAGAAACAGAGGGACGGTGGCATGTTTGGGAGAAAGAGGCGTTTGCTGTCAAAACCGCCCTGGAAACCTGGCGCCACTTATTAGAGGGAGCGTCCCACCCTTTCGAGGTGTGGACTGATCATAAGAACCTGGAAGTGTTAAGCACCAGTCGAAAACTCAGCCCCAAACAACTTCGCTGGGCTGAATTTTTCAGTCGCTTTGATTTCACACTCAAATTTATACCAGGCAGGAAACACTTTCTAGTGGATGCTTTATCACGCAGACCCCAAGACGCTGGCCCGGGGCCAACGGTACAGGGTACTGTATGGACAGAAAAGCAATTAAGTTTGGCAGCTGTGACACGCAGTCAGACGCAAGCGCAACAGACTCAACGCCAGACCGCTCCGCCTCCCTCCCGTCCAGCGCGCTTGCCAATTCCATCAGACTTGAAACAACAGTTGCTTTTCCACCTCAAAACTGATACTTGGTTGCAGGCAAACCTACACACTGTAACTTTCACTGACGACTTTGCCTGGCGGAACGATCGTCTGTATGTCCCTGAGGCATTACGAAAGATGATTCTCCAGCGCTGCCACGACGATAAGTTGGCCGGACACTTTGGCTATCTTAAAACTCTTCACCTGGTCAGACGGCAATTCTGGTGGCCAACTCCGCTAAAGGACCTGAAGGCATATGTCACTGCATGCCCTGTGTGCGCAACAACAAAGCGCAAAACTGGCAAGCTTCAAGGCCGCCTACAACCTGTAGCAACCCTGTCCTACCCATGGCAGGACATATCCATGGATTTTATTGTCGACCTCCCACCCAGTCAACGTAAAACAGTCATTTGGGTGGTAAAGGACTTTTTTTCAAAACAAGCGCATTTCATCCCATGCGCTTCTATCCCCACCGCGCAACAGCTGGCACGCCTATTCCTCATACATGTGTACCACCTCCACGGAATCCCCGCCCGTTTGGTGAGTGACAGAGGCTCACAATTTACGTCACAGTTTTGGCGGGCATTTTTAAAACTGCTTGGCACCAAACAAGCCCTTTCCACCGCGTGGCATCCGGAAACGGATGGATCTACTGAGGCAGTTAATTTCACACTAGACAATACTTGCGGGCATTCGTCAATTATCAACAGGACAACTGGGTAGACCTACTCCCATTTGCTGAAGTTGCCTACAACAACGCCGTTCATCAAAGCATGGGTCAAGTGCCTTTTAAAGCTGTCTTCAGCCGTGAGTTCGTCCCGATACTCGAACTTCCGCATCCGCAATCACTGCCAGCCTCTCTCACTGACTGGGCTGAAACTCTAAAAGACTCATGGCAAAACATTCAACAAGCCCTGGGCCATGCACAAACCACCTATAAAAGACATGCTGATGCCAGACACTCCCCTGAACCTACATTTGCTGTGGGGGATAAAGTCTACCTATCCACGAAATTCATCAAATCACCACAACCCTCTAAAAAACTTGGTCCTAAATTTGTGGGTCCTTTCCCCATTATTGCACAAATTAACCCTGTCACTTTTAAACTTGATTTACCCCATAATCTTAAAGGTTTACATCCTGTTTTCCATTGCAGCCTCCTCAAACTGTACCTGCAGTCGGACCGCTGGCATCCCCAACCAGCCCCACCACCTCCCATCATGATCGATAACCAACAACACTTTGAGGTTAAGGAAATCCTTGACTCACACCACCAGCGTTCTACTTTGCAGTATCTCATCCGTTGGAAACATTTCCCTCATCCTGAATGGGTTTCTGCTCATGATGTTTGATCACCCCACCTTGTTGCTCGTTTTCACTCTGCCTACCAGGACAAGCCGGCTCCTTAGCATTTTGTGGGGGGGCGATATGTCATGTTCACCATTTCAATGTTCTGTTAACATCGTAACATTTCACATATCAAACCTTTCATCCGTGTATCCTACGCTTGTACTTTTGCTGGTATTTTCCATTCATGCTCTACGTTTTGTTTTGTTACTTTGGAATGTATGTTTGGGTTTGCAATCCTGTTCAAGGTTACTTTCCCAGGCACATGTAACGGTTGCTAGCACCTGGGAGGGGGTGGTTGCTAACGAGCGCTCGGGGCGGGACTGGGCTGGAAGCAAGGCTTTTAAGTTTGTATTTGGCGCGCTTTTGCTCATTCTCAGCTTTCTCTGTATTTGCATACTATTCCTTTAATAAATCAGTTATCTTTAAGCCCGAGCTTGTGAGACTGAGTATTTGGGATTAGGCAACCATTACACATCCTTATCTGTGTTGGATAACATTTTTAACTGAAAATGACAACATTTTTTAAACAGAAATCACTTCAATCACTGAGAATAATTCCCATTTCAGTTTCCTGGGACTTTTGACTAGGTTTTGTTGGTTCTTTTTGCTTTCTTGGAAGGGAGGGAGGGAGATTATTTTGAAAGGGATTGGAAATAAGCACCAGGATCAGTTTGCAAACTCTTCTCTTTTACTGAGGGAGTAGACTGAATTATCCCCACCCCACCGTGATCCCAAGTTAGAATTCCTTGTATGGCACAGCATCTAGAGCCAACAGCCTAAAGAGGGATGCCTGAACAGAATCTTGCCCACTTCACTCACATGATCCAAAATTCTAGTGAGAAGAACTGCGGAGAAGAGCCAGTATGGGGAGCATTGAAAGTAAAAACAGCTTCAGAAATACATCTTGTATGGCAATGTTTCTCAACCTTGGCAACTTTAAGATGTGTGGACTTCAACTTCTATGCTGGCTACAGAATTCTGGGAGTTGAAGTCCACACATCTTAAAGTTGCCAAGGCTGAGAAACACTGCCGTAAAGTGTCATGACACTTACTCTCAGAGAAGCATGCAAACTGATTTCTTAACAGAAAAAACCAACTGCAACTAAGGTAATACTCTAATGAGTAAAAATAAAAATATATATTTACTGCATCAAAAAAGACAACACGAATGCTGCTGAGTTTTCCAGGCACCTTTCTATGTACCATGCTTTCCTATTCTGATTATACTTTTTACTAAACTTCAAGTTTATAGTTCTGTGGGAATGGGTCTATTTACCAGACAAAGACTATTTTGCAAATTGTTAAATCAGCTAAAAAAACTGAAAACAAATACTTTAAAGTTGTAAGTGTAAGCACTTTTCTTGGAGCAATGCCCACAAGAACAATGGGTTTAGCATGCATAAAATTGCAATATTGCAATGTAAAGAAATCAATTAACTCAATAAAGGTATGCTTTAGATGCTGGTATTATACTTTTTTAGTTGTCTTTTGCAGTTCTACCATGCAGTTTGTATTTTCCATAAGTTACTCTGGGTATTTTTAACAGAAAAGTTAAAACTATTACATAATAAAGGTTTAATGATGTGAAACCTTTTATTAAATGTCTTTTATTCAGTAAGTTTTGGATTATAATATTGAATACCTTCCAACTAGATGAACAAAGAACTTTGAATTTTTCCATCCATAATTTTATGCTTCTCACTTCACAATTGCCCCAAATGTCATTTGTTTAGCATACAAGTTCCTATGTGTTTAGTACATTCCTGTGTGTGTGTGTGTGTCTAAAATATAAGTTAGAAAGCCACTCAACATCCTGTGTATGCACACTTTGGAGCAAGACAGATGCCCATGCCAGTTAGTAGGTGTCATGGGAAAGTGTCATTCTGACTGACTCAAATCTTACAGAAGTTTATGCCTCCAATTCCTTATTTGCAATTGTCATGTGGCTTCGTTATGCATCAATATGCAGAGCATAACATGGACTCTTGATCAGAGAGAATGACTGTCTTAATTGCAGCAGTTTTCCCACATGACTGTGGAGTTCCAGGGACAGTGACTATTTTCTGGAAGTTGTTTGTGGCATTCTGAAACTGGCTTATTGGCAGCCTCAAAGTTGATCTTATAATACTGTTTGTCGCCACTGCATTTATTTATTTTATTAAATTCAAAGGCCACCCAACTGCAGATGATTTTGGGCAGCTTAGGTTTAAAAAGTAAGAAAACCATAAAACAAAGGGAAAAAAGAACCATGGACATCCAGAAAGACATACTATACAGTATCATAGGAAACTAGCTGAAACTGATGCTTCAGACACTGTTGTTAATTTTTCCTTTACCAAAGAGCGACAGATTTTTAGTGTTTAAGCCATATAAAGCCACAATATGTAAGTTTCTGTATGATTCTCCCCTCCTTTTAGAGAGATGTCTTATATGATCAAACCAGTCTTTATCACTCATTGATAGATTTCTGTGGGAGGCTAATAGATTTCTGTGTTTTACCAGGGAAGGAAGAAGTGCATGCTATTAGCTATCACTACTGTAAAATATACTTCTCCCTCATCCTCCCTTTTTTCATGTGGACAACCAGGACAGAAGTCAGGACATACCACGATTGGAAGCCAAGTCGGAGCTACAAAAATCCAGGCACGCATTAGATGGCAACAAAGAGACTCCCAAAACAAAACTCTTTTTGCAACCCAGGAGAGCTACCGTCCAGCCATCCAGGCTGCTGCTTTAACATGCTTTCGCAGGGTTGGGGGCTTCTGGCTGGGTTCTTATGTATCAGCCCACATTTAAAACACATGTTCACGTACAGCGGGGCTGTCAGCGCGGAGGCGTTTAACTGCAACCTTTCAAGGACGTTACTTTGCCACATATCCTGTGTGGAAATCCACATCTAAACTAGACAGGGATCCCTCCCCCATTTAAATTTAACCTGTTGAGAAATGCTCAACATTAAGGAGCAGTATATTTACATGTACTAAGTAACGCTCACATTCTTGTACTGCATGTAAGAGCCAAGGTAGAAATCTAAACTTCATAAATTTTACTAATATTTTCTGTCTGTACGCCCACTTCGATTTTCCTCGCTTTCTTTGTTAAAGGCGTTGACCGTCGGTATTTGTAACATAAGCCATCGGTTAAGTCAGCTTAATGACTTAAGCCATCGCATATCGCATCATTTACCTAATCAATTTTGTAATTGTTTGCAACAGGTTTTTAAAAAAAATATTCCGAGGGATTTCCTTACTTCTTGCGCGGGTAGGAAACCCCATTCCCAAATAAGGTTTTTGGAGCTTCCTAACATTCACACGGGTACAGTAATTTTAATCTCTTCTTCCTTTTAAAACAACTTATTCTGGCAGGTAACAATATGACGCTTCAGGATAGGAGGGAAGGGGACCGATTCCCTCTGGACTACGTTTCCCAGCGTGCCATTGGCGTCTGAGAGTCACCACGAGTGGGCGGAGTTACAACAGCTGAGGCGCGTCTGAATGCTTGGAGCTAGTTCCCCGAGCGAGCTCATTTGGCTCGAAAGCGGAGCGGGTGTTGGGCATGGCGAGGGAGCTGCAAGTTCGCGGGGCTTGGGGGCTTCTCGGCATTTTCTGCTGCTCCGCGGTGTCGTTTGTGCTGCGGAGTGAGAACGAGCGGCCAATTATTGGTAAGTTGAAGAGCACTGATGTTGCAGGAGCAGCGAAGATGACAGTTAGCCATCCAGGACTTCGTGCTTTTTGTGTTAAGAAAGGGAAAGAGCAGCGGGCGCGTTTCCGCGTGAGTGTGGAGGTGTGGGTATGAGAGAGAGATCAATCTCGCTTCCTCCCGTCCCTTGCTTTTCCAAACAAAACGCGATGTTTATAGCCTTCGACGCCGCCACGTGGCTTAAAGACCTAAATGGAAGCGTTTTCCGAGTCTTCGCTGTGATTTCTCCTGAGTGCTTGCCCAAAAGGAAACCTTCTTGACTTTAGAGTTAATCCTTACTTCGGCTAGTAAGTCTGTTCCTCCCACTGAAATCCGTTACATTGACTTCTCGGAAGAAGTACTAAGGCGTGAGTAGGACGTCTTGATAGATGTTTTCTTGTTCTTTCTGTTTCCCCTGTTATGCTAATGTTGAAGTGGGTGTAACTTCCGACGAATGTGGTTGGAGGTAGGTTAGAGTAATGAGTTTTATTTTTTAAAATGCTTAGTTAAAATGAAATAATACCTAATCAAACATGAAATAAAACATTTGTGGTTCACTCTTGGATCTTGAGAATCCTGTGGAGTGACAAATGATCTAGTCTTACCAAGATATTTAGGCTGTATACCCAGATACAACTGTATACAAAGGATGCTGCTAGAAAGAACAGCTGAAATGAAAAGAAGTGGGAGACAACAAAGAGCCAGTTGGAGTAGCAATGTATATAACTGGATTGCTCTAAGTTTTGAAGAATGTGCAAGACTGACAAAGAGGCAGACACAGTGAAGACTTGTGGTCATCAGCTCCTGGAAGGAGAAGCCACTTGAACTAATCTCACTGAATTGATTCAAACTAAACCAAAATGATTTCATTCTCCAAGGATTTTGTTTTCAACTTGAAATTAATTTAAATGTTTTCAAATGTTTCTTTGGATTTGGAGGATGGATATAACAGGATAATGATAAATGGCAAATTAAGGTTTGCAGCTTGCAATCAAAGGCCTGCAATAAGTATATACAGTATACACATACCTTTATATACCAGCTGTAAAGATATTGATTCACAAACTCCACCCAGTTTAGCCAAAAGATTTATTCATTTTTTTCAAAAAAATTGGTTCAATCATGTCCGATTCTCAGAGACTGCCTAGACAAGTTCCTGCAGTTTTCTTGGCAAAGTTTTTCAGAAGTGGTTTGCCATTGCCTCCTTCCTAGGGCTGAGAGAAAGTGACTGGCCCAAGGCCACCCAGCTGGCTTTGTGACTAAAGTGGGACTAGAACTCACAGTCTCCTGGTTTCTAGCCTGATGCCTTAACCACTATGCCAAACTGGCTCTCCAATTTATTTTAGCTATCATTAAAAAGAATTATTACAGCTGTGCATGCTTTGAAAATGATGTGGAAGAAGTGGTTTGGACAAAGCTGTAAAAAAAAAATTGGCTTGCTTTAATGAAGACTCGTGTACGTTTTGAAACATTTGGAGTTTGTTGTTTTAAGCATGCACAATCCTGTTATACAGCTGCCCAGCAGAAATACACCAGCATATTCACCCAAGCTTCTCTTGAATAGAGACAGCATTATTACAGAACAGGTCTATCTGTGTGGTTGCCAAGAGTCGCACTGACTTGGTGGTAAGTCAAAAAACCCTGACAGCTCATGGGGTTTATATTGGCATTACCCATATATCTGAAGAGCTATTCGATTGTTGGAGCAGTTGCTTTTGCCCTTGGTCAGCTCTTTTACTTTGGGGGTTGTGGGAAAAACTGGTTCTTTATCAGTGATTGACAGACTATTCTTATGTAGATATTTATTTAGAAATGTGAGTGAGCAGTCAACCCCAGACACTGGCTGATCCCTGCATGATTAGTCTGTCTGTCTGGTCTTTGTACCCAATTAGATGACTTCATGTGTTTTTAGCTGCACTGGATTTTGCTGAAAGAAAAACATCTAATGCTAGATGGCCTTTCAGGTATTGTTGTTTTATAAGTCCCAGTAGTCATAAAATCATAGGGTTGGAAGGGACCTAGGAGGTCTTCTCGTCCAACCCCCTGCCTAAGCCCAAGGCAGGAATCTTCATACCACCTTGGACAAACAATTGTCCAATCTCTTCTTGAAAACCTGCAGCAATGGAGCACCCACAACTCTGGGAGGCAAGCTGTTCCACTGCTTAATAGTTCTCACTGTCAAGAAATTCCTCCTTGTTTCCAGGTTGGATCTCCCTCTGACAAGCTTCAACCCATTGTTTCTTGTTCTACCCTCAGGTGCTATGGAGAATAAATCCACAGCACCTGAGGATGCCACCCTTTTCCCTGTGGGAGCCCTTCAGGTATTGGAAGACCGCTATCATGTCTCCCCTCAGTCTTCTCTTTGTTAAGCTAAACATACCTAGTTCTTTTAGCCGTTCTTCATAGGATTTAGCCTCCAGACTCCTTATCATCTTTGCTGTTCTTCTCTGTACTTTTTCTAGAACCTCAGCATCTTTTTTGTATTGTGACCAGAACTGGACGCAGTATTCCAATTGTGGCCTCCCCAGTGCAGTATAGAGCAGTACTATCACTAACCGTAATCTTGATACTCTCCCTCTGTTGATGCATGCTAGTCCAGCAAGCGTGGCCAGTAATGAAGAATGCAGGTGTTATATTTATGCATCATTTAGAAGACAGCAATTCACCACTTTTCTCTAAACACTGAGTGAAGCTATACAAAAACAAATGAGACTTTTTACAGTGGATCAAAGTAAATTGGTCTGCCTTCCAGAATTTGGTGGAGAAAAAGCAAAACCGGATTTTGTTCCAAATGATGGGACCCTTCAAGAGACGTATGCTAACTGGGATTCTTCAAGGGATATATGCTGTGTATCAGTGGACTTTCACTGCATACTATTTGTCTATGTTTAATATTTAGGCTTTAAACTTTCCATGTCATTATGAAGGTATCTGTCAAGTAAACAAACTGCAGCTAAGATACACATGAAGTTAAGTTTGGGAGTCACAAGTGGTTTTTGTAAAATATTTTATAATATGATGTAAGGTATCAGTTGTTTTGATACTGTACTATATTTCTACAGAAATCAACTCTGCTGCCCTTCAGATATTTTGGACTATAATTACAATCATTCCATAGTGACTGAGAATTATGGAAACTATAGTACAATACATCTGGAGAGCTCCTACTTGGAAAGTATTGACATCTAATACATAAGTTGCTGTTTGAGTGAGATGGGCAGTGACTAAATTTGAAATATAAATAAATAAATAATTATTATATTTATTTATATTTTTTAATTTTATAATAGAAGTATTATATACTCTTGATTTTTAGCATCGGTTTAAAGTGGGTTTATAAAATTGCTAGTAATTTAATCTGTTCCTGTTTAAAGTTGCTGTTTTTCTTCTGGTCACAACCTTTACTGTGTCACTGAAGCCCTGGAAGGAAAAAGCGTCAGTCAGATCCAGCATTTTAATGAAAGCTGTTGAGCGAGTATATTGGAATGTTTTGAGCAGATGGCTTTTTTTTTAATGGTTGTGCAATGGATCTTGCAGTGACATTGCATAATTTACTGGAAAATATTGAAAATATTTTACTATGTTTTGGTATGCACCTTAAGTTAAAAAAAAATGAGAAGATTCAGTTTCTTCCACAGTACCAACATAGCTAGTATGTACCACACTAGCTGAAAAAATAATTACTTGCTGAAATCTGCCTCCTTTATATTAAATTTTGAAGAGCAAAGCTAGTCAAAGATAAAGCATTTCATATTTAAACAAGCTGGGTTTTTTAAAAAGTAATTAAAAGTTGGTCTGATTACAGCTTCTAGAAGTCTAGTCAGCATGACCAAAATGGCCATCCTGGCTGGGAATTTAAAAGCTATAGTCCAAGAGATTTGAAAACCACCAAGCTGATGAAGCTTGGAACTACAGCATAAAACATACTTTTAAATGGCCCATTGTTTTATGCTCTGCATTCTACTGCTCACCCCTAAAAGGAATAGCTTGATGTATATGCATTATAGTCTCATGTTCTCCTTCTTTGTTAAGGCCATTTCACATTTCTCATATGGAAAGTTTCAGTGTAAGATGCAGTCAAATTAAGCAATCAGGTAATTGGTTATAGTGAATATACACAAGGAGTTTGAGATGTATTTGTCATTTTGTCACTTTTCTTGATTTTGCATTATTTCAGTGAATCGCAAATTATAGTGATGTGGCTTTGCCAGATAGTCCCAAATATGGACAGGTTTTTAATTCTTTGTAGAAACAGGTGACTTTTCTGTTGCATGATGACAGTATCTGATGCTGAGACAGATTTATTCTTTTAGGGATCCAGACAACTATTGAACAATATGAAATATATTATTTAGTACAGCTCTTACTATTTCATCATCAGCCTCTACATTCTAGGCTCAGAATGCTGTCAATATATAATATACATTATCTCTTTTTCTGGATGGTCTTAGGAATATTAGCTCAGGAAACAGATTTTAAAAGTTTTCAAAAGTTTGGAAGTTCTTACATTGCTGCTTCATACGTGAAATTCATCGAATCAGCTGGAGCAAGAGTAGTGCCAATAAGGTAAGCTGATAAGAACCACATGCTCACATTATATGCCAGCCATAAAAAATGGATGCTATAATTAAATTTGTCTTCAAGATGCCACATGATATAATCCAGTACGGAAGCTTACTCAGGACTTAATATTCCCCACTGGGGAAGTAGAAGCAGCTGTTAGGGATGAGCCTCTTGAGAATTGGAATGTCAGTCTTCAAGGCTGGAACGAAGTAATATTTTCCTGGTGTGACTGTACTTGCAAAGCTGATGTTGTATGCAATAATTAGAGTGTTGAAGTGGGAATGGGGATGTCTGTTCAAATTGCTATTCAGCAATTCATTAGAGTGAGCTCCAGTGTGGTGTAGTAGTTAAGGTGGTAGACTAGGATTGAAGAGACCCATGTCCAAGTCCAACCTCAGGCATGGAAGCTCACTTACTCTTAGCTCAGCCTTCCTCGCAGGGTTGTTGTGGTGGTAAAATGGAGGAGAAAGAGCAATACACACTGCTTTAAGCTCCTAGACAAAAGGCAGGATATAAATATACCCCCCACACACCAAAACAAATCACTGGGCTAATCATTATTTCTCAGATCGTTCTGAAGCTGAGATGGAAAATCCAGGACCAGTCATATATGCTGCCTTAAGTTTCTTGGAGGAAAGAGTTACCCCCATAATAATCCCATTAAAAATATTGCAATCCTAAAAAATTACTGTCTTAAGGTGATCCAGTGTCATGGTTACTGATTCAATGTTCCTAGAAAACATTGTAATGGGTTCCCATGCCATGGGGCCGACATGAGTTGCTGTATGGGAGGGGGCTGCTGTTCCTTGTACCAGGCTGTGATGCGAGGAGTGAAGAATGAGGAATGCATGTTTGGGTTATCTCGCCTTGTCAAGGACTTTTCCCGCAGACTGGCAGGAACCGTTAGGAGCACCTGTGGGCATGGAATTGTACTGACTTTGGGGGGAGGGACTGGGAGTTGCTTGGGGTTTTATTGGGAGACATCCCCTGCTTTCACTATTCTCAGCTTTGCTTGTGATCCTGCATACTATTCATTATTAAATCAGATATCCATGAAAGCCTTGTGTGAGTCTGATGGTGATTTTGAATAGGCAATCATTACATCCAGTGATTAGTTTGAATCCAGGCTTCCCCATCATAATCCATACATGTAGTTCATTATACTTCCTAGTAAACGTACTGTGAGAAGGGTAGTAAACTTTATTTTGGGTAGTTCATTCATATAAAGTAATTAGGTGTTACTAAAGATTAATTTTATTTGCATCTAATGACTACAAATTTTTTGTAATCTGACACTGGAATGGTATATACTTATGCTAAAACTTCTAATTTTAATTATTATAGATTGAATCGTTCCAATGAAGAGTATGATAAGATATTCCATTCTATAAATGGGTAAGTGTACTAATAAGTTAATTATCAGGCAGCAGTGGAAGGAGCATCAGGACCTGAAATGATATTGAAGACCTTGATTTCAGTTTCTAGCCAGCCAGGAATTTCATAGGATGACAATTACAGAGAGTAGCCTACCTTATAAGGAAGATGGTGAAAAAATTTGTAAACTACTTGATGTATAAAAAGTCATTGAGAGTAATAAATTGTAGCAATGCAAATAGGTTTATATCGGTGAGCCTTTAGCAACATCTTAATGATGCAAAAAGTTGGGAACTATGGTTCAGTGATCTCTGAAGGATCAAAAGTTGCTTAGCACAAGGTTGAATATATGTCCAGAATGGTGGTTCTTCATCTGTTTTGCTGGCTCGTTTAATAACTGGGACATGGATTGCTCCTGAGAAACATTCTACTTCATAATGCATTTTAAGTAAGTACAGACTAGAACTGTGCAGATCTTTGTTGGATATTGGCCTTTTAGAACAATCAACTTGAAACTGTAGAGTGGTTGAAGAAGAAGCCCAAATGAAGCTTATTAAGTTGCACTTACTGCTGCTCTGTTGTATTCGCTGATCATTCCTTTTTTTAAATAGATATTAAAACTCTTTCCTTCATAGCCCTCATTTAACTGAGGTCAGTTGCAATTTTGTTCCTGATAATAAAATCGTTGTAACTTTGCTTTCTTAGGATACTTTTTCCAGGAGGTGGTGTTGATCTTAAGACTTCTGAATTTTCCAGAGTTGCTAAGATATTTTATAAAAAAGCACTAGAGGTAAGTGTTTTAGCATGCAAGAAATTGCATTAGACGTTTGAGACCTGAAGGCTACAAGTGATTCATGTTTACACAATTTTACGCTTGCATACACCTTGTCAATAGAGGTGTGTACTTCAACTTAATATACATAAGATGTATCATGATGAGTGTATTTATTTATTTATTTGTCAAATTTATATGGCCGCCCATCTCACAGGAATGATATGTGTAAATTAAATAGCTCTAACAGATGCATTTCAAAGATAAATCCTATTATCTTAAAACAGTATATTAAATTGCCTTTTTCCTTAGCCTTTTTTTAGCCTGTATTAGTTTAACCACTGAACAGAACCCTGCATGCAGGAATGGGCTGAATCGTTACTTATGTCTCTGCTAATTAAAAACAACTGGACACTGATCTTTGAAAAGAAGTAGACGACTTGTCAATTCAGGAAGAAGTTAAGAAAAAGTACTTGTGGAACAATTACCCACAATCATCTGCTTCTCTATTCTCAAAGCTACAGTCGTGTTAATTTAATTTTGCTTGTTTGTTTGATTTATATCCTCCCTTTCTTCCCGTTGCTCAAGGCAGAATACCAATACAATGCCATGTCTAGACTGCTTTATTGCTATAGTGGATAATGAAGCTAATACAGATTTCCCTACAAGGATGGTTTTGGAGGTCAAATATAGTTCTAATGTGGTGATTGCTGGTTGGGGTTGATGGATGTTATAATTCAAACTGTTTAGCAGAACCCGTGTTTAGAAGACTGGTCTAAGTTCTGTGTATTGACCTAGACTTTTTTTCCCCATTACCGTTTTCTAGGCCAATGACAGAGGGGATTATTTTCCAGTATGGGGGACATGCCTTGGACACCAGTTGCTCACCTATCTCACGAGTGGAGAAAACTTGCTCATTCGGACTAATACAGATGGCTTTATAATGCCACTGAATTTTACTCAAGGTGAAAATTCACAGTTTTAGCCAACAGAATGTTTCTGAATTCTGCTGGGGATCATAGAATTGATGCATTAATAATTCCTGAGGCTCAATGAAGTAGTAGTTTGGGAAATGCATGACACATGAGAGTCATCTTTTTCCCTTGTGAAGGGGAACAAAATAGCTACCTTTTCTCAGCTGTTACAGTGGAAATGCAATGTGGATTCCTGAAAGTGCTCAGTAAGTGCTCTACTTACAACCACAATTGGGACTGGAATTTCCATCATAAGGTGCTGCAGTTGAATCACCATGTGACTGGACCCTATTTTACGACCATTTTTACGACAGTCTTTAAGTGAATCCAACTTCCCCATGGGCATTTTTGTGCCAGAAAACAGCAAAAAAGTAACAAAACATGATCATGGGACCATGGGACACTGCAACCAGTTGTAAATGCAAGCTGATTGCCAAGTGCCTGAAATGCAATTATGTGACCGTGGGGTGTTGGCGCGAAGTTTTGCGATGCTCGGAAGTGCTTTACAACTGTAAAGCACCCATTCCAAGGCTGTCGTAACTTGGGAACAATCGTAAGTCGAGGACTACCTGTATTTAGTAATTCTTCCTAATCAGCATTTTCAGTTGTGGAGAAAAGAAGGGTATATTTGGGGGTGGGGGAAGTGGTGTCTGTGTGCCCGTCTGCCTTGTAGCTAGCTTCTGAAGATCTGGTCTACATCTAGAGCAGCCCAAAAGTAGTCAACCTTTGTACTGATAACGTGTTGGATGTTTTTTAGCTATAGTAACAGAATCCTCTGCTTGATCAGAATAGAGGAAAAAAACACTTATATGATACATTCCATTTAATGACAGCAGTACTGAGTTAGGAACAACACAATGTAGTTCCCAGCTCAGTACTGCTGTGACACTCATTCCTTCAGAAATATATGGGTTATCGTTTTCTTGATTAAATTCAAAAGCCGCTCATAAGAATTGCTTTAAAATGTATGATGAAGATGATATATTTGAATAATCATGACACTAATACTTTCACTGTATAAAACTTGAGCAAGGCATAAGAAAATCTAGAGCCCCATTCAAGCTTTCATTATCTAGGGCACTTAATACGTGAGCATGCCATAAAAGCTCCCCTGGATACTTCTCACTGAATTGGCTGCTGGACATAACCACGCGTTTGGCACAGATGTCTGCAGCAGGGAGGCTAAGTGGCCATCTACTTGAGAAAGATGGGGGCCTGGCTCATGTCTGCAGTCCAAATCTGAGCGAACAAAAGGGTGCCCTACAGTTGGTAATATTGGCCTGGTTGGCACAACTCGGCAAAGGATAGGATAGAATATTGGATTTTGACTTAGTAGGTGGTGAATGTAGCCACCATGGTTTGCAGATTGTGGTATGTAGCCTAGCATGAAATTTGAACCCAGTCATTGCCTCTTCTTAATGCAGAGTGGTGTTTTCTTCTCTTTTGGGTGTAAGGTGCAAACCGCAGCAAGATGTTCCAGGATTTTCCTGAAGATATATATGAACTGATAGCTTCAGAGCCTGTGACTTCACACTTTCATTTCTGGAGCCTATCTGTGCAGGTAATTTCTTGTCATTAATAAAATGATGCAGATAAAAATGTCCCCTTTTAAAAACTAGATTAAATCATGATTTCTTTTTTTTAAACAGAACTACACTGAAAATGAGAAACTACGCAACTTTTATAAGATCTTAACAACTAATTTTCATACTGTGGAGTTCATATCCACCATGGAAGGTAATAACCTAATTAGCTTCTAAATGATGTCTAGAACTGAAAATAGAACTGAAAATTGTAGCTATTATGTGGATACTTAGTGGGCAGCCTATGGGTGAAATCCAATAATGTTTCTGCATTGACAACATGGTGCAATAGGTTTTCTCTTTCCTCTCTACCCTCTTCAACATCCCCCGAATCTGCTATTGGTGATGGGAAAGAAGAAAAAAGAGGAAAATCCCACGATGGAGATATTTGTTCAGATAATGTAAGATGGATTCCAGGGGTTATTTTGCCTCTTTCTGTTTCCTTATACAGTTAAAACTACAAGGTGTGTATTGTGAGCTTATTGCATACCACAGTTCTATTCCTACGAACATAGCAAAGGAATTGGAAAAGATGCAACACAAGGATGTCAATTTATAAATTTTGCATTAGTGGAGGAAATAGGAAGGCTAGGAAAAACATGAGTGTGAAATGTTCTGCAGCCACCCTATATTCTCCCTGATCTGTAGACTTTCAGATGTATCTAACTAAAACTTCAGCATGCTTATGTCAGTTGTAGTCCAGCACCAAGTAGACTTCAAGTGGAGGAAGTCAGTTGCAAGTGTTCTCATCTTCAGTGGTGGTATGTTATAGCGTTCAGATTATTGGGTAGGTGGAAGAATGTTACCAAGTTGGAATGATTGTATTGTTAATTTATTTATTAAATTTATACACCACTCATCTCACTATAAAAGTGACACTCGGTGGCTTACAAATAAAGCCATTAAAAACACTATAAAAATAGAAACAAATACAAAAGATAGAAGAAGGTAAAAGAGGAAAACTAAAAGGCGGAGAGAGCACCTTCGTACCACCAACCACCCCAGGGCTGCCTACCACTCTTGGACCCCCAAGCTAGTTTGTTTGTTTGTTTGTATTTATTTATTTATTTATAAATTTATTCACTGCCCATCTCCCCCTCATGGGGGACTCTGGGCGGTTTACAATAAAATGCAGTTAAAACCTAAAACCATTTCAATATAACAATACAATAAAATAAGAATATAGTAAAATCTAAGTGGCAAAGTTGGCAGAGCCAGGTCCTGAGAAGAGTGGGGGCCAACCTCACCTCAGGGGCAAGATGCTCCACAGGGCTGTGGCAGTGGCAGAAAAGGCTCTCCTAATTTATGTTAGTTTAGTTAAGTTAGTAGTAATGTTACTATTTCTTAATTGCCCTTTTAAAAGAGTTGTTGAAAACTCTATGCTCAGCAGGGCCATAGTGTAGCAATAGAGCACTAACTCTGGCATCTTTAGTTTTAAAATGGTCATAGTTCAAGCAAGAGAAAAGACATGAGGCTCTGGGCAGCTGCTGTCAAAGTAGACAACACTGGGATGGGTGGCACAGTGGTCTTTCATCTACCCATGTTCTAATATCCAAGAGTAGCCCTGTTAGTCTTTAATCTAACAAGAGATGTTGCCATGTAAGCTTCTGTAACAAGAATTCATTTCATTGTATCCATTTTGACAACATAGGCTCTTAATTTATGAAGATTTATTTAGCAGTACATTGGATGATAATTCTGAGATGCTGCTTTTTGTCCCTAGTCACAAGATCCTCAAATAACTCTCTTTGAAAATGATAAAGAGGAATAAATTTTGGTGTTGCACTGTTGCTGTATAATGGCTAAGACTGTTCTGCTTTTGTAGCTTACAGATACCCTTTTTATGGTGTCCAGTGGCATCCAGAAAAAAATCCATTTGAATGGAAAAATTCAACTGGCATTCCACATTCCTCAGCAGCTATAAAAGTAACATTTTTCATAGCTGACTTCTTTGTCAATGAAGGTATGTAACCTTAGTAAGGGACGTGGATGGATATAATGAAACATTTATTTCAAAAGAAAAGAAAAAAAAACATATCATTTGGACTGCAAATATGACATTCCTATTAATGGAATAATTTTTCAGCCCTCCCAGACAGGAAACATGACCAGATGAGCTACTTCTACTTTATTGTTAGCTACATTAACAGAATCTTGCAAGTCTGAAAGTACAAATCTCCCACTGTCCCTATTTACTGCCTGATCAGTTAGGGAAGGTCCTTTCTAAGTTTCTTTCTCTGCCTGTTACTCAGTTGCGGGCTGCTCCTTCCCCTTCTGTCTGATCATTTGCTAGGCAGCATCTCTTCCCCCTGTCTTCCAAGGTCATTCTCACATTCCAATATGACAATATAGCAAATTATTTTGTAGATTTTATTTATGTTAAGGGTCTGAAAAACTAGATATTGAGGCTGCAGTATTTAAAATTATACTCTTACTTCAATTGCATTGCACACAAAAGATTTATTCCACAGTAACTTTGACCTGTTACTTTTCTTTTGTGAAAAGGCCATCTACTATAAACCCAATATAAAGCTGAGATTTTACCAGTGCTAGTTTCAGCAGCATACATTTCCCTTGTTATCTTTCAATATGGTGATTCAGAGAAACCTACAGGGAAGGGCAGGGTTGGAAAAAAACAGTTTTAAGTCTGGGTCATATCCTCTAAACTGTAATACCCCTGAAGTTTCTGTATTCATAGAAGGGAACTTGAAGTCTCTATGCATCTTTGGCTCTGGATTTTATTTAGGGTTAGGATGTCTAATAGTAATGTTAACAAAAGAATTAGTGTTGGACAAGATGACAACATTAAAATAATTTGTATGTCTCCAATATTTTGCAGCCCGGAAGAGCAGCCATCATTTTTCCAGCAAAAAGGATGAGACCGATGTGCTGATTTATAATTTTAATCCTGTTTTCACTGGGACCTTTTCATCTTTTGACCAAGTTTACTTTTTTGATTAAATTTCCAGCCTGAAGAACAGCAGAAGTAGATTTTAAAATGACTTGACGTTTCTGTTTTAAATTGATTCAATGTACTATAAAGGGCAAAAATTCAGATTGCATATAGCTCTTTGTAGAATTTATTTTTCCAGTCCTTTCTGTAGAATCACTCTTTATGTTCTAAGGTGGCTAATTTGGGAAAAGCTGCTGTGTCAGCATCGAGAGAAAATGGCTTGTTGTGAATGTTCTGAATTCCATGAAGTGTGTGCAGGAATATTTCTAAGTGTCCCCAATAACTGTTCAACTCAAGGACAAGGCCTATGACTCCCATATCAGTTCAATCAATAGGAATGGAACAAAAGCAGCACTTGGTGGTTTGGGGGTTATAGCCTAATACAGTGTTTCTCAACCTTAGCAACTTTAAGATGTGTGGACTTCAATTCCCAGAATCCCCCAGCCAGCAACTCTGGCTAGGGAATTCTGGGAGTTGAAGTTCACACATCTTAAAGTTGCTAAGGTTGAGAAATACTGGCCTAATATCTGCAAACGACACAGGATTTGACTTACCATGTCACATTACTACCTGCTTGGTAAAGAGGGGACAGCATCTGAAGAAGTGCTTGCCTGACCCCCAGTACAAATCTGGGTGCTGCTCTTTATTGGGAGAATTACTGAGTTGGTAAATGCTCTACCGGTTGTATATTTTATCCTGAGACTATGTCTGCACTGACCACACGTATTTCATTTGTGTGATTGAGAAATTGCACTTCTCCATTTGTGTTAATTTAAAAATCTTATTTAATGGAAGAAATTGAAGAGGATGGCCTTCACATGAATGAGAATAATGACTTTTCTTCTCTGATCAAGGAACACCTGCTACAGTTGTTTCTGTCCATTGAACAACAGCTTGGTATAAAAGTGCTCAGGAACCGGTCCTTGAACAAAGGACAAAGTTTCTCCTTGGACACACAAAGGAGACAGTTTTGCATATTCTGAGCCTCCCACTGGAATGCCTTTTTAATCTCGTATCTTCAACCTGCCAATTGCTATCAAGTCCCTTCCCTTTCTTATATCTCTCTACATCTTAGCATACTGTTTTACTGTTTGGAGCAGTCATCATCATCCACCCGAACGATGTCCTTCTTTTTTAATCCCTTTCTTGAGATCCCCTTCTTTGATACATCTTTCTTGGAATAATGTGGCACTTAAAAAAAACAGAATTTGATTTAGATCTTGTTCTTGTTCTTCCTTTAGAAACCTTGGTCTACCACAAACTCACTGATATAGCTCATACAGTTTAAGATATACTATTATGATAGAGATAGGTGATCCTTGGTGAGTCCCTGAGCCTCATTAAGTTTCCCTCCCCTACATGTTAATCAGCCTCTTTGCTTTCCACTCATAACCACTCCCTGTGCTGTCCAACCACTTTAAACTGATTGGATTTGTGCAATGCTGTGGAGAAAACTGATACTAAGTACAGCAGTTGTTTCCAAAACCACCTTATACATACCTCCTCTAGGGATCATGGAAACTGAAGTCCCAGCACATCTGGGAGGCATCTTCTTGTGGAGGGTTGAGTTAGACCTTCATGAGCAACCTTTTTTAGTCTTCAGGCAGCATTTTCCCTTACCCTCTGCCAGCTGGTAAACTCATGCTTTCACTTGAGTAGGCAGGGCCTATGTTTTCAGATGCTTTTTTGTGTTTGAGGATGCTTATAAAGCTTCAGATAGCATTTTACCCCCTAAAACTCACCCAGAATGGGAAAAAAAACCCAATTTGCCTTTTAAGTGCATTCCAGCCCACTCAAAACAGAATCTTAACATTTCACTTTGTGAAAGCCATAAAGTGGCTGCTGGAGAACGACTTTCATCCCATTCCAGGGTTATATCAGTCACTATCATTTGACTAGATAAATGGTGCTTGGGGTTTTCTTTTTTAAGTACCTACAAAAATTTGAAGATCAGGGAATCCCTCTTCTAAGATGTCACATTATGCAGTTTAGATCCATGGTTTTCTAAGATTTGTCAGAACTGTTTGACAGCTAAGGTGCTAAATATGCTTAGGGGTAGGTGTGGATTTTTATCTACTGTACACTCAGCACTGAAGTAAAGCATACCAAGATAAAAATTTACTGAATATTAGGTTTTCATATAGTGCAACAAATATGGAAACCTAGATCTGTTTGGATACATAGGTTAAGTATTTGTGACTGAATTTTTTTTTTTTTGAGTAAAATATTATGCTAACACCATAAATACATGTGTGTCTGCCAGTATGGTCTTTTTTTTTGGGGGGGGGGTGCACCTGTGCCTTTAATGGGATAGAGATTTTCTTTACATAACTGATTATGAAAGCCTTTCATGTTGATGGTGCTGTTTATGTGAATTCAACATCAGCCTTTTAAAGTATATAAGATTATTACTTTTTGTATGTGTTTTATAATTGCACTTTTTGTATAGACATTTATCATTAACATGCTGTAATAAGTCAAAGTGGGCAATCCACAGCCTATGGACCAGGCATGATCCACAAACTGTTTTTGTTTGTTTTTTTGCAACCCTTCTGATTATACTGCTGAAACCTGGTGACAAACACCTAATTGATGAGGTCTTCCAAAACTTGGAATAAAGGTTAATTTGTTAAGTTTTAAGTTTTAGAATGGTCTTAAGAAAAGAAACTTATAATCCACCTCTATTCCCCACCCACCCCACTCACAAACTGGGATAACCTAGTAAAATTATTGTGGCCCTTTGGGCTGATAAAGTTGGTCCCAATATGCTAGGATCAAAACTGAATTACTGAATGAGAGGAAGTAAATGTGAATGTATTTTAAATGTTATTTAGTTTCTTCAACTTAATACCGTTATTCCATTTTATTTTTTCACTATATATTTGACTTCAAGCACATGGCCTTGTACTCTCCGCTGAAATGTTTATTGCTGTATAATAAAGGAAATGCAACTTAACTGTGCTTTTAAGAACCAAATGCGTACAATTTCTTACTATCTTCTTAGCATGCATCCATATGGGTAATTTTGATTATCAAAAAGGATGAGGGGGAAGGATAGCTACTCCAGACATTTAAGAAATGGTATTTATGGCTTTGTTTTGAAAGCTGATTCTATTTTTTTTTAAATAGGCACATTCTTTCAGCTCTTATTACTAGGTCTATAAAGACTTAAGTGTCTAATGCAGGATTTGGACACGGAAGTGATAGATGTGAACTGTCAACTATTTCACAATGCAGGGTCTGAGAGCTCAGGATTTTCCACTAGCCATAGAATCTAAATGACCAAACTATGCAACTAGGCACTCGTTTGCTTATCAGGTTATCAGCCTTTACTGTCACTGTGATAATGTCACATCTAAAGCCACTATACTGAGATTTAGGCTTACTATACATATCTAATTAGGACTGAATGTTGTAAGACATCTTCCCTACTGATGTTGGCTGTGGCTGATGGGAGCTTTACCTCAACCCATCTGGACATCACCAAGTTACTAGCACCTCTCCCTGAAAGAGAGCTAAGCCAGTCAGTGCCTGTGAAAACATGACTGGATTCATCTGAGAATCTGCTTAAATTAAGGACTGAATTGTAGAGTTTTCTGACCTGTGTGGCTTTTACTAAGTCCGCACGAGCTGTATCATTTTATGAACAATAGGTGATAAACTGATGGTTTTCTTTAATGCACCGTTCCTTGTTTGGCACTAGGGGGCCTACATAACCCATGTTATTTGATTTGTACTGGATATGTAAACAAAGCCTGGAGCCTTCAGGCAAGGTTTCATATTTTTTGTTTCAAACAAAACTTCAAGGTGCTCAATCAATCTGAAGAAGTAAGATGGCATTGTATGCAGCTGTTAATCTGAGTGAAAACTGGCTGGATCACTTGTTTTAAATGTTAGGTGTGTATGCAAATCCCCTGCATGCTTATTCCAGAATAAGTCCAATTTTATTGGGATTTCATCTCAGGTAAATGTGCATTAAAAATGATATTGTTTAACAAGTCTCATCCATATGGGTTATGCAAGAGAAATATTAGGATAAGCTTACTAAAATAACTATTGCATGATGATGCATCAGTGGTTGGTGACTGGTTAAATTAAGTGAAAAAGAAGGCAAAGGTGTTAAGGTGTGATTTTTTTAACTCTAAAACCTGTATGTGGAGGAACTGCTGTGATGTGTTAATGTGGGCAGCAGAGAATAATATATCTTCCAGCAGGAGCATCTGCAGGAGGTGGTCAGAAACATCAAGATGGTGGCCATGATCACACATTTGTAGCCCTGCCCTTTTTTACATGTGAGGCAGGGCTTTAATCACATGGTCACAGTCACCATCTTTTTTTATCCCCCCCTCCCCCAGCAGACACCCCTGTATTTCACTTGCATCTGATTGCAAAAATAGGACCATCACACTTTTGGTTCTAGACTGTCTCATAGCTGCCTTTGTAGGCTATATTCAATATTTAAATATTGACATAATAAATATGTGTATCTAATACATTACTGAACATAAATGGATTTTTTTAATTTATTGTTTATGTAAATAATGGTGCTGTTTAATTTCACACACCTTTTTGGATAGCAGTCTTCTCTTAGTTTTACTACAGCCTTTTCTGGTAAATTACAATCTAGGTGTAAAATCTTTCTGAGAAAGGAAAAGTAAAATCTCATATTGAGGTTATTTTAAATTGGATTACACTGCTAAAAAAAACAGGTTAAGATCTGGAATATCTCTTTTGCCTCACTGAACATCTGACAAGATGAGCTTTGTGACATTTGTTGCCAGTCTTCATTTCATTTGTTTTTGGTTTTTTTTAACAATCTCCACCTCAAAAGCACATAAACCGTCTGTTGGTAAATGAATGTTGTAAACCTGAATCTGCAAATGTTTCTTCAATATATTGAGCAAGGAAGTGTTTTATACAGGAAAGGAAGAGAGTAAAAACATCTAATCTCTACTGGAAAAGCAAGAGAAGTTAGGGGGAAGGAAGGAGAGAGGGAGGGAATATGGCCTCCAGGTGTTGTTGTATCTCAGTTCTCATCAACGTTAGCCAGCATGGCAAAGGATCTGATCTCAGTTGGACAGCTAAAGGTTGACCATCCCCATATCAAAATGACACCTGGGGGCAAAGGTAATCCTATTTTGTTACTGTGTATGTATTCAACAGGGAGCTAGACTTTATTTCTGCTGCTTCACAAAGTTTATGTTGAATGCACACTTTGCACAACTGCACTTCACACTAAAAAAAAGGCAGGCATCAAAAGAGTAATGGCTGATGCTCCACAAATATGTGGATGCACATATTGGACGTGATAGCATTGACGCTGTTTCTGCTTTAAGGCAAGAAGAGAGGACTTGGTAACAGCAGGTATATAATCAGGAAACACATGAAAATGGGTAGCTAATCCCATTTCCTATTTTTTTGTATTGCATTTATTTCTTTTTCTGTAGACTCTGGAGAAATCCCAACATATATTAAGCACAAATGTATTTAAGCAGTTTTCCAGGAGGGATGCATCTTCCCAACCCCATTTAAAAGTAAGCTAATAGAGATGCCATCATGCTTCCTCTTCCTTCTCCTTCTCCCCCCTCTCACAGTCGCAGAACTGTTGCAGGTATGAAGGAGTGTAAAATTACACAGCTGCTACTCATAACTGCCCTGTCAAAATATAATAGATGCCTGTGGTTGTGATGCTAATAATGTATCCTGGGATGAGTTTTGCTTTTTCAAAGGTATTGCATAACCTTTATGAAACACACTTTGGAAAGAAAGAAACAAATTATGTATGTATGTAGTGACTCATATTGGATTTATATATTGCAATAAACCTTGCTTTGCTTAACCATCATCTATTAAACAAGCCACAAACTGTTCATACAGTGCAGTGCTAACGTCAAAATGAATTACAGTGCAATATGTGAACCTATCAGCATGAAATAGAAAGGATTTTGCCCTAATCCAACAAAGAGTGAGTATGTACCCAAAGAGATATTCTCTATCACCCCACTTGCTAGCATCCTAAGCTGGAGTATTTCCAAAGCAACTGGTGCAGTGACATTCCCCTGGATACTGACTTAGTGGAGCAGGACACCTTCCTTGAGATGAACTTCCCTTTGTTTCAATTTCCTAGTCTGCCATTGGAAGGGTCTCAGGACCAACCCCCGTACTTGTCTCCAGATTACAGTCAACAGCCAGCCCACTGCTGAAATACTGTATGAGGGGAGAATGCTGTCTATAAAACACCAGCACTGGTTTGCATTCTGAGCCTGTCACTTGCTCACAGGAACAAATCATACCGGGATAAATCCCTGCTCATACCATAAATACTGGGAAAGATTCCATATGGCTTACTTGGCTCTTTTTTCAACCCTGAGCACTGAGTGAGGTTCATACTGGCGGAGACTCCATCTGCGTTTATCTAGTCCTGTATCATCTGAGTTCCAGTGGAATTCATCAACATCCTTCCATGGCTCCCTCAATCTCATGGTCATGGCCCACATACCTTCATGCATGATTAATGATGATGTTGCTGTGGCCCAGCACCTGACCCAACTGGAAACATCAGAGTCTGTTGGGACTGAGGTGACATGATGCAATGGTATGTAGGAATGATCTTGGGAGGCAGGGAGAAGAGCGGTGGTTGGATAAGAAGTGGGTTAGCCCATAGCAGGAAAGTGGGAATGGCAAATGTCTCAGAAGAGATCCTCCCTAGTTCCTTGGGCTGTAAATGTGATGGGGAGAAATATACTTGCATATATAAGATTCTGTTAATGTAACCTTACAATAAAGTAGAATTAGTTCATCTGGGCATGCTTCCTGTCTGGACTACCTCACAAGGCTGACACCTTCATTCAAAGCATATAGATATGCAGCGTGGAGATCCTGCTCTGACCAGAATCAGTTGACATAGTCCAGGCAGTAGGAGAAAAGGGCTCTTTCCCATCATCATGCCTGTTGGAAACATAAGCTGCTATTACCTTTTTAAAGTTTCCAGTGGAGAAGCTGGATGAGCTAATTATTTTGGCCTCAAAAGCAGATGATATGCTGGAGGTAACATCAAAAGTTTATGTTTGGCAAGTCCATGAAATACCATGTTCAATATACACATAAAAGAATTTCTCTTACATCACCTGGAGGGGTGTAATGGCAATTTGGGTTCCAATCACCTATCACTTTTTGTTGTTGTTTTTAACTGTATTGTTTTCTTGTTTGTTGATTGTTGCCTGGAGTTGCAACTATTCAGGTTGGGTGACCATATAAATCTCATAAACAAATAAATAAATGCAATTATGTAAATAACAAAAAAAAAAAAGTTCAATCTAGCTCTTCTACTAAGTAGAAGTAAATTATGTGAACACTAAGTATGTGAGCACTATGCATCCTCTAGTTTCTTGTTGGTGTTGATATTTAGGATGCCTGTATATAGATAAGAGCAAGCACGGAGTGTACATGCACACCTAACTCAAGCCATCATCAGTGTAGTTTGGTTATCTCCCCACTCCCCCAATTCTTTGCTGATGGCTTGCTTTTGTGTGGTTGTGTCTTTCAGTTTCAGTTAAGTTGCGTCTCTATCAACTTATTCCACAAGCATCTGAAGTTTCCTGGAATAGAAAGAACAGCCTCTGCCCTGTGATTTTGTGTCACCTTCTTTGTCACATGAAAAGATGAAAAGTGGGAGGGAACGTTGGGACTTCTGAAAATGGTATTGCAGTCCATGTGCCTGAATGTGGCTGTACCAATATGCACACACATGTCAATATAAAACTAAAATCTCTAATTAGCTTAAATACATAGCTGTTTGTGCAGTCCTTGGTGCTCTCCAAGCTTGGTTGTTTGCTTGCAGACGTTTCATTACCCAACTAGGTACCATCATCAGTGCGAGTGAGTATGGCGCTTGCTGCCTGTTTACATATAGTAGCCTGCCATGTCAGTTTTGGTGGGGGGGTGTTTTCCTCCTTGCTCACACTGATGATGCAAGGAGTTCATTACTTAGTTGGGTAATGATATGTCTGCAGGCAAACAACCAAGCTCAAAGAGCACCAAGGACTCCACAGTTCAGCCTTGAGTTAAGATAATTTTTTTCTGTTGGGACACAGCTGTTTTCATTGCCAAAATGCTAGTTGAGTTTTGATTTGATAAAGCACAGAACACCCAAATTGGGTTCAAGTTGTGTTTGATGGCACTTTCAGGATGCAGTGTTTGGTTTCAAACTTGAAACAAAGTACATTTTCTGTCCTTGTATGCCAGAACTGAAAGAAGATGAGGGACGAAGTCTCTGGATGAATTGAAATTTCAAGATTCATACACTGAGTGGAGGATTAGGTTGAACTAGTTGGAGTCTAAAGCTTTGGCCATACCCTGATTTTGCCTGAAACAAAGTAAGAGGAATTCCCTTTAGTAATTATAACTTAATTGGCTTTTATACCGTCTTCTGGAAAGTGATGTTTCTTGTATAGTATTTCAGACAGATTAACAGTTTTAAATTGCTTTTTCGCTGTATGCAATTTTCTGTTCCAGACTGCAAGCATTAGAAAGCCAGGGAACCTCTGTGATGCTGAACATCTTTGTACTTTGAAGTTTAGAATTCAGGATCATTTTTGCTCATGTATTGTCATTTTATGGATTCCGTAAATTATTTTATGTATTCACAGTTTACATGTATAAGGCTGCCAACTCATGACAACTCTGGATAATGTACAAATTAAAAACAAAACCCAGTAGATTAACTCAATAACACAATAAAAGATGGCAAAAGCTGGCGGGAGGGGCAGGCGGAAACGGACACACCATAAATTTCCTGAACATAATCCAGTTCAGATAGACCCACAGCCCAAACTAGTGTAGAACCTGGGGAAAATAGCTACACCAAGGAATGCTGGCAGAATCGGTTCTGTTCTTTTTTCCTTATTGTTTATTGTTTTTATTTCCCACCTTCCCATACATACTAAAAAACAAAACAGGAACTTCAGGCTATTTCCTATTGCTTATTCATTGCACAGTTGGGCAACTGTACAAATCTACTGCATGACTTCCTGCATTACAAGGACTTAGCTCTCTTATTATTGTTCATAATTCTACACCTTAAATAACTGCATACTATCTAAAGGTGGAGATAATTGTGCTCCCTCTATGCTGTTTAAACAATATTACAGTTATTCCCATATCTCACACAGAGAAAATAGATCTTAAATACTAAAATACTGGAATGGAGTGGATTACTTAAGAACATTGCCCATACATATTGCAAACAAATAGTGAACAAAATAGAGGTAAGAAGGTAGAAGAAGTACAAGTCTAAACAATAAACTACCCTTTCATGCCGCCAGTGCATTCTGAAGCCAGTTTACCAAAATGTAAATCCTGCTATTTCAATGACTACACAATGCCCAAGAGTTCACAAGATGAAGTAAACAAAACTAAATCAAACAATCTGGGTCTCCAGTATTGTAGAAAAGGACAATCGTGCTCAACAGCATGTTGCTTTGTTTTCTTTGACTTTTTTTTAAAACAAGCTTTTAATTTAAGAAGTGACTGGGCCTTAATTGCAAATGCAAATTGCCTTTCCAGTAATGATTCTGGGCTTCAGACAGACTGCAGAGCCATTTTTAGAAAATAAAATGATGGCTGGTTGTACATAGTCCAGTAGTTTGCTTTCCGAAGTATGACTTTTTTGCGATTGGACACATCCATCATGACAACTGTTTCATGAGAGTGCTCATAAGTTCTTAACATTTAAATGTACCCACTGACTCAACAACATTCTGGATACTTAGTCCCCTCTGTGGTGTATGGACCACGGATAGTTCACAGGAAAATGGAAGTAGTCTCTGATACAGGTGCCAAACTTTGGGATGATTCTTTATGAAGGATGCAGTACTCCTATCTTTGGTTTATAAGGCGGTCCTAAAAAGATTTTAGTGACAGAGTAGAAGTCTGCAAAAATGATACGACTGGAAACCACAGGTCCAGATTGTGCAGGGCAAGGATATATACTTAAGGTTGCCATATATGGAGTGCAAAATTCCAAGTAACCACTAGATGAGGCTAAAGAAGACTTCAGATGAATACCAAAAAAACAAACAAAAAAAAGGCAACAGTCTCTCAAATACTCTGCATCTGTGGCTTTATGTTGACTCGCCAGTTCACAACCTTGAAACTGCAGTAAAAGTCCCAATTCATACATCCATAACTTTTGGGGTTCACCACCCCCTTTGACCTGATACAGGATAGAATAGGAATCTGATTCCAGTTACTGCAGATAAACAAAGAAACCAAAATATGTAAACATCAGGAGAACCTTCAGTTTTGCTAAGGAGAGTCACAAACTCTTAGGCATAAGAGCCAGTTGGGTGACCTTGGGCCAGTCCCTCTGTCTCAGCCCAACTCACCTCACAGGGTTGTTGTTGTGGGGAAAATAGGAGGAGGAAGGAGTAATAGGTACGTTAGCCGCCTTGAGTTATTTATAAAAATAATAAAGGTGGGATAAAAAATCTAAAAAAACCATCTGTTTTCTAGAACCATTAAAGCATTTGAAGTGATGCTTCACAATTCATCTACACACAAAAACAAAACTACTAGAACTGCTAGTGAAGTATGGTTGCTAGGTGAGCACATGCATTAAAAGATGACCCAGTTAACCAACTGAAGCAGCTATGTTGAGTCTTCAGGAGGACACAGCATCTCAGTGTTCAGCTGAAGGTCCTTTGTTCATGCCAACACATGCTGCAAATCACCTCTTCCTCAGACTTTGCACAGTTGTAATATTTTCCATGCACATTTAAGGACTGGATAAAACATTTTTTTACTTTTTGGGGTAATTTCTGTTTGACAATGCCAGCTACACTTTACACTGGACAAACACAGCAATGTTGCTAAAGAGTAAGTGGACAGAGAAATGCCTTTGAATGAGGAAAGATCTCCCAGAATCTGAGATTACCAGCATGTCAAGTTGTCGACAGATCATCTGTAGTTCTTCTGTAAAAAATATATTTTTCTGGAAATACTTTATAGGAATGTCATGCATTTAAGAGAACAGCACAAAGAACATCACAAAGAACTACCAGCTAGGCACTGCTTTTAAGCTTAGCATGTTGTTTGAACCCAGTTTATATAGTATGGATATGACTCAAGGCATCATGAAAATCCCCCCAAAAACTGAATTGAGCAAACCATAGTTAAGTTTGCATTGAAAATATATTTGAGTTATAAAGTTGTCTAACATTTGCTGTTACCCAGGTACAGCATACAGTATGTCTGTGATCTGTTACAGATGTATTTTAAAAGTAATATGTGAAGTTTCCCTAAAGCTACCTTTTTGGTTTGTTTAAAGAAAATAGTGAAGTCAATCTCTCTTACCTTAATTTAATGTTGTACTGAAACCCAGACACAGCAAAATGTGCTCAACTGTTATAAGCAGAATGGCTTTTGGAATTAATATGGGCATATTCAATACTGTTTTAATGCACACATAACGCTGGCTCCTGACAAACTCTAGGTTGTTGACAGAATGTGTTTTCCCTCAGTTTTCCTCTTCCCCAAATAAACTCATCCTCTTCACTTTCCTTTGACTCCTTATACCACATGTGCATCAAAACAAGTATGATTGATTTTAAGCAAGCTATCAAGCGCTAGCAATCCCACTTCCAATCCTGATTGCAAATTCTGATTAGAAAGATATCTTTGGTTGGAATGAAGCACAGCTGATAGTGCTATAGACAGACCATTAAAACACTCTTCCCCCTTTAAAAAAAATCAAAGAAAAGAATAGGGATTTCATATCTAAATAACAAAAAAGGATAGGAACAGAGTGAGTATTTATTCCAGGCAATAGGTCCAACTTATAAACTGCTTTTAGGAAGCCAGCATTATATCTGCTCCATAATCTATATATTTTTTTTATTGTTAGCCACTCAGAATCACTTCGTTGAGATAGGTGACCACATAAATTGTATAAAATAAAAATCAATCAAAGAAATAAATGCTATGGAAGATTCTATCCACAAATAGTTTTGTACATATACAATGAATGCATGGATAAGCAACGTGTATGTGGGCATCTATGAGGATGGGAGAACAGGTAACATCATTTGTATCCTGACATCATTTACATGATATGATTCACATGACCTCATTGTGACATCTACCAGCTGCCTATGAATATATACTGTAGATCTCCAGATGTGATCTCAGATGCCTATCAATTCTAGCAAACATGGTAGATGGTGAAGGAGGGGTGGAATTGCAGTTGAGCAAAATCTGGAGACTCCCACATTCACACCCACATCTTAGGGGATAATCTAAGGAATCATGTTGTGGATGCACAATGCTACACCCAAACAGGCTTCCAAAATAAAGAAGTGGCATAAAACATAGACGAGCTTCACAAAAGAATCAGAACGGTTCAATATTCCTTCCCAAACTGAGCTCAAGGGTGAACCAGAGAAACAAAATAACTCTGTACCATGAGCCAGGATGATTTTGTACAGCATAAAGACTAGATACTTTCATATAGTATCCAGAAAAGGATGAATAACAAAGGCCCGATTCATAGCATACTAAATATCCACAGAAAAATCACTTTTATGTCTCACTTTTTATACAATTGGAAGAAATCAAAATGCCACATTGATACATATTCTAAAGGTATTTACAGAAAATTTTACATTGATTTGTACATATCTTTATAATGAATGCCTTCTGTTCAGCTTTTACATTAAGGCCATCATGAATTTTCAGAGGCTTATAAGGCTGTACTTGGTGCCTCACCTTGATCCCAGTGTTGTACACATTCATGTTTGGCTCCTTCTAAGGAGAATTTTTAAAAATGTGCAAATTACACACATCCGCCCTGAATTTTGAAGAATGAAACACTTCTCTATCAGTTACCAACAGCTACAAGGAATGCATCTGGGAATAAGAAAGGCATATGGGAGAAGCAGCCATATGCAAATTGCCTTGCAAACCTTATGCAATTGTCCTTGGGAGAAAACACAACTGAACTAAGTGAGGCTTACATTAGAGCAATCATGCATGGACTTGGGCTGCAACAACTGGAAAACCACTTTTACTGATTAATTCCTACAATATGGCTGTAATTAAGAATGATTCTATAGAAAAAGTGACTGTCTCGTTTAGCTGGATGTTGTGTCTTAGATTCATCACTCTTTCCTCCCCTCCCCTCCCACTCATTGCATCAGAACTGAGCGCTTTTGGGGAAGTGTGTGTGTCTGTGTATGGCAAATCATTACTAGCACATGCAAATATAGTACAGTTGTCTTACTCCAAAACTATGGTAAAACTTCTGGAAAAAGAGGACTCTTTTTTCACACACTCCACTGTTTTCATGCCTAGATAAACACTAGATATTTTGTTTTAAAAAACTTCAAAAAGGAAAAAGTTACAATGTACAAGTTGTCATAAAAGTGAGTAAAGAAAAATTCAAGCTTATCTAAGAAAGGTTCACTTTACAACACTAATAAGGATTCTGAGGTGGTGACTGAGAAATGCAGCCACACTTCAGCAGAGGAATCTACAGTCCTGGTCAAACCCCATGAAGCCATGTTTCTTCAGTGAGATGGTCCTGCAGAACTGGGGCTTTTGCTGCAAAGCCTGGCTCCTCCTCATAACACTGCTAAACATAAGCGTGGCATCAGGACTGAGTCCTTCTTTCAACCTGAAATGAGAATATACAAGTTACCTGAGAAGAGACGGTTGGGAAGGAAGTTATTTTTACTTTCCACTAGCTCTGCTGTCCAGTTTTGGACAAATGTTACCAGATATGTTTGATGATTTTTGAAGTCTTTAAGATTCTTTTCATGCTCGGATCAGATCACTAGGTTTTGTGATATTCAAGTACTATGCACAGTCAGAAGGCAGGACAGAAGTGCTTTCCTCCAGGCTGTGAACTGGCAGAAAAGCATGCCGCTCCTTTGCACTATCCCCATTGCTGGGGCCTCTCTTGCCACTGCAGTTAGGCTGGCAACTCTTTACTGTTATATGTGGGACAAGGGAAGAAAAAGGAATGGTGGATTTTCTGGGTTTCATTTCCTCTTCTATCTGAGCAGAACCTGCTGCTGGGAAAACAGCCATTAATCACTTTCTTTAACACATGGTGGGGTGATGTTGGGCAGGTGTTTGGAGCAGCTGGTTTAGCCACTTGTCAAATTACCTGATTAACCCACTGTAGGCACCTGCTATTTCTGAACATGGGTCCAACTGCTCTTCTGAAAAAGCACCAAGCTTATATCTATTAAGAGTCTGGAGTCCTTGGTGCTTTCTGAGCTTGGTTGTCTTCTTGCAGGCGTTTCATTACCCAGCGAGATAACATCATCAGTGTGTCCATAGATCCAGAATTAGCAAAAGAATCCATGGCAGCAGCACTACACAACACACCCAACCTAGCCAAATACACTAAGATTGAAATACCCGGAATCAAGGACCTCATCAACCTCTGCCTCACCACCTACTTTCAGTTTGATGGACAAACATACCAACAAATCTGAGGAACACCCATGGGATCACCACTCTCAGGACTCATAGCAGAGACCATAATGCAGTGTCTAGAAACTGTAGCACTCCCACTCATACAACCAAAAGTATGGATCCAGTATATAGACAACATAATAAAAAAAGGAACAACTAGAGAAGACACATGAAACAATCAACAACATGTTCAGAGAAACAATATTCACAAGGGAAGAAGAAAACAACAACACACTACCCTTCCTGGATATTCTCATCAGCAGAGGAAATGGCAGCAAATTAGAAATGCAAGTCTATCAAAAAACAATCCACACTAATTGACTTCCGGAGGAAGAAATGGCAGACTGAAGACTGCTCTGTGAAAAGTGGAGCCAACGACTGCAGTGAAGATTGGAAAGCTGGTGAGCAGACCACCTGTCCAAACCTCTCTGGGAAAAGAGGACAGGACTGGACCCACAAGTGCTCCATTCAGTTGCTCCTCATGAGGGAGAGGTCTCGGGTTTTGAGCACTGGGAGACGAGGTAATAGCCATCTTGCTCAAACCATGGCCAGGGCCTTTAAAAGGACACTAAGTTCACATACTTTATTTTCTAATTGCATTCAGAATTTGCTTATTAACTACCTGCCAGCTATTAGAAACCCTTGGATTGACAAGTCTGAAAATATCAGGTGGGTCTGCCTTTAATCCTTAATGAAAGAAAATTTTAAGTACAAGCTTAAGAAATGTTTAAAAATTGCAATAAACAGCAAAAAGCTAATTAGGACTTTGAATTTAGAAAGTTACAAAGGGTCCAGATAAATTTGAAATAAGATTTTGGAATTAATTATAAAGAATCCTTCCTCTGGGAAAGTCGACTCGTTTTGATTTTTTTTTCTAACAAATAAACGAAATAAACAATTTTAAAAATTGGACACTAGAGGGAACTAAAACTAAAGGAGAGAATCAATCAAGCAGACAAACAATCAAGCAGAAAACAATACCCTAATCAAGGAACTACCAAGGAGAAAACCACACCCCTACCAACACTGGCAAGGCAAGCTACTGTATATAAGCAGGGAGCAAACCCCACACTCACACTGATGGTGTTACTAGTTGGGTAATGAAATGTCTGCAAGCAAACAACCAAGCTCAGAGAGCACCAAGGATTCCACAGTTCAACCCTGAGCTACATATATTCTCTTTTATTAACAGCCTGGCTTCTCACAGGTGCAGCAGAGCACAGTGTGAAGGGGCAGGGAGAGATCAATAAACAACTGCCATCCTCAGTTATAGCTAGCAACATGTAGCCATGGCCTGAAGCATCAAGTAGCCCATGGAAAATGGCATAGGGATCAGCAAAATGGCAGTCCCCTTTCCCCCACAACCTGCCAAGAAATGAAAAGAGTAAAAGATATGGCCATGATAATTCTCTTGTAAGAAACCTGTACAGTAATGTTCTTACTGATATATTGAACCAGGCTCTATCTCTAGTTTTAAATTGACCTGAGCAGCAAGGAGCCAGTGCTCTCTCAAAAGAAAGCTATACTCATGTTTAAAAGACAGGCCTAGCACTCTTTCAATGGCTGCTAAACCCATGCACACCAGGAGCCTGTATAACAACCACTGATCAGGCATTATGCAGGCAGGTGCCCACTGAGGAAGCCGATCTCTGGTCCCTCCTACAGCCTACGCTTAAATGGCCACAGAGGGAAATGCACGCACACAGCACAAAGAGGCCAACAGAAGCTGGGCAGATCTCAGCCCCTCACTGTGTCATTGCACACACTATTAATGAGGCATGCTCAGTTGTGTCCATGGCAGAAATTGTGTTAGGAAAAGAGAGAAAACAGTGCTGTAAAAGTGGAACAGCTGAAGGCAACTTTAAGCGGCTTCAGCTGTGGGTTGGGGATGAGACAAAGGCAATATCACATCCCTAAAACCTGTACTTTGCTTTGCTTTGCTTTGCACTGCACTGCACTGCACTGCACTGCACTAAACACTAATGACGAAAGACCAGAAGAGTTGTGGGAAGACATTAAGAACATAATATGTGAAGAAAGTGAAAGATCATTAAAAAGGCAGGAAAGAAAGAAAAGATCCAGATGGAAAAGATCCAAATGAATGTCAGATGAGACTCTGGAACTTGCTTTTAAATGCCAAGTAGCTAAAGCTAATGGAAGAAAGAATAAAGTAAGAGAGCTAAACAGATAATTTCAAAGGGCAGCTTGAAAAAATAAGGAAAAATATTATGATGAAATAAGCAAAGACCTAGAGTGAGAAAATCAGAGAGGAAGAACACGATCAGCATTTCTCAAGCTGAAAGAGCTGAAGAAAAAATTCAAGCCCCAAGTTGCTATCCTTAAAGATTCTATGGGCGATACGTTAAATGATGCAGGTAGTATTAAGAGAAGATGGAAGGAATATACAGAATCACTGTATAAAAAAGAGTTAGTCGATGTTCAGCTGTTTAAAGAGGTAGAATATGATCAAGAACCATCAGTACTGAAGGAAGAAGTCCAAGCTGCACTGAAGGTATTGGCGAAAAGCAAGTCTCCATGAACTGATGGATTACCAATTGAGATATTTCAACAATCAGATGCCACAGATGAAGCACTTACTCTTCTATGTCAAGAAGTTTGGAAGACAACGACCTGGCCAACTGATTGGAAGAGATCCGTATTCATGTCCATTCCAAAGAAAGGAGATCAAACAGAATGTTGAATTCTTCAGCAATTTCATTAATTTCACATGCTAGCAAAAATTTGCTGAAAATAATTCAACAACGTTTGCAGCCTTACATTGATAGAGAACTATCAGAAGTCCAGGCTGGATTTGAAGAGGATGCGGCACGAGAGATATCATTGCTGATGTCAGATGGATCTTGGCTGAATATAAAGAATACCAGAAAGATGTTTACCTCTGTTTCATTGATTATGCAAAGGTGTTTGACTGTGTGGACCATACCAAGTTATGGCTAATATTACAAAGAATGGGAATTCCAGAGCACTTAATCGTACCCATGCGGAACCTGTACACGGATCAAGAGGCAGTCATTAGAACAGAAAATGGTGATACCAAGTGGTTCAAAATTGCAAAAGGTGTGCAGCAAGGTTGTATACTTTCATCCTACTTATTCAATATGTACACTGAACAAATAATTCAAGAAGCAGGAATGTATGAAGAAGAACAGGGTATCAGAATTGGTGGAAGACTCATTAACAACCTGTGATATGCAGATGATACAACTTTGCTTGCTGGAAATGATGAAGACTTGAAATACTTGCTGATGAAGATCAAAGATTATAGTCAGCAATACAGATCACACCTGAATGTGAAGAAGATGACGATTCTCACAAATGGACCAATAAACAATGTCATAATTAATGGAGAAGAAATTGAAGTTGTCAACGATTTCATTCTACTCAGATCAACAATCAATGCCAAGAATCAAGAAATCAAATGACGTATTGCGCTGGGAAAATCTCCCATCAAAGACCTATCTAAAGTTTTCAGAAGTAAAGATGTCAGTTTAAAAACAAAGGTGTGTCTGACTCATGCCATGGCCTTCTCAATTGCCACATATGCCTGTGAAAGTTGGAAATTAAAAAAGGAAGATAGAAGAAGAACTGATGTATTTGAATTGTGGTGTTGGTGAAGATTATTGAAAATACCATGGACTGCCAGAAGAACAAACAAATCAGTTTTAGAAGAAATACAATCAGAATGTTCCCTAGAGGCAAAGATAACTAGGCTTAGACTGTCATACTTCAGGCACATTGTCAGAAGAGACCAATTGCTTGAAAAGGACATCATGTTTGGTAAAATTGAGGGCCAGCGGAAAAGAGGAAGACCTTCAATGTGATGGATTGATACAGTTACCGCAACAGTGGATGCAAACATTGGAACAGTCAGGCATATGGCGCAAGACTGAACAGCATTTCGTTCTGTTACACATAGGGTCACCATGAGTTGTAAATGACTCGACGGCAACTAACAACAACAACAATAACAACAACAAAACCTTTGCTGGGGCACATTTGTCCCATGTGTACAGGAGTATGAGGATGAGCCCATGGCTGTGATTTAGTCTGGTTTTGAAAGCTATCTAATGCCTGTTTTGGATTCGTAGAACAACCCTATTGTTAATTTGGAGTACTCCATGACTAGTTTAAATATTGTCTTGAGTTGGGAACATGATAGGCCAAGGAGGTATGTGGCCCTTGGTTTCTACAAGTATAGAAGACAATGCTGGTCTCCTAAGGATTTAACAACAGTTGATCTAAGTGATGCATGAACATTTAGCTGTGTGCAGTCATAACCTGGCATGCTCACTGTACAAAGACAGATAATTTATTATAATAAGGGTTCACCTTATAATCCCATGCTTTAGCCTATACATTACACTGCATACAAAATTCATTTTCAACAGAATCATTTATTTGTTCCTTCTAGTTTTACATCCCCTGAGGATTTAAAGATAGGAATGATTGAAACTTAAATGAGTAACTTGACATCTGAAGTGCTGAAAAACTGAAGGACACACAGACTCTTTCAGGCCTTAATTGTGATGTCCCTGGTTGAAGCCCGCATCTTCAGATATGTCTGGATAAAAGCAGGAGATCGACTCCCCAGAAATTGTCAGCCACATTAGGGAACCAATTCCCGTTTTGCCAGAGCTTTTTATCTCAGGGACTCCTCAGCCTGGATCAGACCCTGATCTGGAAGTTAGACCACCTAGACCTCAGGAAAGTACGAAGTCAGAAGTTTGCAGGCTGCAGAAATGCTAGGCTGGCTCAGTCAGCTATAAGTTTTGGCAGGAGAGCAGTTGAACTTCTGGACATTCTGACTTCTGCTTGTCTCCAGACATATCTGAAGATGTGTCTTTGCCAGGGGTATGACATCCATGAAAGGTACCAAATACAGTTCTTTTTCTCTTCTAGCTTTTAGCTCAAAGACAGTTGAGCTTTCCACAATTTAGGTAGTAAAAGGCCCATTAGTTCTGATAATAGCAGCTGTCCTGGCCCATTTGCATCAAATACTGATACCAATTATCTTACTGTGAAGCCAAGTGGGCAGGCTGCCACACATCAGACAAATAAGCATCAAGAAACTAGTGGATAGCACAGATCACTGAGTATCCAAATTGTTTTCTGCAGCTTGACTTTTAAGGGAAATTCACCTTGATCATTGAAATTCTTTGTTCTTTAGAGCCCATTAGCACTCTAGGACTGCAGGGGAATGTAAGGCCCTTAGAAAAAAACTGTTTTTGTAATGTACATCTCTTGAGATAACCTTCAGTGATAAAAACCTAGCAGACTGTCTTAAACCAGGTCATTTTCTCCATCTAACCCCCATATTTTCTTCTGACTAGCAGTAGCCACCTTGGGTGTGAGGCAGGTGTTTTACATTTTCTGTTCTTCATTGAGTTTAGAGTGAAAACACTAGGGATTAAAGCAGAAATGTCTTGTATCTAAGCAACAGCTCTCCCACATAGACCTAACATCTTACAAGCCAAACTACACATAGCTTCCAAGGAGAGAGAGAGATTTACAATGGGAAAGATGGGCTGAAGGATCTAACCACCTAAATGCATTAACTATTAGAAAGGTCTAATATTTCCATTTTCTCTTCAGTACGTTAATAAAGGTAAACCCTATACTAAGGTTAAATCACCAAACTTCTCTCTAAAAGAATTAGATGATCTATGTTAATATTGAACATATGTTCTTGAAATAGATTAACCTACAGTATGTTTGTGTTAAAACTCTAAAATGGAGAACAAAATAATATCTAGGCATAGTACAAATAGTTTTGGAATGTAAACAGAATATCTGGTTTGACTATTCCTTCTAGCATTCCCTCATTCTATAAAATCCAAATACATAACACAAGGAGTGGGCAATGTACACCTGGGGACACAAACTATGGCTGTGCAAAGCTTCACAGGAGCACCTCACTTTGATCAAAGAGCCCTTTGAAATGCCTCAGTGAAGAGAAATGGCCTTTCCCAACTCCAAAGCAGCAGAAGTGGTTGAGTCATTTCAGTCAAGCAGTTTTTATACTTGTGCATCAGCCATTTTTCTTGAAGAAGATGGCTGCATGAGATAAATTGCTCCTGCCTTGTTGCTTCCAATTGAACTGTCAAGATGGAGCATTTTGCTTCAATTCTGTGGAGTAACTGCAGAACATCTCCACTTCATTCAGGCCTACCACCAAAGAGCTCTTGAACTCCTTCATTATAGCTATTAGCTATTTTGCTGTCAAAGTTTGACGCCAAACTGCTGAGAAATGAACAGTCCCCATTGTTTTTTGATGGCATATTTAAAAAAGCCCACAGTGTGAAAGTTTTGTTTATGCTTTAAGTATACACATGCAGAGTTTCCAGCATCTGGCCTCCAAAAGTATGGGACTGCTGGCCCCACCCATTTTCATGATGTCACTTTATCACATTTCCTACAGTGGTTGCCTACTCAAAATAGTAATGATCATAAAAGATGCATAGCTTTCAGTGGTTGTCCCCACCCCCTGCATTACACTCAAAGAGGAGTATCCCGTACTGCCCATAAGGACTGAACTTACAATCAAGAACATGGGATACATGCTTAAGAAAGGTGTAAGAGTCACTGGACTCAAAGCAGCCTTCGTATGTGAACTGGAACAGCTGCTCTATGAAATCAACCTGTTTAAGAATTTCCTTATGGAGGACAAATATTCTTTTATATTTTGCATACTAATGGACAGTACAGAAATGCTTGAATAAGCCAGGAAATATTTTTCAGTCATTGGTAGATTAAATACAGGTTTCACCAAGAAAAGTGATCATGCCAGTGCATTTTAAATCATTTTCATAACTGGAGGGGGGGGTAATTGATATTTAAATCATTAGTAAACTCATGCCAGCAGCAAGTTAAATTTCAATGTAGTTGTAAGTTTAATGTTGCTCTTTTGACCAAACCTTACTCATAAGTTTTCAAGGCACTGACTCAATATATCCCAGCAGGGGAGGGGGGATTGTTAGTAGGAGTATCAAAGATACCTATAAAATCAACTGAAAAATACATATATGACTTTATGGAAATTAAACTGTAAAGTGAATGGAAAGAAAAATAAATAAATAATATATTATGGAACAATATGTGTTATGTAGGCACAGAAAATATCCAGAATATTACCAATTTAATTTAAGTTATTGGTCCAAGATAAGCTCCATTTGGCCAAAAAAAGGATGCAGATTTTTACATAAAGCACAGATACTTACCTTTTTGATGTACAGAATTAGTCTTAGACATTTAGAAAAATTGTACGAGTCACATTACAATCTCGGGCTAGTATACATAAAGTAGTAACTTCTAGTTCCTTTGTAGATTTTTTAAAATTATTATTATGAAAGCTAAAACATGGTAAGCATTGAGTCTCAGGGGGGCATAAGATTCCCAAGCCTTATGTTCAGTTTAATTTTTGTCATGTTCCTGGCCATTTATTTATTCAAGTCCCAGCTACTTGTTGGAGCAGACTCCAACAAATCATTGCAAAGTCAATTGCAACCCCCATCTCCAAAAAGTTGCATACCTGTGCTCTACCCCTAGATCTCAGTCTGAAAGCTCTACCAATTGAAATGGTAGCAGGAAGAGCTATTTATTATTAGTCATTTTTATTAAAAATGTGATTCAGAAGGAACCGTCTTGGCAGCTTACTGTCTTCCACAAGGCTATTTTCAGAAGCTCTCTGTTAACAGTTTTCAGCAATTTCTTTGCATTTGTTGACAAGATATGCTTCCATTTGGCTTCAGTATGAAGGTGGGGTAGGTCAAGTTAATGTAGCCTTAGCAACCATTTCTCCAGTAGTTTTGTATTCCTTTCAGTTTATCAGTCTGCAAGATCTGGATCTTGGCCAAACCATATATATTTTCCCAACTTTGTGCTCACTTATGCATGTTTAAACAAAGATACTCTCATGCATTAGATCTGGTTCACTGAAGTTTATGCCACAAGTGTTAGCATCCTTTAACCATTTACTGATTGCAAAATATTATGTATTTTCTCCTGGTCAACTGCTGTGTGGTTCTACAGGATTCACAGCAGCTGTTAAATTATCTGGTGGTTTCTACTAGAATATTGTCTGAAATAGTAAAGAAATGCTTGGGGAGAAAGCTCATACCTGGAAGATGCAATAATGAAACTAATGAATTTCAGTCTTACCCTCTGTTCCTTCTTCAAGCTTTTTAATTTTAATCGATTTTCAACATTTTTTTACATTTTCTGCTATGGCGTGGAGTTTTAATTGCTTTTCTTGCTGCTCTGATGTTCTTAGTGTCTGTTTTATTGGCTTGTTTAGTATATCTCTCTAGTTATCTGTGACTATTTGCTATTGTACATTGCCTTTAGAATTGCTGTTACACAGCAATTATCAAATGTTGTAAATGTAAACATATTTTTAAAAAAGAAGGAAATCAGCTGATGAATGCAGAAAGTTCTAAAATAGCATCCTTTGTTGGAAGGGAGATTGCTGGAAAAAAAAACAGACGGGTGGCATAGGCTATGGGTTTCTGGTTATTCTTGTAAGTCGTAACATCTTGAAGGATGGTGGCTAGTCTAAACATACCTGTTTATTCATTAGAAGGATGTGATGAGTCAACTAATGCTTGTGTCCATGTTCCTTTTAAATGTTACTGCCTTATACGTTTCTAAGGAATATGTGGTGTCTAACACTTTTTTCAATGGAGCCATAATGTAGTAATTAGTGTGCTTAAACTGTTATCAGTTAGATACATTCAACTATGCAGGAAATCAAGAATCTTCTAGAAAAAGCACTCACTGAGTGCATTTCAGAATAGAAAGCACGTATCCAAACAATTTAAAAAAACCCTCTCTCCGTCTCTTCTTGTTCTGAAATTTTAGTTTTATTCCTTCTGAAAGCAATTTTTATTTAATACACACAAACACACACACACGTTCCTGTTATTTTTCTAACTGAAATTGTCTTGTGTCCTAAGTAAAATACAATAGTGCCTTTTTTCTCTTCCTGACATTTATATAGAGATTTTCCAGGCAGCTCAATTTCTGTCAGTTCTAAATATCCTAAGGCAGGAAAAAGTTGCTACAGTTAAATGTTAAGCTGATTCTCTGTGAATCAACTATATCCTCTCCCTTTCTCATATGTATTATTACAGTAGTTATAACCAACTTTTTCTCCAGGAGCTTAAGGCAGCTTATCTGGGAATCTCCCTTTATTTTACCCCCACAACAGTAGCTCTGTAGAGACAGAGTAACTGGTTCCAAGCCATTGAGTGAGTTTCCATGGCTGAAGCTCAGCTTGTATCTGAATCTTCCAAGGCTTAATCCAACACCTTGACCGCAATAGCACAATCATGCTGTAAACTCCTTCCTTCCTTCCATCCATCCATCCATCCATAAATAAAAAGGGGGGAGGTTCTTTTTTAAAATGTTAAAATGCTATAAACAGCAAAAGTCCACCCCCCCACACCAAAAAACTGTTACAAACTAATATACTCAGGATTGTAAACCAATTTCATTTGTACGATTCTTAAACAAATGTTTTAAACAAAACTGTTTTCCTGGTTGGAAATTTAAAGCAAATCCCAAGTATATAATTAAGATAATTTATGGTTAGGGCATGTTAGGTGTAGGACCTGATTTATTAACTTGGTAATCTATTCTATTCCATACATAGCTGTGCACAATGTAATTACCATCTGACTAAGGCTGCTGAATGAAAAACAAGGCTGCATTGTTAAGATAATTTTTTTGTGTGCTGGAAGCAGAAAGAAGTGAATTCTCAAAATGATACTAGGTATAAATAAATATATTAAGTAATAGCAGCCTACCTGCAATAAACAGAATGGCAGAAGGTGATGTTTTGAAATGCACTGGGTTTACTATATTTCTTAAAAATAAAGTTAATTACTCTGAACATCAGTCTGAAGCTTTTGGATTTTATTCCAAAAAACTGATTTGGAGTTACATGGAGGTGCAAACGTGGCACCTCTCAGCAACTAATGAAAGCAGCTGTGTCTTTTCCTGTGATTTCATGGCAGCAATCTCTTGCCTTTCCCACTAAAATCTCCCCTTCTCAAAAGGCAATGAATCATGTGTACATACAAACCTCTAAAGTGAGAAATGCAGTATGTTCCCAGTTCAATAGCAGCATGACATCAAAGCCAGGAAAGAATAGCTTGACAGAACATTTCTTTGTATGTTTATTGCTCTTGGAAATATATTCATTGATTGATCAATATCTTCTTAAGCCTTGCATAAGAATGAACAAGGTAGTTGTTATTACTTTTTAAGCCTTCCTGGCAGATTTCAGTCCAAGAAGTTGAAAATTATGCAAACATATTTTACTTCAGGAAATATTAAAAGCCAATAACTGCAGATTTATTTTAGGCTGAATTAAACCGAGGGTTTATATACAATGTCCATGGTTTCTAAAGCAGAACAAGTTGTATATGTATCTATACTATTTGAAGCTATATTAGTTATTAACAGTTTAGAAATTAGCAAAGTATGAACATGAGCCAAAACAATATTTTTTTCAAGAATCAGGCTGAATTGTAAAATAAGTAGAGCAGAACAGAACAGAAGGAACTGGTACCTCCAGAAGGAAATTGTACATCCAAATTGGTTTAGTCCCTTTTTTAAAACTTGGCATTATCTGTCAGATCTCAGAACTAATAAAATACACCTCAAATTGGGCAGAAAAATGGAGGACAACTGCAAGATAGCTTTGATATGTACATCAGGATTAAATTGTATTTCAGAAATTACTGCTGCACTAAAGGTAGAGTTGTCCATCAAGATGCCATTCTTAATACTAATTGAAAAGTATGCCCACTCGAGATTACCACTGCTATGGGTTTTGTTATTATATTTTAATGTACCATTTAGGATGCATATCACTCTTTCAAGGCAGTTTCATAGGGAATAACAAACCGTAATACAACACTGCAGATCATTCATATGAAATTAAAAATAGAATAAGTCATTAATATTAACGTAGCATGAATTAGGAGAACAACAAATAAAAGCTATGCAAATACGTAAACTTATTGATGTGTATCGCCCAGATTAAAAGGGCAGAATTAAAAGAAAGCTACTTGGGTCCAAAGGAAGAATGATTTTTTTTTTCAAATATACCTTTCCAGTTCCACGTAATTGGCTATGAGTGCAATACTAAGTCTCACCCCAAGGTCGTGGCTCCAGAGATCAGGAGGTGTATATCAGTATTTACTGCTGTCCTCTTCTTCCATAAAAACACTAATCACATAACAGGCGTAAACAAAACCAATCAACTGTGAGAGAAAAAAGAAAGTGGGAAAACTGTTACTACAGTTACTACATGCTTTAAATGTTCAAATGTATGTGCCAAACTACATCTAGTTCAGAAATGTAGTCAAATATGCAAATGAAGTGGAACTACAGGAACTTTGAAGACTTATCATCAGTTTTAAATATTAAATACTTTGGCTACAAATCCATAGTAATGCAAAGTAAAATTCCAGTGAAATTAATGTTTTCAGAGCAGAGTATTTGAAAAACCACTTTTTCCCCACATGAATCCATTCAGAATTTGCAACAGCCATCGTAAGTTCTGTTTATAAGTACCCCACTAAATTACCGAATTTAGATTGGGTTAGGACTTAAGACCTTTTCTGTAGCTGTATTGCAATTATGCAACTCCTCCCCACCAAGGTAAGCTGCTGCTGCTGGCAGCCACACAGGGAATCCACAGCCAGCTTCATCACAGGGTAATGCCAGAAATTGCATTTGGCAGCACGTGGTTTGTGGTTCAGCTGAAGGTCCTGCTGTGAAACCACAGACAGCCAAGGAAAGGGAAACAAAGGAAGTGGCACTCCAGCCACCACTCTGCACTGAGAGAATTGGCACCAAAAGACTCCCTCCCCTTCTCTCCTCTTCAGTACTTCTGTCACGTAGGAAGAATGGCTCCTTTCCTGCCAGGTCTCTGATCCTATGGAGTGATTGCTTGTGGGATGGGAGATCTGACAGTAGAAGATCTATGTCCCCTCTTCTCCCCCATGGCAAGAGAAATAGTGGGGAGAAAAGGGGAAGAAAGATCTCTTCTTTCCCTCTCCCTCTGTCCATGGGTGACCGGAGAAGCAGCGTATGGAAGCAAAATGCCTCCTTTGATTCTGGAATGATCCATCTACAGGACCAGAGAGCTGGAAGAAAAATTGCCATTCCCCCCACTTTTTTTGCTACCCATGTGTGCCTGGAGCAGGGGAGGGGAGGGGAGGGGAAGGGAAGCAGATCCTTTTGGTTGCACAAATGGTCTCCCAGCCCCAAAGAGCTCTTCTATTGCCAGTTCGTGTCACCAGAGCAGATGTTCCCCTTACTTCTCTCCTCCCCATGTTAACTTTTTAATTTTTTTTAAACCAACGCTGCTAAATCAAGTTCAGAACTAGAGAAATAATCTCCCAAAAAATAATGTGGCACTCAGGCAAGGTATTGCTTAAACTTGATCAGAAGTGGCAGTCAGGCTTCTGCTTAACCACATGGGCCTCAGACCATTCTGACTGTCCACACAAGTGTGTGCATCCCACTTCTCATACCAGAGAACCCCTTCTCTGCTTCACTGCTGAGGCACAGTAGAGGTTGGGAGTGTGATCAGCATTTCTTTAAACTTGCATAATTTTCAGCCAGTTCCCACAATGGATAGTTACTCTTTAGTGCTAGCATGTAGAAATATGGGATAATCTTTAAATATGACAAGGGAGAAAGGTTTTAAATAACTGCCTGGTCCTGCATGACCAATATAATTTCTTCAATCATGAATCACACTTATCTAATGAACTTATACTAAACCAAACATACTTTCTTAAGAAAAGCAAAAGAAATCGTTTTAAAAAGTTAAACTGGTAAATGGTGTTGTTGCCAATATCTGGGACAATTTAAATAAAGAAAACCTTACCAATAATTAGATGAATGACTGAAAATATCCTTTCTACCCAATAGCAAATGTAAAACTCTGCAAATGGAGTGATCTTTAAATATATATAAATAGACTAGTAGCTTTTAGTAGCAAGGGAATTATTAGTATTTTCTTTGCTTTATTGATGGCCATTGTAATAAAATATTTATTCCAACAAATTACTTTGGCTACCTATCTTGATTAACCCAACTGTTATTTAATTAATACAGCTGCACTCACAAAAGTCTAACTAACTGTTAGGTTAATAATTAATCTGCAGTGAGACAATTGCTGTGCATTGCTTGGCTTCCCAGTATCTTCATGCAAATAGCATTTGCTGGCAATTTGCCTAGACCCAATTTAACTTATTAACTGATAAGAAGGTAAAACTTGGTATACCCAATTACCACTGGCTAATTTTTCCAGTCAACACTTAGATCAAGAATGGAACTCTGTGGTCCACCAGGTATGGCTGAATCACAGCTCCTAAAATTTCTCACTATTGCCCATGCTGGTGCGGTCCTCCACTTTGGAGTTAAATATTAAAGTCTCTGATATGTGTTATTATGGTTATCTCACACTGTCTCATAAATATTTTCTTGCATTCCTGATAGTGCACTCCAAATATATGCTTCCTATTGAAACTGAGAATTAAAAAAATGTTGGTTTGGAAGTAGAGCCTTGGAAGTAGGGAAAGTTAATTAAAGATGTATAATTGAGAGATACATTAGATCTTTTAGGTTTACTTTACAGTTTTTTTATGTTTCCCAGTTTGAAATGACTGGAAATTGGACTCCAAAATGTATGGTGCTGCAGGCTCTGACAACTGAGAAAAGTGGTTCAGGGGCCGCAGGTGATCACGTCTGATATACAGTATGCGTTAGTCATCTGTGTTGTCTTCCCATAATTTTCAAACTGGCAGCAAGAACTTTTTTCCTCTTCTGCTTGAATAAGCCAAACTTATCTGCTTCTCAAATAAAGTTTATTGGAATTTATAGGGCATAGTGCAAATCCCTGGAGAAAATCTCTCTCCTAGAAGATCCATATTGATGGTTTTTTATTAGTAGGGATATCTAAATGTTGAATTTCTTTATTTCGTGGTTCAGAAGAAATCCTTAGGCTATTTTAAAACTCAATAAAGTAACTACACAGTAAATAATCTGATGGAGAATTTGCCATAACTGCAGGGATGTTTTGCATGATTTTTAAAAATGCAGCATATAAGATATATGTTTTAATATGGGTATAAGGTTAACTCAGAAAGGTGAATATATTTGGCCTACAAATGAGACACCATGCCTTATCCAAATACGCAACTTCTCTGAAAGGTAAAAGTTGTGTTTTTCTTCCCATGTCTCTTGCATATACCTTAGCAATGCATCCAGAACTCAAAATTAGTTGGCTCATGTTTTCACAGTTTCAGCAAGATTGATTACAAGTGGGTTTATTATTTCGCTTACATAATTGGCATACCTAACTGGCCAAATTCCCCATCTTTGTCATATTCAGCTGTTTATTTCTATAAACTGGATTTTTTTCAAACATATATTATTTACTCATTACTCATTATGTAATGAGAGAGGACAACTAAATAAAAACTAGTAGAACTGAAAATGTGTTTTCTTTAAGTAGAATTTTAAAATGGGATATAATATATTGTGAAAGGAAGGGAGGAGATCATATGAAGGGAAAGGAAAGGAATTGAAATACGGTTAAACCAGCAAATGGAAAGAAGATAAAAATTAACATGGTCATTTGAAAGAGAGAGCATTATCACATACAATGCCACTCAAAATGAAAATCTGAGCAACAATAAAGTATGATTTCTCTGACAAACCACCATCGCCTTGTCACTTGTCCAAAAGACTGTGATTTGAGCAACTGTTTGGATGGGTCCTGTTGATCTGATGCCAGAACTGTCAATTCCTGAATGCTCCCCCTCCTCAGAAAGTTTTATATGAATAAATTCCATGACTTTTGCTTTCCAAAATAACTCCTTGGTAATAGCATCTCGCTTTCCAGCCCGCTGAGCTCCTACATTACACATTGGAGGAGGAAGCGGTGGCGGTGGGACAGCTCTGTGGAGGATTTTAAATTGGAGGTAAGACCCACCAGAATGGATGAAAATGGTTCCTTTCCCTAGTGTTTCTGCTAAAACAACTGGATTACATGTTTAGTTATATGGTAGTAATCTTTCATTCCATAGCCAGTATATTAATTTTTTGAAATGTAATACTGAAAAATTGCCAACTGGCATGGCTGTAAAGTATCAGTATATCTACTGGTGGTGGTGATCAGTTGAGTTTTGGGGTATATGTTTATGTGTTAAATTTATTTGTAGGATAGGATATAACACTCTCTCTCAGTCCAACTCACCTCAGAGGGTGGTTGTTGTGGGGAAAATAGGAAGGAGGAGTGTTAAGTATGTTCGCCGCCTTGAGTTATTTATAAAAATAATAAAGGTGGGATAAAAATCAAATCAAATCAAATCAATCAATCAATCAATCAATAGATAATCTTTCCCTTCTAACATATATAGAATGATTAACATATTTGATTCAAATTTATATCTATGTAGACTTCTTCCTAATAGCGATCTGTGGTACAGATAATACTGTTCCTTATCTTATTTATGTAGTGAATGAAAGCATAGAAGCCTAAAAGGTTAAATTGAAAAAGAGATTATAGGCATCTTACTAGATCAGGCTATTGTTTATGGTCCAGTTGATACAACCCATCGTTGCTTCAAGCTCTTTGACAGACACCTTGTCTTTTTAATACAAGGGGTTTATTTCTCTAACCAGGGATGCCATGTTAATGATTAATTTAATGAACCTCAGTGTGTCAAAAACGTACTGTACTTGTGTTTTACCAGTAAAACAAAAGAACGTGAAGGCTCTGAGAAAAATTTCCAAATTTATACTTTTTTTTGGTCGATTCTTCTAAAATAGAAGCCTACAACCACAGGATTAGTATTATAATAACATAACAAAAAGAAAAAGAAAAACCAAACCATAAACTTTTTGTCGTTTTAGGGAAAATTATGATCACAAATAGGTTTATTATAGAAGTCTACTACAAAGATAGATCCACATGAAGATAATAACATAAGAGATTAACAAATTTAAATTGAGTAAATCATCAGTACAAAACATTAAATACTTTCATACTTCCCACCACCACTACCATCTTCATGACCCTACTAGAAAAACATACTGTAAATTGGGATAACAATCATAACTGTCCCAATATATTCATGCAGTTTAGGGACAGGAAACTTTTTTTGACAAAATAGTACCCTGGAATTTTGAAACTATGTTTGGGGATTTTCACAAAAGTGCTACATGGCATGACTATTTCCTGAAATATCTACCATGGTGGATGAGTCCAGTCCCTAAGCATTCATTACCAGATGGGAAGGTTCCTTCACAACATCTCTTCCAGCTCCTGTGCATCTTCTCTACTACCCATTTTTCTGGCCAGATATACACGTTTCCAAATAAAGCCTGACACTGCTCAATATTCTACTGCTAAGAATGCCTTTGGGACTATAACACCAGGTGCATTTTTGTACATAAAGAGGATACTGAGGCTGGATATCTATTTTTCAATATGCCAGCTTTATTTTTTCTAATTAAAAGAATCTGGGGGAAAAGTAGCTGGAAGGAGCTTGGTAGGTACCAAGGGATGCATCAGTGGGTACATGAGCAAACATTGCCTCTACCTCCATAATTTATTTATTTCTTATAAAAAGGTATAATTTTTCTGACCCTTTCAAAGGATCCCCCATCTGACTTTGGCCAGTTTTCTGCATGGAATGCTCAAAGAGTTGACACTTGGGCTGAACTCCTCAAGGATGAGGACAAAGATTCCAACACATCTATTTATTTATTTCAGAATCTAAGTATATCAACATGATTCAGGAGGGAGAATCAAAACCGACAATCCTATAGAAATTGCCTTGAATAGTATGCTGTAATATTACTACTTCTTTTCTTTCTTAAAAGATCATTATCTGCCCTCTGCATAATGTTGCTTATTCTGAAAGGAAATAGCATAATGGATATGCAATCTATGCAAGTATGTGGGTAGATGGGTAGATAAATATACATGTTACAAAATCTGTAGTGGTATATTTAGAATTTTATAATTTCCATAGTGTACCACTACCCACTACCAACTTACCATAAAGAGTAAACCACCATATTAATTATTTAAAGCTGAAGGGCAGATTCAACTTCTATCATATCCTCTCCATGCACTAAAGAAACCACATGATGCTGGAAATAGTTTTGCAAGAAACAAAGGAATGCCTATATAGTCTTAATAGCTTGTTTTAACTGGGTGTAGAACATTTTTGTCTCATTTTTTAAAATCTCTAGTTGCTGTAGGGTTCTTTTGATTTTAAAGAGCTGATGGAATACTATGCTATTTCAAAAAAAAACATTAATTTACAAGCAAGGCATAATGGACTGTAGAAAATAAATGCTCAGTCAACTTCAATAATGACTGATCATTGAAGAATTACTTATTTCTTCCTATCCAGTTCTCCTTACATGCCAAAGAAAGGGGATTCAGTAAAGGAAACCTCAGGCAGTATCAGACAACTTATCTCAGGAAATGTTCTATGATCTAATGAGCTGTAGCATTTCTCTCTGCATTTCCCAGGCCAATTTTATTAGCCACCACACCACACCTCACCTCACCCTAGGGAAACTTTCAAGTGGGATTTTCAAGAAATGTGAGTAAATCAAAATGCTTCAGAAGAAAGTCTTAGGACCAGAGAGATACCCATTTGGCCCTGGAAGTCACTGAAAACCCAGTGCATCCAGAAAGTTCCTAGTAGATGCCTTAAGTTTATAACTGTACAGAAAATTTCACTTTAACATCTCATCAACAGAAGAAAATAAGTTTTAACCTAAGTCACTGGAAGGTTTTTTTTTTCTCATTATGATAAATGCTTTACATTAAACTGGTTTAAATTCAAGATTAAATAGAAGCAACAAAAATTATCTGGAAATTATCTTTCTGTTGTCCCTCAGTCCAGAGTAGTGGAAAAGGAAAGGTCAATTTCTTCAAGAAAAGCAACTTGGGGATCTTACAAAATCCCTGAGTGTTTAATGATAAAAGATAAATGATTGTCATCAAGCAGTGATTTATTTATTTATTTATTTATTTTATCATATGGCAGCACATAATACATATTACAAATATATTAAAAATGGGAATATAAAAAGGTATATAAACATTTATAACTAAAAACAAACATTAAGATTACAAATATAGTCTTTTGCAGCATCAGTTGCCATCAGAAAATCAGCAAAGTTCCTGTCGTAGGCTCTAGTCATACATGCTTGTATTATGTGTTTAACAGTTTGCCTGTCAGCCCACAGTCACACCTTGGAGATGGTATCTTACCCCATTTATATAGGGAATCTGCACACCTGCCATGATTAGTACGTACTCTATTGATAGTTGACCATATTCTGCATGGCTGATCAAAAGCAGGAGGTTTCATTGTAATACAGGGTAGGCTTTGACAACGCTGTGGGCAGGTTTTTTGCCACGATTGCCTCCAGGAATTGAGGAGATGAAAAATTTTTATAGCCAATTCCCTGGCAGTAGCCATAGGTGGATGCCTAGATTGCAATCTGTTTATTCCTAATTCTGCTATATCACCATGTATGGGAGTCAGAGTTTTATATTCTCGGAGAAGAGCATTCTTCTGCTGGAGATCTGAAGGAGGGATATGGCTCAAGATGGGCTAAACTCAAGATGGGGGACAACTGATAGACTGCCTCCATGTGGTGTCTCCTGGGCTTCCTAAGATTTTTGGGAGTGGCTAAATGGTCTATCATATACAAGGCAGCCAGATAATCCTATGGATCTCCTGGCTAGAGCACATCCATTTTTGTCATCTTCAAGCAGTGATTAAAGGTAGGGTGAAAGTAATCCAAAGTCCCAATTAATAGACATCATGTAATTTTTACTCGCTCACCCTCTGTTTCAAATATTCAAGCAGGTAGATGTCAACAATTCCCAAGTTTTTGCTGCCCTAGAATTTCTTTGTTTCTTGGATATGCAGCAGGATAACCAATTAAATTTTCATAGTCCACATCTCACCCAACTGTATATTAAATTGCCCCATAATTGACCCAAAACTCTAGGGCTCACCAATACTATCCTAACCTATACCATACAACACAAAATATTTTAACTATCTTTAGTAGAGATAAGATTGAGGCTGGTAGTTGCAAAGACAAATATCAAAATGGATCACAACTCAGATCTTTGTACATTCTTCTCAAATTATATGTTCAAATTTTTGTTCCCCAAACAAGGTTACAGATGGTTTACAATCCTGGTTTTGTATGTCTGACAGTTGCCTTTTCAGAGGTAATAATACCATCTGGGTTACATGTAACAGAACAAGCTGATGTCCTCATCCTGTCTGACATCTGCGCACTCAGTTGAAACTGAAATATATGTATTGACTCTGTATTCACAGCTGTGAATTTCATCTCTTGAATGTTCAGGTACTGTATGTATAACGTATAGGTTGAAGAGAATATTTGTAGCTCAGGGTTGAGCTGTGGAGTCCTTGGTGCTCTCTGACCCTTGTTATTTTCTTGCAGACATTTCATTGCCAGGCTAGTGAAACCTGCCAATGAAACACCTGAAGCCGTTGCCTAGCCTAGCAATGAAACATCTGCAAGAAAACAACTAGGCTCAGATAGCACCAAGGACTCCAACACATAGATTCTTTTTATTGCCAGATGAATATGTAAGATTAGGAGAAGAACCAGCAGGTTTAATCCTGTTATATCCACTGTTGCAACCTTTTGTTGCTTAATGCCCACCAGATACAGTTAAGTTACCACATGGGCCAGTCATTATCTCTCAGTTCTATCTTGAGAGATCTTCTCAGGATAAATGGATAAATGGAAATCTCCCACTTTTATATTTTATATTTATATTTTAATTATTTTATTATTGGTGATTTTATGATGTCAGATTTTTAAGGTGAATTTTATTGTAAACCGCCCAGAGTCCCCCTTTTAGGGGGAGATGGGCGGTGATAGAAAAGTCAATAATAAATAAATAAATAAAATGGTGGATAGGTAATACATATGAACAAGAAAGAGAGGTAGATGTACCTCTAATAAAATAAATCTCTCAGGATGGGTCCCAGTATTGAATAAATATCTCTGCACTTACTTATAAAAGCAGGGAGGGCTTAATTTACTTTGAACTGTGTTTTGCAGTAGACATATGCTATACCAATGTATTATGCCCACTCATACATGTATACGTAGGCACCTCTTCATTAATCACTCTAATTACATAAATGTAAAAGAAGATAAGATGCTTATTTGCACTGATGAATGTGAAGGGTTCATGAGTGACAAATAACTCTCATCCCAGGTGTTTTAATTGTTGTTATTATTTTGAGAACATTTTATTTTCTCTTCTGGCCACTGTATTTCATCCTGATAAATACTGAATATTTTAATACGCACATGGCTACACACAGATACAGACACACACACAGAGACATATACATACATATATAACATTTGGCCACCAAGTGAAAGAAAAATAAGGGGGCATCCACAAAAATAACAAAAGTATCTGTCTACACAGGTATTCCACTTCAAATGTGAGCTAGATGGCTTGAGGGTAAAATTTCCAGTGGGCAGAAAAGCTATCAAGAGCAGCACTGGAATGCTTTCGGCCAGACTGCACTGCCTAATGAATCTCAGAGATGCCGTTGTAGGTCATAAGTAGCCCAGTGTGTTCTTTTATACTACTTTAGAATGTCACAACTTACAGCTGAGAACATTTTATTTCCCTGTGCTGGGTTTAGAGCAATGATCTTGGCTTCCTTGTTCTTGCAAGCAAAGTTGGACTCACTTGCTGTCCAGATTCATTATTCAGAGAAATGCTTTAAGTTGCAGACAAGTACTGAGGGTGACCCAGCCCTGTATCAGAGGCTCTTATAATGAATCAGGGTCTCCTGGCATGCAAAATGATTTGGTTGATAGTATGTTCTGCACTGAAGCTACCAGAAAGATTTTGCATGTCACAGCCTATATGATTTTCTTTGCTCAGATATATCATCCCTTGGATATATTTTGGAAAAATGTAATGTGGACACTGATGTTACAAGAGTCAAAGTCCTGCTCTCCCCACACCCATTTGTCTGATTTTTTTTCCCCTTAGATCTGCAATGTGTCTTCATGTTGCAAATATTTCACTGACTAAACATCAATAAACAATGTCTTTAAAATTTTGATAATCATTCTCTTTCTAACTGTACTTTTAAAATAACCTATTTATTTCCCTTACCAGAACTCTTAATTATACTTTATTTTGCTTTTCTAAATATCAATATCATTGATTTTTGCAATTTGTTCAAAAAATTATCCAGCAGTTCATCTTCTGAATATCTCAGTGAGGTTGAAAATAAAACTTCCGGAAAAAGCTATTTCATACATGAGCTACACATCCACTAAAGGATAGCATTTTAGGAAGAGGTAAAACACATTTTTTAATTTCATTCTTACTGAACTCTATAAAGTATATTAGTCTTCTGGTTTTATTGATAAATCAAATACATGAAGCCTTGTATTAAAGACACAATGAAGTGCTTTAAAATAGAAAATAGGGCATATTATTATATTATATATGTTTGACTCTTCCCACTTGTGAACTCTGAAAAGCTGAACTTTTGCAAAATTACTGGAGAGTTTTATTGTTATTTATGTATTACTGTACTATGGAATGGGGATTGGATCTATTAATGTCAGAATGAAAATGTATAAACATTTTCTGTCAAATTCTTTCAAAAGATCTAGCTGTGAGCAAGACTGTAACTAAATCAGTATCAGTGGATGTTTTAACGATTTTCTCCTTTTCATAAAACCAAAAATCAGTTGTCTCATGTTGCCCAATGATAGGGCCAATCCTGCAATCAAGTGCCCATTGACCCGTATAATAAGTGAATTTGCGGTGGGCCAATTTAGCCATGGCTACATGCCTCACTTCATTATATTTTTTCATCCCATTTCCCATTTCATCCCATTTTAAGCAAGCCTACCAGGCTTGCTTAAAAAGTCAGGAACATTGTTCTACTTAAACTCTTTTAGCTGTTTATTCCTCATACCGGCCTGCACCAAATTCAGTATTAATTTCCTTCATAAGATTAGCTTTCTCTTTCTTTCTTTTTTTGGGATATCCAATGCCCAACTCCTACAAAGACCTTCCCAGGTTCACAGCTGACAATTTCCTAATTATGTAGGTATGTTCTCATTTAAATAAGTGCAGAGAACAGCTAATTATAACATGATTGTTGGGTTTCTTTAAAATGGGCAAATAGTGTACAAATTGATATTTGTAAAACTTCTTGGAGAAATAGTGGCTATGTAAATATGAGTATAGGGGGGAAAAAAAGATAAGAACTAAAAATATCTTAATTCTTCCAAGAATGCTTCAGAGACTTCTATAAAGCTTGTTTTCTGTGTTGTTCTGCAACTTAAACATACACATTGCCTTCAAATGGAAATTATTAATTGCTTTAAGAGAATGTAAACCTTAAATTTCTTTTCAAGATTCAATTATGGCCTGAAATAACCACAGTTAATAAATGACTCATGGCTTTTGTATTTCAAACTCAAAGTAGTATGACTGATTATTGTGTCCCTGCCACTAAGAAATCCTATTTTCTATGGAAAATTGATTAATAAATATCATCAAAGGCCTTTCCAGGAATAAGAAAAGGGTTTTCTCCCCTACTTATGGTTTAAATAATTTTAATTTGGGTGAAATACTACACATTCTGCTCCAATGCAACAGATGTTAGAGGACTGGCTAATCTTGCGCAACAGAGATCCACATAACTAAGACTGAGATTGCACATTAATTGCATCTGAATTCATATGCTGTACTCTAGCTCAGTAGAAGGAATGTTCAGAGCCTAGAACATCAAAGTAAAAAATGGAAGAAGAGAAAGGAAATAAGTAAAATTGTATTATCCCATGGTTATATCATGCATCATCCAAATATCTGTACTAAGAAAACTTCAGTGAACACTTTAGTGGGAAATGGGATGAAAAAATATAATGAAGTGAGGCATGTAGTTCAAGGAGTGATACTCTGATAAGCCAGATAATGGAAAGGCCATGAGGGAAATTCAGTTTCTTCTTAACAGACAACTTAAATATGTTATTGGCCAGAAGAGGGAGTACAATATAATTGAGCACTTCCTTATAAGAAAGAAGAATAGATTCTAAATGCCCTAATTCTCTAGCTGGTTAAAGACGAAAGCTGCCTTTGAAATATTCAATATTTGTCAGTTAAACTAGAGGATATCACGTGTCAAGGAAAGGAATAAAAGGGTGATAGCAGAAAAGAACAGCACAAAGTAATTGCATGAAGGAAAGATTAGTTCTCTCAAAAGGCACTTCTGATCAAATACTGCATCCCTGACATGTTAATGCAACTTCAGTGCAATGTGCCAGCCAGGAGCAGCTTCAGGATTAAGGGCACTACAAAAATGAATACCTGAACAAAGATTTAGAACAGAGGGCTGGCAAGCTGCTGCTTAGACTGATACAGTGTTTATTTCTGCACTTATGTAAAAACCAGAAAGATTAATACTGCAATGAGGATGGAACCAGGAATGTGGGAAGGCTTACAGTATTTATAATTTGATTGCATTCCACTTTCTGTACAGAGGGTAATTGTCCATCAAGACCAGAACACATCCTCTCCAGCAGCCCAAATAAGCAGGGATTGACACCAGACAAACAATCAAGCAGAAAACAATACCCTAATCAAGGAACTATCAAGGAGAAAACCTCACCTTCACCAAAACTGGTAGGACAAGCTACTGTATATAAACAGGGAACAAACCCCACATTCACTTGCACTGATGATGTTACCTAGTTAGGTAATGAAATGTCTGCAAGCAAACAACCAAGCTCAGAGAGCACCAAGGACTCCACAGTTCAACCCTGATCTACCGCCCAGAGTCATTGTTGAGATGGGCGGTGGAAATGCGTTAAATAAATAAATATTCTCTTCTCTCTTCTCTTGCTGCCTGGATAAATCTACACATCTCCCTGCCAGTGGATCAGAAGCAAGAAACTCTTGTTCAACAGAGATCTTAAAAAATATAGATCTAAAAAATATGGTATGTGAGTACAGATAATAGGTTACATACAGCTCATAATGCATATGGCTTGTCATGCCTTCATTGTTCTGTTCAGACTACAAGGCGGCCAGGCAGATTTAATATGAAAAAAACAAGGAAACTGGCAAGGTTGCAGGAAGAGACTGTAGTAAAACAGCAGAACAGGATTCACTGAAGGAGGCTGGAAGGCTGGGAGAAGCTAGGGCATGTGGCACTACTGGATCTGGGAACGAATGACCACGATCTGGAACACCACTCAAACTAGGCTGGCACTGGGATGCTGGGTGAGGCCGAACTGGACCCACTGGACAAGTCTTAGTTCTAACGACAGACTGGACTGGACTGGGTGACTCAGGCTGGACTGGATACTTGGAACTGGGGACTCAGAACAAGGCTGAGAATTCAAAGCAAGGCTAGACTCATCTGGAGATACTGGGCTGGGCTGGATACTCTGGACTAGAGATTTGGAGCAAGGCTGAGAACTCAAAGCAAGGCTGGACTCAGCTGGAGAATCCGGACTGGACTGGGAGCTAGGCACATGGCAAGGCTGGACTGGAGGTTCTGGACTAGGCAAAGGAGTAGACACACGACCGGACTGGACCACAGATTCTGGGCAAGGTTGCAAACCTGGTTCATGACAAGACAGATGCAAAGTTCCTGAACAGTGTTGGGCAAGCGGAGTGCAGCTAGACCGGGCTGAAGATTCAAGGCAAGGCTGGAGGTCAAAGGCACGATGAAGCTCTACTGGAGACTTTGGACAAGTCTGGGAGCTAGAAATGCGACAAGGCTGAACTGGAGACTCAGAACAAGGCTGAGGGCTTAAAGCATGATGAGGCTGGGCTGGAGACTCTGGACATGGCTGGAAACTCAAAGCAAGGCTGGAAGCACATCTGGAATGCACACAAGGTTGACGAAGAGGTCCGAAGCTGGACGTGAGACTGAGGCTGCTGGGTTCAGCGAGGAGAAGATCCTAGGTGGCAGCGGGTGCAGGAACCAAGTCCCCTCTGATAGGAAACACTGGCGCTGATTCCCCTCTGGTTACAGGTGCTGTTTCCAATGAGGGTAAGGACTCTTTTGCTGGAACTGCGAACTTGAAGGATCAGTTGTCTCCGGCAGCTTGCTCTTCGTGCGTCTACCTTTTATGTCGATCCTTTGCGTGCCTATTCCCTTCTGTAGTCAATCAGGCTGCCTTGTCCTTCGCATGCTTTTCAGCACATTGTTCATGCGCACTGATTAGAGGATTCAAATCCTCCTACAAAGACTGACCAATCAGCGTCTGTCACTTTTCCCATGCTGCTGACTCATCTCTGGGTTTCGCTTTCCCAGTTTCAGCCTAGTAAGTTTCTGTTTCCCCCTCTGACTCAGAAAGAGTTTTGTTTTCTGAGTCAGATGCTGGCTAGAATCTCACATTCATATCCCTAGATTTCTTCCACACATGAGCCCATCCTTCTTGCTTTTCCTACATGGAGGAAATGTTTTTCATCCACCAAAATGGTTTCTTTTTCCCACTCCCTACATCCTTACCCCTCTCGGATTCCTCAGATTCCTGGGATACTTCTCCCTCTATTCCTTTTCATATATAGGCTTTTCTACTTTATTTGCACCTCAAATGCTGCCTTTCCCTGCCTTGTGCTGGACTACCCAGCCATTGCCTGATCCTTCTAGCCTACCCATTCTGTGTCAAAGCCTCCTTTACTTTGTTCCATAAGAAAAGAAAAGTCCCAGACTCAATATTTTTTCTCAGTAGAGCTGGCTATGAAACAGTCTCAGTATTTTCTATGAAAGAAAAAGTTACTTTAAAAATACTATTATATTTCTCCCAAATAATAGTAGTAGTAGTAGTAGTAGCCCAGCTAGACTAATCTTAAAAAGCTACCCAAAGTCAGACCAGAATTGGACATCAGTGCCAACCCTTCTACCCGGTTGCCAAGAAAACTGCATGGACATGTTGACTTGAAGTAGACTTTATGTTTTAAATAAAAATCCTAAAAACTACAATAATATTTATATTTTAAAAAAATAATTAATTTTATTTATAAAATAACAAAAATAAATTGGAGTGTGGCCCTTAAAAGGAAGAAGAGCAGTATGTGATGTCATTGTTTGCAAGCCTCCATCAACATCACTCAAGGAAGACCACCTGACCTGTGGTTCACAATCACATTGTATCAGATATAATGGGTTGCATTTCACTCAGAGACATGAGTTAACACATGTTTAAAATATCCAGCCATAATTATCTAATCAAAGCAAATATTTGTAGCTCAGGCTTGAACTCTAGAGTCCTTGGTGCTCTCTGAGCCTTGTTGTTTTCCCATAATTATCTAATCCACAGCTAAAATTTAAAACTATATATGGAAACTTTGCAAGGATACTGTATATGATGGAATTTACTTTTTTCCCCAATTCCACATCAGACATCTTTCCAACCTGATTATTTTTAGTAACTTGAGTCTTATTTTACATCAATTTTTCCTTTATTTTATTGGTTCTGACTGTTTTTAATGTATGCTACCCAGAATCTCTATGGAGTTTGGTAGCCTTCTAAATTTGATAGATGATTGATAGGTAGGTAGGTAGGTAGGTAGGTAGGTAGGTAGATAGATGTAAAATAGAATCTATTGCAATATCTGATTGTATCCAGTAATCATTACAAGAAAGAGTCACTCTTTTTTTTTAAGATGGTATTTAAATACATCATTATTAAAATGGTCTACTTTTTTACAGATGAAATAAAGCATTAGGTGAATTTAATGGTTGTTTAGAATGTCTTTAAGGCATATATTCATGCCTGTATTGGTGCTTATGCCTCACAGAAAAAGGAGTATTGGAATCCCAAGCAAGAAAATTTGGAAAATAAAATTAAGGAACTTCTGAGTATATATGCAAGACAATTTACACTGGAATTACATAAAACTTTTGTATCTGCTAAACTTGAACTTAATTTACTTTTTGCACTTAACACAGAATATTAATTAAAACATCTAGGAACTGAGGAGAAAGACATGCTAATTATTAGCTTCTTTAAAGAATAATACTGATTGAAACATTAATATTATTTCTACCATTGAGGGTGCTCAGCACAAAGTATATAATGAACCTTTTGTAAGCTATTTTTGGTTTTATTTTTAAAAGTCTCAATTTTATAGTACTGGATTAAAAGTTACTGAGAAAGAAACTGATCATTTTTAACTGTCGTACTTCTTCCAAAGATTAAACATGAGCATGCTGTTTATACATGTGAATCTTTCATTTCTTCAGGAGTTAATAGGTACTGTTAAACCTCCTCTTTTCCCCACAACAACAACCCTGTGAGGTGAGCTGGGCTGAGAGAGAGTGACTGGCCCAAGGTCACCCAGCCGGCTTTCATGCCTCAGGCGGGACTAGAACTCTCAGTCTCCTGGTTTCTAGCCGGTTGCCTTAACCGCTAGACCAAACTTTTTAGATATTCTGAATGGTGGTTGTATTAGCAATGGAAAAGGCCTTTGATAGAATACAATGGAAATTTTAGAAGCTGGTTATTGTGAAATAAGGGACGCGGTGGCACTGCGGGTTAAACTGCTGAGCTGTCGATCGGAAGGTCGGCGGTTCGAAACCGCGCGGCGGGGTGAGCTCCCGTTGCTCGTCCCAGCTCCTGCTCACCTAGCAGTTCGAAAACATGCAAATGTGAGTAGATCAATAGGTACCGCTTCGGCGGGAAGGTAACGGCGTTCCGAGTCGTCATGCTGGCCACATGACCCGGAAGTGTCTATGACAACGCCGGCTCCAAGGCTTAGAAACGGAGATGAGCACCACCCCCTAGAGTCAGATTCGACTGGACTTTACGTCAAGGGAAACCTTTACCTTTTTTATTGTGAAATATGATCCCCCCCCTTTTTTTTTAATTAACTGGATTAAAATGTGGCATTCCAACTCTTTGGCAGGAATTATTTCAAATGGAACTATCACTTCACCTAACAAGATGGAACTTGTCCTTTATCATCTCTTATAGTCAATTTGATTATGTCACCACTGGCTTGTTTTATAGCCAATTGAAGGGTATTCAGAGCATAAAAGCCGAACACAAACTGTTATTATATGCTGATGATATTTAATGCCTTATTGATAATCATACATGTTTTATACCACAATGCATTGAACCCATGGACATGTGATCATAACGATATAACCAGGTCTATCTACCTTTTTTGTAATACCAGAAAGATATTCTCATATTAATTTGAGGCTTAAATTGTTGTTGAGAGTCACCAGAGTCATTGAGAGTTGAGCGGCATACAAGTTGAATAAATTATATTAATTAAATTAAATTGCGTTGTTTCTATAATGTTCACATTACCATTTCGGTGAGATTAAAAGATTATTCTTTCTTCCTGCTATTCCAGGAAGAAAGAAAAGCAGGACATTAGCACCAAAATGGCAACCAACACCACTGTCCTGCATAAGAAAATCGCTTATCAACCCATTTTCTCACAAGAAGTCCTTCAACATGAAGGGCTCTAACATGACTATCAGAGGTGGGAAGTTTCATTTCCAGTCCTGTGAGCCCTGTAAGATTATTCATGTTGATTTGGCCCAAACTCCTATATGCACTGGCATCTTTTGCAGTCAGAACCCTGTACAATCAGATTGTCTCAAAGAATATATGTGGATAAGGTTCTTTCCTTGCAGGCATCTATCCCTATTATAAATATTTTGGCAGTAGGCCTAGGAGAAGTCATGTAACAATGGGTTAGGGCCAGCACTACTTATTCCCCAAATAACACACAAGAACATCTTAATGTATATAATGCAAGAGGAATACTGCTTATTCCAGAACCATAATCGCAACCACTTTTCAAGAATTTGACAAAATGACAGTGAACTTCTTCAGTATCTTCTATTGATCTCCTTCAATACTCAGCTCCCTGCCAAGAAGTTGAGCTTCTTACCTATTTAAAGTTTGAGAATAGGCTGGGATTATTTTGGTCCCAAGACTTCTAATAATTTACTTTACCAGATAAAACTGCAGGATTTTCTACTTAAATGTTATTTATGGCTTATCATAAGAAATAATTTGCATGCTCCGCTACATTTAAATTCCTTAGAAAGAACAACAAAAAAGTAAAAGCAGTTATAAATAATTTTAAAATGAGAAGCAAAGATTAACAAGCCCAATAAAGTTAAATAAAACCTGAAAAACATCAGTCTGAAAATTAATACATCTGATGGGAAAAAAGTTGTTTTTGTTTTTTATAGCATGATGGAAAACTCAATTCAGACATCTTTAAATGCAGAATTATACAATCTGGAGCAATAATCCGAAGGTTCTCTTTCTATTTTGTCCTGGGCAATTGTAGCTGGGACAGGCGGCAGTAACCCTTTGCAGTTCTTAATAGTATCTTGAAAGCCCAAATTGTTCTTCAGCCCCAACAACAATTAGTCAAAAGTTAAAGAAACCAGTGGCAATACAACTATAAAAGTTCCTTTTATAGGAATATATATTTCCATCATATCAATGATGGAGATATAAGAAAATAAGACTTCTATCAAACTTGTACTTATTTTATAAGGAATGTGTTTGCAGGACCAAGTATTTATTTTCTCACTGACAAGTAGCTGATTTTGAGATTGACATTTACAAGCTTCCAAACATGCCAGCTTTTTCAACCCGGTAATAACATACAATATTTTGCATTTTCATATTTCTCAATATGAAGCCAATAGCAGATGGTTGATATAAAATCCACACCATCTGATAAATCAGATTTCCTAAAAGTTTCCCGTTACCAAACTGCAATTTGGTAACATCAGCAAATAAACATGTATATAAATCTAACAAGTAAATATTAACTAATTGTGAGACTGCAAATGTGAAATGGCCAGCTCAGACATAGGGAAACTGGTTCTTTCAAGATGTCTTGGACAATGGGACTTCCAGTGAGAATGTGGTGGACTGAGCAGCTGTGCCCGCAAGCCCCTCTGGCAGAACTAGCATTTTTCGGGCTCAGGCTGGTTTCTCCTGAAGCCCAGGAGTGTTTTTCTGGATCAAGGAAAATGCTCAGGATTGACCTATTTGTCATCCAGATGGCGAGGCACAGCCAGGAGATTGTAAACAGCATTCATGATCGACAGGTAAAATTTTGCTGGGAGACTGGGATTTCACCATTTCTAAGCCGTGCTGCAGCCTTAAAGGGACATTAAGTCCAGCCACCCCATTTCTAAAGCACCCAATTTATCTTTTTAAAAAATAAATTGTACCCTAAGAGAGGCTTTCTACATTAAGGAGAAACAATCTCTCTTGGTGGTTATCATTATTTTTGTGATTAATTCTTTTTAATTTTTTTTAAAGCTTTGGATTTTGCTCTCCATCCAATACTAAGGAGGCTTAGGAGTATGTTATTGTCTCCCTGTTATTATTTTTGCACTAATTTTGAAAATTTTAGCATTTTTCCTATGCGTTGAATCTGCAGTTCTGAACCTTTACTTTCCTGCCACTACTTTCTCTGGGAACTGTCAGTTATCTTATCTTAACTCAGTTCAGAAATGTTCCATTACCTTTTACTTTTGGCAGTTAAGTATCTAGGGAGTGCCATAATTTACTGCCTCAAACATGGAGGATCTTAACCAGGCTTTCTCTGACTTTCAACGTGATATTAAAGCAGATATTAAGCAGATTTTTTCTGATTCCTGCCAAATTATTATGCAAGAGATTCAGAGCATTGTGGAAAATATGTGGCCTAAAATGTGCCATCTGGTTGGGGACGATGTGGATGAACCTGAAGAATCTAACAGTGACAGAAATGTCTCACCCAAGAATGAGATTCAGGCTTCTGTTGAAATCCTGGACAGAATTGGCAATGCTGAATTGAAGAACTTAAATGGAGAAATTGAGCTGCAAGACGTGTGAATTTGACTTTCTGATGGAATGTGATGGAAAAGAAGGGGTTATTATGGGAGGCTTTTTGAAGATAACTGTGTTTGTGAGGGAAGCAGTTGGGCTATTTGATTTCTTTAAGAAAAAAGCTCTGTGCTTATAATGCGGATATGTAAATGTCTTGGTTTATTTTGAAGTGGGCTAAGGGACTAAAATATTTATTTGGATGGTCTTTTGACTTTGGATGATTTTACTTATCGTTAATGATTGGGATTATGATTATTAAAGTTTTTTCTTATTCATGTTTTTTGAATTCATGTTTTTGTATTATTAATTATAGTGGTAGACAATTTACATGCTTTTTAAAATTTTTGATCTTTATTATAGTAGACAGGAATGTATAGAATAGTAGTAGGAAGGGAATAATTAAGTGATCATTATTTTAAGGGGGCAAGTTGATTAGGTTATTTATTTATTTATTTATTAAGTTTTGCCACTGCCCATCTCCTCCCAAAGGGGGGACTCTGGGCGGTTTACAATACTTTTTCTTTTCTTTTAATATAAGGGGAGGGAGCAATGGTATTTAGTGATTTTTATAATGTGCTAAGGGGTTGACTTGTAGAAATAATGTGATTTTGGTTTAATATAGAGTAAGGGATTGATTATGGAAAATTGCTTTATATCCTTGATGTTTAAAGTCAGAAGTCACTTCTTTTTATAAACTATCTCAAATTTTTATCTTGTGTTTTCCCACTTTTTTAGTTCTTTTTTTGTAGCTTTTTGTTTTTCTGTATCTTTTATCTTTTTCTGAAATTTAATAAAATTCTTTTTTAAAAAAAAGATGTCTTGGATAATTACTTTTGTCACACATGCCCAGTTAACAGTTAAAGTTTATAGCAGTTAAAATTTTTAAAAATCCAGAGGGCATTAATTTATTTGTCTCTGGGCTGGAGTATTATACACAGACCAGGTTAAAATTACTGCTAAATTCTGAAAATTACTCACAGGGCAAGTCTGAACTCTTAGTCTAACCAACTTCATGAAGTTGTAAGGATAAACAGAGTTGGGAAAAACCATGGATGTTTCCTGAACATTCTGGAAAAAGCATAGTATCAAAATACGATAAATAAAGAGACAGTTTCATTTATCAGCTCAGATATGCAACCATACCGGCATACATACTGTAAGCAGAACACACTGTGCAAAAGTGAGTTTTTGCATTGATTTCACTATTGAGAACAAATCCATATATACTGTACATTCTTTTGAGTACATTGTGTACATTGTTATCCATGCTGTCAAAATGAACACAGAAAGTCTTAAGGGTAGGCTTCTTATCCACTTTGGAACTATATTAAAATCCTCACTTACAGACATACAGTAATTATGTGTAGATGCCAATCTTAAGCCTGTATAGAAAAAATGGTGGCATTTCTTTAAAACAATCCTGAGCTGTCTTATTTGATACACCGCATCTACTTTTCACGACTTGAGAGACACAGTTAAAGTAGAAAAGGTTAAAAGCAAAGCAACAAAGAGACAAATATGTGGGTATTCTTGAATTCATAACCAAAGGCTGCTTATAAGCTAAAAGCTAAACAGAGCTCACAGGTATTGTAACTATGGATATGACACACGAGGGACAAACAAAAGTCAATCACAATCATGCCTCCAGTAGCAAGACAGCATGACTCAGAATGCCAGCTGCTAGTGAACATGTCTACCCATGTAGGCCACTTCCCAGAGATCCTGTCAGAATGCCTTAAGCCCACCTATGAACCCAGTTGCCACCACGGAAGAAAGAATATTAGGTTACATCTAGATTAATATATACTTTAATCCCACTGAAACCAAGGGACTTAAATCATATGCCCAAATAATCTGAATAATATTAAAGCATGACTAACATATCAAGCCCAAAATATTTAGATTGGTAAATTGGCATGAGCAAGACTTAAGGCACATTCTGGCCTAGGAAGAAAAGCTAATCAAGGTTTAAAGAAGGTGTGCAAAAAGTGTAGTTTGTGACTGCATAAAGCCCACCAGAATCTCTTCTGTATCACCCATCCTAGACTGGGGCTGGCCAAAAATTTAAGTCTAAATTAAATTTAGTTTAATTTACTTTTTATTTTGCTTTTAGGGTAATTTGAGAACAAGAGAGATGCCTTAAATCTTCAAATGCTTAAGGAACACACTGAACCCTTTAAAAAAATCTCAACTTCCTTTCAGATAGAGCCAGCATTAGAAAGTTGGCCCTTGAGCTGACAGAAGTTGTATGTTCAGTGGCATGTCTGCCAATCACTATTTTCTCTCTGCTATTATTTGTTTACTTAAGATATTTGAAATGTGTGTCCTGCATTTGAACAAGTCAGTAGATTGCATCTTTCATTAAAAATATTCTTAATATTCTTAATCCTCACAAAACTTCAGAAAAAAACACATATAATTACAGGTATAACCTTGTGCAACCTATTTTTATGTGCTGTTGAAGTACCTCATGCATTTCTATATAACAGAACAGAATTAAAAAAAGATTTATGTAAAGTGGGAGTGAAATATTATCATTTCATGTTCCTGTGCTAGCAATAGCATACTGAGAGAAATTTGGAAAGGTGTGGAAAATAAGATAAATGGAATCTCCTACAACTTTTCTCATATCAGATTGTCCTTTTACATGGATATAAACAGCTCTCCCTGAATCAGAAGATCTCTAATTCATCTAGTCCAGTAGTGCTGATTCTGCCTGGCAGCAATCAAGTTTTCAGTCTCTAGCTTTAGTTTAAAAGTTTACTTAAAATTCAAAGTTTACTTAAGCCATGCAAAAAGTGCCAGTAACTTCATGAAATGCATGCACACATGCGCACAAGCATGCGCACACACACATGCACACATACAGAAATACACCATTAACATGCTATATCAGGCAACATTTTGTAAAAACAAATAAGACTTGTACCAGGAGGCAGTTAAATTTACTGTGTCAGTGGGGTTTTGCTTTTGAACTTGTTCTATGCCAAAATGTTGCTCTGCATTTTTAAACTTATCTCCTTCAAAGCGATGGAGAGGAAACTGTTTTCAACTTCCCTTCCCCCCGGCAAGAAAAATAACATTTAAACAAAATGATCACATTGGGTGCTACATTTAGACACTTAGTGACAAAGTGTCTGAAGAGTGTTTATGGGTGTCCTATCAATCCTTGCATAGCAAATCCTTTAGTGGTCTGCATCTCTGTGGCTTTTCATCCTGAACTCAAATTCTAGGAAAATCTTCCCACCACTGGCAGACAGAATAGCTACAAAACTGTACAAAGTACAGTAAAGTAAACTGAATAATAAATTGTAAAGGAATTTCAACTCTATGTTTTTTATGCACTGCAGCTATATTTACAGATAAAAGTTTTTGAAAATCAAAATTTCATTTTTAAGTCCAGTGCCATGATTTAATTAATGCATTACATTTGATGAAATGTGGTACCTCTGCAAAATATTGAATAACAACTAATGTGAATTTGGAACAGAATAAATTATTTCATGTATAGGAAATTTTCTTATTAAATGTTGTTATATTCTTTCTATTCCATATTCCTTTCTATTAGAGCTTGATCAGGTTTATATTCTGTTTTACTCAGTTAAACTGTTTCAATGAATTCAGCCAAATAAATAATCCCATTTTATGACTGTATTATTTTAATTTGTGATATTATTAGTATGCTGTAGATAATATAGCTTTACTGAACTATAATTTAACTGGTGGAAATTTTACAATACTCATATTTATGGTAAGAAGCCATGATTAGAGTCTATTTTCAAAGGTTAAAAGGACAGAAAGCCTGGACCACAATTATCCCTATAGCTTGCAAAACTACTTCATGATATCTGTAGTTCTATTTGTAAAAGGTAAGGAATCAAAGAGAAAAAGCAGGTATACCCCAGTTCCCACCATTATGTGGGTGGGGAAGAAGGTGAAAGAGATACATGTTTGCTGATATTCACACATTATAGCCTAAAAGCATCATATTAAAATTGAGGTCCATCTAATACTCCCCAATGTATATAGGACTTCAGGCTCCAACAACTAAAACCCATCATTAAAAGGGCAACATCAAATATAATAATCTACTCATGTATAGAACAGGGATGAATAACCTTTCTTCAGCTGAGGGCCACATTCACTTTGGAGCAATTTTTCGGAGCCATATGGGGTTGGGGACTGAAGGAAAGAGGGGGACCAGGGCAAATAGTGAAAGGGACTGATTCTTTCATCATACTCCTTTCTTCCTCTCTTTTTGACAGCCTTTCCTCTTTCTCCCAAAAAATTTGAGCTGATCTCTTGCATAAGAGATTCTGAAATTAAGCTAGAGGACAAATGCCCATCCTGGTCGAGATTCAACTAGTAATTAGTCCTCAGAAAAGTGTTAACAGCTAAGAAGAATAAAAATCAAGGCAAATACTATTGCCTGCCCACCCTCCCTCCCAAGAATAATGCATTTCTGCCCCAAAGAATTGAGCAGTGGCATAGAAAATAACTTACTCCTTTTGTATAGCATGTTTTCCCATTCCATTATCTTATATTTTCAGAAAGGAAAGTGGCTGAATTCAATTAAAAGTTTGAAGTTTTGTGGTTCCCTCAAGTTCTATGAAAACATTTCATATTTTAAGCCCTTTCCCTTCCCCTCTTATTTGCTTATTTACTACTCTACATTTTTCAGAGGCATAACTGAGTTTTCCAATCAGTTAGTGACAGTGACTTAGTGGAGCAATTAATTATGTGGAAAAAATATATAATTTTGCTTAACAAAGTCAGAGACTTGAACTGCTATGTCAGTAATTAAACTCATATAAATAAGAAGATTTAACCATCTTGCAAGTACCGTGCAGTGCTAAATAACTGCCTCTGACCTTTGGCCAACCTTCTATGTAAGAACATAGAATAGAAATTTTTGTCTGCTTGTTAGTAACTGTTACGCTTTCCTGACTAGGACTTGGTGGTAAACCACGAATCTCCTGTTTTTGCACAACTCATCTAACTTCTTGGCAGAAGTCTCACAGACAAAGTTTGGCTAGATAAGAATCTTTATTGCAAGCATAACTGAAGCCAAACAAAACAGTTGATTACGCACAGTTAGTTTGTAGATGCAGGTGCCTCTTATATCCATGGTGGATCAAACCTGTAGCCTTTTCTTTCGGCCTTTCCACCAATTAATTGACTCTTCATGCAGTGTTTGCAGTACTTGAAGCTGAGTGGTTGTTGAGCGTTTACATAACTGCCAGCTGGAGCCTGAGAACCACTTAGCTTACTCTCACAAAAACATGACAAAGAACAGCATATGGAGAAGCTTCTTTTTGTCCAAGGATAAGTCTGATGCTTACTGTTTTAACAAATGCCACAGTAATTCATTAGAAGATGAAAGTGCTGTGCCATCTTCACATGTTCTACATTTTATAAATATTAATCTTCACTAATGAGCAGAATAAGCATCTTTCTGAATATTAAACAACAGGAAAGACACATCTCTCTTTTAATTACAGTAGTAGAGGAAAGCAAAGAATCCCTGTTGCCTATTTTACAAGGCTTGTCTGGTTTTCTAAAACAATAAAGGCCTGAATTGTTTTTGAGGCATCCCTCCACCTCCAAATCCTAATCAGGTTTCATCTCCTACTTGAACACTGGAAATCTCTGGGCTAATCTACTCTATGCTCAATTAACATTTGAGTTGTAGTGATTTAATGACCATGCATCATTTAATCACTTATTTTAATCTGAAATTTCTATCAACTGCACTAGCTGCTGTACAATTTTTGAGATTTTTCTGGCCACGATAATTATACTTTACTAGCCAGTTCTAGTTACTAATGTCTTTTTGACAGGAACTTATTGCCTAGAATAGCCTCATATGTTTTGTAAGTTATGTTACCAGAAAACTATCTGTTATTATGATATTAGCATGCTATCTATAGAAGTAAATCCTACCTGCTCATTCTATAGAAGTGTTTCAGCAGTTATTGCAGATCTCATTATGGTAGAACTACAAGCCAGAAAATGTGAGAGCAGAACATATAAACATCAGAAAACAGACAGATCCAACTGCCTTCTCCCTAAAACCCTGGTAGGATGGCTTTTCATTTCTTAAGTTTTTAAAGTGTATGATAAAATCAAGATGTCTACTTTTCCTTCAGAGCTGTGCCAGTATCCATAGAGCTATAATTATTGCATGTCTGTTTTTCTCAAATGTACTGTTTGCAAATAATGTCAATCAATCAGTGCCCATCCTTGCTGCTTCATAGTTAGCCAAAAGCTAACTGTACACCCCCACCCCTGAACCTCCACAAGATCATAAATTAACAACAACCGTCTTCCAGAAAACCTGCAGATGTTAACCTGTGCCCCCCAATCCATATGCTTGTCTATGTATATTCGTATACATTTTTTTCTGAAAGACAGAGAGAGAGAGAGATGTAACTAGGTACATTCCAATTCCTCAAAGACCTATTTAAGTGGCTGCATAATTAACATGGCGACAAGCCAGCAGGTAATAATGAATATAAACTTGCACTCAGTGGCCTTCTCAATGGCTTTGACCATAGCTATATGTCACTATAATGATGACCAGCAGGGGGAATGAAGAAAGATCAATTTGCAACAATATGTACACAAAGTACAAAGAAGTTGATTATGTTCAAAGTATTCAATTACTTCAAAACAGAATGCATTCAGATAGGCCATATGTGGTGATATGGTGATAAAGCTACACTTCAGAAGAGACCTTGCTGAATTATTTCCTAAACTTAATGTTTCATTTGTGTGAATCTCTCTCTCTCTCTCTCTCTCTCTCTCTCTCTCTCTCTCTCTCTCTCTCTATCATCTAGTTATCATCTATCTATCTAGCAAAATAGACAGCCAGCCAGATAGGATGACATTTTGAGGAAAAATAAATGGCCCGTATGTTTCTTCTGCTATCTCGTTGCATTTATTTGTCTGCCAATGAACAGGCATTGAATCCCTGTTCATGCTGCTTCATTGAATCCCTGTTCATGCTAGGTAATTACTCATCCAATTTACCATAAAAATATTTCTGCTACCTAGATATCTGCTGGTCATTAATTTCCTTTATATTTGCTTTTACTAATTTATTTTCTCTACAGTAGAGCATTATATGACTCTAATTTATGGTAGAATTTATTTGGATTGAAAATTCTCAAATGTTTGTAACATTTGAAGTATTATATTTGAAACTTGCCATGGAGATTAGGAACTTCACCATTATATATGTAACCAATTATAAATTTGTTTATTACTTTCCTGGTTTAAATGGTTTTGGCACATCCCCAAAGGATACATGCCCTAGTTGATGGAAAAGGTGAAAGTTGTGAATATTCCATTTAATGGGGTCTGTGCTAGAATCATTTTCAGTGAATTACATTACGTACATAGTTAACTACCTAGACTCCATCTAAAGTATATGAACTTTTCATATGAAGCCCAAAAGATCTTAAAGTACCACAGCCTTATGAAATAGCTAGCATTTTGAGTTTGATATGGAAAGACATGAATCTAGACAAGATGACCTGCTTGACTGGATTGTTATGAGAGTGTATAAGGTGTATAATCGTTACATTTTGAGAACAAAGACAAAATACAAAAGTGAAAAGCAATCTATAAAAAACAAATAACCTGGTGGAGAAAGAAGGGAAGAAATTTAGAGACATTTATATTTACCAAGAACATCACTCTGTTCATCCAAGGAAGACTATCACTACAGAATTAGGTAGGAGTAAGCAAATTCATACCCTCCAATGGTTTGGTTTAAAACCTGTCAAATTGCTTGCTGTCTGCAGCTGATGAAAACTTAAACCCAGAATACCCAACACATATTTATTGCACAGCCTGCTTTGGAGAAATGGGGAAGTAACATGGGGGCTACTCAGAGTGGTTGCTTATTGAAGGAGAAGAACAAGAGAGAGCAGTGGTTTTCTGAGTCACCCTCATTTATATAAAAGATAATCACTGAATATGAATACAAATAAAATTTATTACAGACTAGCAATAAAGACAGATTCTTTTATCCAGACAGCTGATACTTGTGGGGAAAAAAAACCCATTGTTCTCATTATGTAAATATTAGCTTTCCCTGAATTTTGCTATTTCCTCTATACTTTAAACAGCACTATCCCAGAGACATCCCTAGCCTTGCAATCTATACTTTATCACTGAAGCAGCAGTCAATCTTGTCAATTCTGATCAAGGAGACTAATTACTTGTGTCACAAGACATGAATTACCATTGTTTTCCCAGTCTTTTTAGGTGGACTTTTCATCCTATGAAATATACCTAAGAGGTATTTCAAGGGAGATTAGACCTGATATACTCAGTGCACCATTTGCAGTCCCAGAATATTATATCCTAATATATTTCAATCATGATGTTTTAGGAATTTAAGAGCTTACAGATTGAGTTAAAGATCTTGGTAGCTAAAATAGTCAGAAATTTGCAATACTACTACCAGGTAGTTTTAGGAACCTTACTTAAGCCCTTCTGGATATAAACTGAAGTTCATAGGTACGCTCAACAGAGAGATTCTTCTTAAAAGATTTCCCTGCTAAGCATATATTCTCTTTTATCACAATGCCACCAGGAGGAAGGTTGACAAGTAAGTTTTTCTGGGGGGAAAATACCTCATCCACTATCTATTATCCAGGCAAGTGTGAGCTCAGGCAACGGTCAGCTGACTAGAAAAACAGACTGGTTTGACTTTCATAGATTCAGAGGCTGTCAACTTCAACTCAGGGCTAGATCAAAGGTGAGATTTGGAAAATAATCTGATCATATATTTGACAGCTTTGGTAATGTAATAAGCTAAAGGAGAAGCAATTGAAAATGGAAATGTGTCATGTTGCCCATTTCAATGTTCTGTTAACATTGTAACGTTTCACATGTCAACTCATTTTCCGTGTATACTCGCTTGGCTCGTTCGGGGTTTTTCCATTCCTGCGCTCTCCGTTGTTTTGGATCTTTGGAATGTATGTTTGGGTTTGCAATCCTGTTCAAGGTTACTTTCCCAGGTGTGTGTAATGGTTCCTAACACCTGGGAGGGGGTGCGTGCTGACGAGCGCTTGGGGCGGAACTGGATTGAAGGCAAGGCTTTTAAAGTTTGTATTTGGCGCGCTTTTGCTCATTCTCAGCTTTCTCTGTATTTGCATACTATTCCTTTAATAAATCAGTTATCTTTAAGCCCGAGCTTGTGAGACTGAGTATTTGGGATTAGGCAACCATTACATAAAGCTGAGAATCAATTTCAATCATATTCCGCTAGCCCCATCCAATCGTTGGATAAGAGGGAACGCTAGCGATGACCGACCATCAGCTTCACGCGAGCGAAGGGAGCGAAGAAGAGTTGGAGGCGGCAAGGACCCGGCCAGCTCTAACTTCGAGAGCACAAAGAGCAGCACGTCAGGAGATGCGGGATGTCCAATTAGATGAGTTGCTGATATCTATGCAGGAGAGTCTGAGGAGTGAACACAAAACCGTGATGGAAAGAACAACGGGGAGGGGGTCTCCACAACTATCCTGGGAGCCCGAAATCCTCTTGTCACCACCGAGGGTGGTGGTAACCAACCAACCCCTTGAAGAGCCGGTCACTCCTGCTCGTATGAAAGCACTCAAGGACAAAATGAATCTAATAGTGACAATCCTGAAGGATCTCCCCAGGGGTGCAGAGCCAAGCCAGGAAGATTGGGAGGAAGAGCCATCACAGCTGGCTTACCCCAGGCCCAGCACCCTACCACCCAGGGGGAGAAGCATGATTCAAGCATCCCGTCAGGTGGGGGGGCGCGAGGCAAGACCTCCTAGGGATCGGCCACCCCTGGGGGCTCGGCGTACCCTGACGTTTACGGAGCCACCACAGCCAGCTGAGCCGGTAAGAAACTTCCCACCGTTTGGAGTGAAGTTCGATAGGGATCCCACTACCCTCTCCTTCTTTATCACTAATATGGAAGATTGGGGCCGAAGCTTTCGTTCAGAACACGGCAAAATCAATTTTATTGCCAATAAACTGAGAGGGAGGGCAGCCGATTGGTATGTGCAACTGTGCCAAACCGAGGCAACAGAATTAGAGGACTTCGATGACTTTTTGTGGGCACTTAAACAGCATTTCGAAAACCCTCTAGCCCAAGAGACAGCCAAAAACTCCCTGAGGAAACTCTACCAAGGGTCCCTCTCAGTTGCCAATTATGCGCTCGAATTTAAAGCCTTATCAGGGAAGGTGGAAGATTGGTCCAAGCCAACTTTAATTGAAATGTTTAAGCAAGGGCTAGAACCAGAAATCCTCCGTTGGGCACTAGGAAGAGACGACCCTAAAACACTATACGGATGGATTCAATTAGCAGGCAGCGCCGAAAATGCCCTGCAGACCTATGCCCATACTAAAGAGCTTAGACAATCCCGAATTGCCAGAGGAGCATGGACGACTGGACCTGCCAGCCGCCCCAAACCAAAAACCTGGGAAGAGGAAAGAGAACGGCGGTTTTCCAAAGGTCAATGCCTGAGATGTGGAAAAGAAGGGCATCGCGCTCTTGATATTTTTAACACAGATAACATCTTAAAGCAAGAATGCTTAAAAGGGTGTTAATAATTAACTCTGTAAAAGAGAAAATGACTTTTTAACTGCCGCTTTTTTTTTTACCAAGTTGGTACGTAGGATTCCTTCCAATTACTCCTCCTAATGACAGTGTTCCCACAAAGAGAATCTTTTTTCATACTCCACATTAGCTTAACTCCACCCACTTCTGTGGCAATCTGTAACGTAATTCTTTTCACTCTTTTCTAAGCAGTTTCCACATGCTCTTTCCTTAAGTCCACTTTTCATTCATTTTGTTGAGAAATTAATCTATCTTCTAATATTTTTTCAAACTGGACCCAAACTTCCTTTTCCAGTAGTCATCCTATTTTCACTCCAGTTTCTTGATCTTTCTTTTTATTCCTTGTCCATTTTTCCCAAGATCCACACTTCTCACCCTTTCATCCTTCACTACTTCTCTCAGTCTTTCACAAGGACCAATGGGATTCCGAGTCTCAACAAAGCAAGGAGCCTTCTGGGTCCTGAAGAATATAAAGAGTATAAAGCACAACTTACTCACTATGATATTCTCTCGTGAGGGTAGCTATTGTTTTTTAAAAGGTATACAGAAAATGAGGCCCTTTACCCCAGGAAATAATTGACTGTGGTTCTTAAAGGACCTAGTTATTTCCTTCTTTGTTTGAGATTAGTACCTGCCTTAGGCATGTTGTTGCAGTCTGCTTTGTGAATTACCCCAGCTGGAGCTGTCACGGTAGTGAGTAAATGCATTAGAATGACAAGATTTCATGCTCTCCTGTCAGGTGAGCCATGCTGTAGTCTTGGCACTCTTTGGGGGCCTTCTTTTGACAATTCATCAAGGACAGGTGTATGTTTTCAGGTTATTCATATCATAATACACTACCATTAATATTATACTTTCATCCACCAATTCCCTCACTCTCTAATATACATCCTGGAAACAGGTAAGAGGGTAGAGCATATTGATGCAGGCAAAATAGTTGCACCAAAGGATTTGTGTGCACAAAAAATATATGACACGATCATTGCAATGAGATTAGCTGAAACTGGGATAATTTCCCATTCTCATTTTATGCATCCTCAGATATTAGTCCCTGTATTAGTCCAGGGAAAGGAAGCTCTCCAGAAAGTGTAGCACTCAGTGGATGAAAAGTATTAATTACATAGAATGTGTCCTGAATAGCTGTCTCACTCTGTGCTGTGCACTTAACAGAGAGATTAGAATGTTGTGTGCTGTACAAGGTCATGCCCCACATCCCTGTATCAAGAGGTTCCAAGATTACAGTCACCCTTAAAGGAGAGGAAATGAAGCAGTTTTATTAGAAGTCATCTTACCCATCAATCTGTATGGGAAGGTCAACATTATCTTGTGGTGGGAGCTGCTCTTGGGCAAGGCACTCCATTATGTTTCATACATTGAATAGAATTTTATAGGTCAATTATACAAAGGTTCATGCTGAACCTTTTCATGTGACCCTAAAATATGCTTCTAACTTAACAATAATTATTACAAGATTACCCATCTAACACATGCAGATTTTCTAATGGTGCTGGAGATGTAAATCGTTTGCTTCCAATACCCTGGAATTAGCCATCTCCTCCTCCCAATGATAGGATTTAGGTTGACTTTTAGGTGAACTTTTAATCCTAAATGACACATACATGAACACCAGCTAATTTTCAGTAACAAGGTCTTCAAGACAATTCCATACATTACAGTCACCATGGAGTCACTAGAGAAACACAGTTGTACAATAAGAAGTTGAAACTGAACAAGGTGGTAAGTACGCATAAGACATTCATTAGTACAGTGTAATAATGACATGTTGGCCTGATTGCTCAAGAAGCCGCTAAGCAATTCTTCAGCATTTTTGAATGAAACTAATTTTAATTGCCAAGTACTTTAAATGTCACATTGTTGTAATTGCTTGTTCAAGCAGATATACTGAAGGCCTTGCCAGGTGTACTGCCTGTTTCATATCTTTAGCTCAGTCATTAATCATATTCTTGCATTAGGATTTTTCTTATCTTAAGCAGAGGACATTATCCCAAACTCGTTATGCCGTGGCACCCACCTTATGGAACATCCTCCCCTGAAGTGAGGCTGGCTCCACCCCGGTTGAGTTTCTGGAAGTCGCTGAACACCTAGTTATGTCATTAGGCCCAAGGACCACAAGGGGCCAATGAGATATTGAGGTGGCTCCATTATTATTAACATCTGCTGTTCTCTTAAACCCTGTTTTTTTTTAAATTTTTAATATTAATTCTTTTTTTATATATGATTTTTTAAAAAAATCTTATTGTACACTGCCCAGAGTCACCTTTTCATGAGATGGGCAGCCATATAAATTTATAAATAAATAAATAAATAAAAATTATACATATTGTTATCAGTTCCTAATACAGGTAGTCCTCGACTTACTGTACGACCACAGTAGAGACCAGAAAACTCATGGTTAACCGGTGCAGTCATTAAGCAAGGCATCATGTGACCACACCCAATTTTATGACATTTTTGAGGCAGTTGTTAAGTGAATCACCGTGGCCGTTAAGTGAATTACATGGTTGTTAAGTGAACCATGCTGTTGTTAAGGGAATCACACAGTTCCCTATTGATTTTGCTTGTCAGAAGTTGGCTGGGAAGATTGTAAATGGTGATCACGTGACCCCAGGACACTGCAACCATCATAAATACATGCTGGGTGCCAAGCACCTGCATTTTGATCACGTGATGTTGCAACAGTCATAAGTGCAATGACAGGTCGTAAGTAACTTTTTTCAGCACTGTCGTAACTTTGAACGGTTGCTAAACGAATGGTTGTAAGTTGAGGACTACCTGTAAGGATTTTTAAAAACAATTTTACTCAGCTGATTTGGCTCTAAGGTATTTTTTTCCTGAGATACCCTTTAAAGTAGAATAACATTTTGGTAAATATTCAGAAAAAAATAATCCACTGAGAGCCACAGTGTGTGTGTGTGTGTGTGTGAGTGAGGGAGAGAGAGAGAGAAGGAGGGGGAAGAAGAGGGAGCAAACACTACCACCAGAGGTCAGCAATCTTTAACACCCCCCCACACACACACACATATAACACACACTGTCTTTTAGATGTTATAATGCCTTTCTAGGAACTGAAAGGATACCTCACTGCCATTGTTCAGCGGCAACATCAACAATTTCAAGCAGCTCTTGACACAGGAATCACAGCTTGATTATCTATTTTAAATGTTAGAGTGGTACAATGGGAGCGTCTTTTCAACAGGTTCTTCCCAAAGAACCTCTATATTAACTTTAAGTTTCACAAACATGTTGACAAGGTCAATCAGGAAGGTTCTTCCCATGAAACCATCACCTGGCAAATCCTTCATAATTAGGCCTGCTCCACAGTTTAGCAATTTAAGCATGTCAACAGTATTGTTGAACAAACTCATGTAGAAATAGTTTCTGCTGTAATACTTGAAAGAAATTTCAGTATTCAGAGTAATTCTAAACAACAAAAGGCCAGGCCAGATTCTCCTAATAGTTCACTGCTGGAACTCTTTTCATTTTCTTACAGTCAGAACTTGCTACATCCTAAGAATATGCACACAGAAAACTAAGGGTTTTAAGGTAAAGGTAAAGGTTTCCCTTGACGTAAAGTCCAGTCGTGTCCGACTCTAGGGGGCGGTGCTCATCTCCGTTTCAAAGCCTTGGAGCCAGCGTTGTCCATAGGACACTTCCGGGTCATGTGGCCAGCATGACTCACGGAACGCCGTTACCTTCCCGCCGAAGCGGTACCAATTAATCTACTCACATTTGCATGTTTTCGAACTGCTTGGTGTGCAGAAGCTGGGACGAGCAACGGGAGCTCACCCCGCCGCGCGGTTTCGAACCACCGACCTTCCGATCGACAGCTCAGCGGTTTAACCCGCAGCGCCACCGCGTCCCTATGCAAGGGTTTTAAACCACAATTTAAAACCATAGTTGCCAGATTCACATGTAACATTAAGAAATAATAGGTAGGCCGATACATCACAGTAATCTAAGAACAAAGAAGCAAATTATTACATATTTACCTATGAACTAATGTGTTAAGTGGTTGTAGCAGACTTAGTTGAACACAAACTGAGACTCATATGTGTTAGAAATTCACACACTGAAAAACAGTAACAGCTAACAAAGGTTGGAAAAAAATAATAATTGGCTTTGCATTACTCAGGTAATGATCAACAATTCTACACCAACTTTTATTTTTCAAAAAAAGGAGAAGCAGAATATCTAAAATGGGAGCTATGAAAGCACTCCCCATGGGTATAGGATGAGTAAGTTAAGGGGCCTGAGCAACCTCCTAATGAAAGCACTTCATTAGTTATATCCTTTCCTTCATGTAAAAAATGACAGCAATTATTAATATTCTGGTATTATTTCAGAACTGTCAGGCTTAATTAAAAATGTTTACTACAGATGGGAGAAGGTACTTAGCAAATATCTGAGATGGTACTAAATGAAAATGTAGCACACATTTTTTTTTTTTAGAAAAATACATTACTCTTTATATTTTCAAGAAGCAGCATGCACATTTGGGAGTGGAGTAAAACTTCAAACTGATCAGGGCAAAATATTCTTAAGAGATACGAGTCTCTTATAACCTTTATTCAGGCATTCAAAAGCTAGGAGTGATCCTCTTTCAAGTTCTCCCAATAATCTTGACTGATCACCAATGTTTCTCATCCCTTCCAGCAAGGATGCTTGCAGGAAAAGGTCTTCATGTGTACAATTGTAGGGAAGCTTCTAAGTGAGCAAGCAAGCAAATTGAACTCTGTAGTGTGTGAAGCTAGTCAGTGACTGGTTTAGAAGGCTATAGAATTCTTCTGGGCTTAGCAGAACAGACCACAATATGGACCATTTCATTTTCGCTTTCGATCACTAATTTGTTTTTAGGCTCAGTACAGGTAGTCCTTGCTTAATGACCATAATTGGAATAGGAATTTCAGTTGCTAAGCAAAGTGGTCATTAAGCAAATCCAACCTGATTTTCTGACATATTTTGCAGTAGTTAAGTGAATCAACATGGAAGTTAAGCAAACCGCATGGTTGTTAAGCGAACCATGTGGTTCCCCATTGATTTTGCTTGCCAGAAGCCAGCCGGGAAGGTCAAAACTGGAGATCATGTGACCACAGGACGCTGCAACAGTCATAAATGCACACTGGTTTCCAAGTGCCCAAATCGTGATCATGTGACTGTGGGGATGCTGCGATGGTTGTAAGTGTGAGGGCCGGTCGCAAGTTTTTTTTTCAGCACTGTCATAAGTCCAAACCATCACTAACCAAATGGTTATTAAGCGAGGACTACCTGTACAATTTGCTTGCCTTAGTCTTTCACATCCTAAGCAGTTTGGGACCAGTGTATCCCAAGAACCACCTCTTCCTATCTGAATAAGCTTGAGGACTTTGATGAGCTTCCAAGACATTATGTCTCCCACCAGAGATGTATAGCTGATGGGGACAACAGAAGAGGACCTTTCAATTTTTACCGCTAAATAAAGGAGCTGCTTTCCCAAGAACACCTTGCCTTCTTTGCTGTAGACTCAGAACTGTTTTGCTTCCAAGCAGGATCTTTTTTTCCCCCATAGTTTGGGTCTTTGATATGTGTGGACAATTTCTGAGCTACATCAGCAGTCTTTACATAAAAGAGTTATTTCCTACAGCTGTATTAGATTTAATGTGCTTCCATTTTTACCACTTTTCCATTTTTACCAGTGCAGCATAAATGTTATTTGACAACTGCTTAAATTTCCTTAACTGAGGAAACTTGCTCATATCAGTGATACTTGAAACATTTACTCTACCCGTTTGTATTCTGTCCTTTTTTTATGGAGATCAGGGTAACATGTTGGGGTCAATGACAGTTTCCTTATTGGGAAGAATACTAGCTTCAAAGTATGATGATATGGACCAAAGGGAACATTAAACATCTCTTCTACTCACCCCATTGCCAAACCAATTCTGGCACTCAATGGCTATCACTGAAATTTGAACTTGGGGAGATGGGCAGTAATAAAAATATGATAAATAAATAAATAAATAAATAAATAATAAAATAAACTTGCCTTACCCATGATCCTTAGTGATATTCATGACTGAGCAGTGATTCCATCCTGGATTTCCCACATTCATGACTCAAAGATGTGCCATCTTTCATGTTTCTATATATGAGTCTTAAATTGCCTTTCTGACTTTTTTGTGTCATCATTTCCAGTGTACAAGGGAGAGATTTGGAATAGAAGATTTTATTTAAAATATGTTTCTTTTTTACTTTAACTTTTCAGATAAACAGAAGAGCCCTCTGTTTTTATTCTCCTGATCTTTACTCTTTTGACAATATACTCATTGTACATTTGCAAGCTCTAATTAGAAGTCTGCTAATATATGATTACATTAGTCCCAGGCCAAGGAATGTTTTATTACATGCATACTCTGTCATAGGCAGAAGCTGGCTTCAGAGCAGCACTGTCATAAAAGCTGTTTGACTAAGAGACACACTGCATGGCAGGCTAAATGTGTGAATTCATTCACATTTTCTTCTCTTTTTGCAAAGCACAAAAAGCTTTTCACCTACCAGTAGCAGCTTCCTAACTTGGGGAAAAGTAACTTCAAAGAGTAATTAACTCTGGGACCATCACATCAGGTAGGACATGAGCTTTAAGCTGCCCCTCCTTTCAGATCCTGTTTCCAGTTCTGATCTGGTCCCACATCAGCCTAATAATAATAATATAACCCAAATAGGCAGGTTAAATGTATTATGAATTTTATTTTGGGTAGACTTTAAAAAAAATGTATCCCATACTACTTCTAGCTATGCCGGAGCAGCCTTCATAAAGGCCTCCTATTTTTATCTTTACTACCATTCTATAACATACGTTTTATTGAGGGCAACTGGCTGATAATAAATAGCGAATAATTTCTTTTGCTTTGTAGTAGTACAGTTCTTAATATATCGTAATTTATAACCTCATAGTATATTATTGAATTATTCAATAAATTCTAATCATCTTCTTATATGCCATAAATGGAGATCTATCCTGATGTGAAATATCCAGATCACTGTGTTCAGATTCTCTCTAACCAAATACAGTAGTCTGAAAAAGGGCTGATGCTACAAGAAAGTAAGTTATTTCTAATTCTGTCCCAACCCACACAGGATATATTATATAGCAAAGATGCATTCTTCATTATGTATATGACATTAATATACAAGCATATGTAATTTCATCCTAATCTTATATACTTAACTTTATTGTTATATCTAAAAAAATATATATCAACGGTTTCTGGCAAATTTGTAGCAAATATGTATCTGGTTCAAAAGAATGACAGTCCTACAACAAACAACTATCCTGAAATGGGACAAATAACTTGGCTATTGTACTTCTATATTCAAAGAAAGAAAGTGGAGATAAAGTGATGCAATGCATGACATATATGATTCATGAATTTAACCCATCTCAGCCATGATGTGTACATTTGGAAGAATCTATTAATTCTAATAGATGTAAAGGGTCTGAATGAGCTAAATAGGCAAATGTTCTTAGTAAGGTTTATGTAGCTTACCACACAGTTTCAAGTTGGGAAAGGGGTTTCCCATTATCAAAACAAAAAAATCATCCAAGGAAAAATGCCTGAAGGGCAAGGCAGTGAGAATTTATCAATTCCCCTACCACCTCAAAGAATTTGTTCTTTGTGAAAATAGATGCCTTTTTTGCAATGAAATTCTTTGCATGTGCTTAAATCATACTCAACTGTTTATTAACAACATCTCATTTATATTTTTGCTTTATGCAATGCTTGATCGTAAGACAGGCTATACCACACTGGGGATTCACAGCTGCGTAATCTCAACTCATCCTTCCCCTCTCGTAAAAGTGTGTTTGCGCTGTGTTTTTCTCCTTGATTTTCTTTTGCTTTGCTGTATCTTTCACCCCACTTAAAATATTGAATGTCTCACTTGCAAGATGCTCCGAGCACCCTTGTTCAACAAATGCTGTTTCTTTTGGAGACCATTGGACTTCAGAATGTTAGAAAGACCTCATTGTTGTTGTTTATTCGTTTAGTCGCTTCCGACTCTTCGTGACTTCATGGACCAGCCCACGCCAGAGCTTCCTGTCGGTCGTCAACACCTCCAGCTCCCCCAGGGACGAGTCCGTCACCTCTAGAATATCATCCATCCATTTTGCTCTTGGTCGGCCCCTCTTCCTTTTGCCCTCCACTCTCCCTAGCATCAGCATCTTCTCCAGGGTGTCCTGTCTTCTCATTGTGTGGCCAAAGTATTTCAGTTTTGCCTTTACTATCATTCCCTCAAGTGAGCAGTCTGGCTTGATTTTCTGGAGGATGGACTGGTTGGATCTTCTTGCAGTCCAAGGCACTCTCAGAATTTTCCTCCAACACCACAGTTCAAAAGCATCGATCTTCCTTCTCTCAGCCTTCCTTATGGTCCAGCTCTCGCAGCCATATGTTACTACGGGGAACACCATTGCTTTCACTATGCGGGCCTTTGTTGTCAGTGTGATGTCTCTGCTCTTGACTATTTTATCGAGATTTGTCATTGCTCTTCTTCCAAGGATTAAGCGTCTTCTGATTTCCTGACTGCAGTCAGCATCTGCAGTAATCTTTGCACCTAGGAATACAAAGTCTTTCACTGCTTCTACATTTTCTCCCTCTATTTGCCAGTTATCAATCAAGCTGGTTGCCATAATCTTGGTTTTTTTGAGGTTTAGCTGCAAGCCAGCTTTTGCACTTTCTTCTTTCACCTTCATCATAAGGCTCCTCAGTTCCTCTTCACTTTCAGCCATCAAGGCGGTATCATCTGCATATCTGAGATTGTTAATGTTTCTTCCAGAGATTTTAACTCCAGCCTTGGATTCCTCAAGCCCAGCTTGTCGCATGATGTGTTCTGCATACAAGTTGAATAGATAGGGTGAGAGTATACAGCCCTGCCATACTCCTTTCCCAATCTTAAACCAGTCCGTTGTTCCATGGTCTGTTCTTACTGTTGCTACTTGGTTGTTATACAGATTCTTCAGGAGGCATACAAGATGACTTGGTGTCCCCATACCACTAAGAACTTGCCACAATTTGTTATGGTCCACACAGTCAAAGGCTTTAGAATAGTCAATAAAACAGAAATAGATGTTTTTCTGAAACTCCCTGGCTTTTTCCATTATCCAGCGGATATTGGCAATTTGGTCTCTAGTTCCTCTGCCTTTTCTAAAGCCAGCTTGTACATCTGGCAATTCTCGCTCCATGAACTGCTGAAGTCTACCTTGAAGGATCTTGAGCATTACCTTACTGGCATGTGAAATGAGTGCCACTGTTCGATAGTTTGAACATTCTTTAGTGTTCCCCTTTTTTGGTATGGGGATATAAGTTAATTTTTTCCAATCTGATGGCCATTCTTGTGTTTTCCAAATTTGCTGGCATATAGCATGCATTACCTTGACAGCATCATCTTGTAAGATTTTGAACAGTTCAGCTGGGATGCCATCATCTCCTGCTGCCTTCTTATTAGCAATGCTTACTCAACCTCACTCTTCAGGATGTCTGGCTCTAGCTCACTGACCACATTATCAAAGCTATCCCCGATATTGTTATCCTTCCTATACAGGTCTTCTGTATATTCTTGCCACCTTTTCTTGATCTCTTCTTCTTCTGTTAGGTCCTTGCCATCTTTGTTTTTGATCAAACCCATTTTTGCCTGGAATTTACCTCCGATGTTTCTAATTTTCTGGAAGAGGTCTCTTTTCCTTCCTATTCTATTGTCTTCTTCCACTTCCGCGCATTGCTTGTTTAAAAATAATTCCTTATCTCTTCTGGCTAACCTCTGGAATTTTGCATTTAATTGGGCATATCTCCCCTATCACTGTTGCCTTTTGCTTTCCTTCTTTCTTGTGCTACTTCTAGTGTCTCAGCAGACAGCCATTTTGCCTTCTTGGTTTTCTCTTTCTTTGGGATGTATTTTGTTGCCGCCTCCTGAACAATGCTGCGAACGTCTGTCCAGAGTTCTTCCGGGACCCTATCTACTAAGTCCAGTCCCTTAAATCTGTTCTTCACCTCCACTGCATATTCCTTAGGAATATTAGTGAGCTCATATCTAGCTGATCTGTGGGTCTTCCCTAATCTCTTTAGACTGATCCTAAATTGTGCAAGAAGAAGTTCATGATCTGAACTACAGTCAGCTCCAGGTCTTGTTTTTACCGACTGTACAGATGTCCGCCACCTTTGGCTGCAAAGGATGTAGTCAGTCTGATTTCGGTGTTGTCCATCTGGTGAAGTCCATGTATAAAGTCGTCTCTTAGGTTGTTGGAAGAGAGTGTTTGTTATGCAGAGTGAATTGTCTTGGCAAAATTCTATCAGCCTATGTCCTGCTTCGTTTTGTTCTCCCAGGCCATACTTACCTGTAATTCCAGGTGTCATTTGACTGCCCACCTTAGCATTCCAGTCTCCTGTGATGAAAATAACATCTCTTTTAGGTGTGTTGTCCAGTAGGTGCTGCAGATCCTCATAGAGCTGCTCTACTTCAGCTTCTTCAGCATCTGTGGTTGGGGCGTATATTTGGATCACTGTGATGTTAGATGGCTTGCCCTGAATTTGAATTGAGATCATTCTATCATTTTTTGGATTGTATCCAAGCACTGCTTTAGCCACTTGACTATTAATTATGAAGGCTACTCCATTTCTTCTGTGGTCCTCTTGTCCACAGTAGTAGATCTGGTGGTCATTTGATGTGAAGTGGCCCATTCCAGTCCATTTCAGTTCACTGATGCCCAAAATGTCTAATCTTTAATCAATAACCACATCCAATTTGCCCTGGCTCATAGATCTTACATTCCAGGTTCCAATGGTGTGTTGATCCTTAGAACATCGGATTCGCCGTTCACCACCAGCACCGTCGGCCACTAGCCGTCCTTTCGGCTTTGAGCTAGCTGCGTCATCACGTCTGGGGCTAGTTGAACTCATCCTCTGTTCTTCCCCAGTAGCATTTTGACCATCTTCCGACCTGGGGGTCTCATCTTCCGATGGTATACCGACATATCTCTGGTTGTACTGATCCGTTTAGTTTTCATGGCAAGAATACTGGGGTGGGTTGCCATTACCTTCCCCAGGGATCGCATTTAGTCTGACCTCTCTGTCATGACCTTCCCGTCTTGGGTGGCCTTTCACGGTTTAGCTCATGGCATCGTTGAGGTGCTCAAGCTCCAGCACCACGACAAGGTAACGATCCTTTGCTGAAGAGAAAGACCTCATAAAGTTTGCAAAAAGAAAATCTACCTCCATCTTGGGAGGACAATTTTTGAGTTGGGAAATTCTGATATTGATGAAAAGTATGGACAGGACAGCCAGGGCTACAAAAGGAATACTACTACTAATGTTCGTTTTGTCGTATAATATTTACTGACAGCTATTATGGGCTGAGCTTGTCTGAATTCTACTGCAAGGGAATGGAGCTGCACTTCAAAGCTGGTGTGAAAATAATGCTGTTTCCTGTTTCCTGCCACTGCCATGCCATGCTGCTGTACGATGCTGACCAGTCACCTATGTTTTTGTACATGGGACAGCAATGGAGGATCCACTCCCATATGCACTCTAAAAACTACTGAAAGGAATATGAAATGGTGAGATGATGCTGAGCTCCATTGCTTTTTTTTTTTTTATAGCCACATGTACCTGGAGAGGCTTACGCTCTAGTGTAATTATGCACACTAAAGTAAAAAATAAGGCTATTGACCTTTAATTCTGGAAACCAGTCCCAAAGTGTGTTATATTTAAAATACTTGGCAAATGCCCCACATTTTGTATATAAACACATACTAAATTATTTTTAGGTCAGCTGGCATTTGAGTTTCTACTAACTGCAAAAGTAATTCTAGTTTTATTTTAGGTGGTCTATTCAGATTGAGCGGAAATGAGCTGTGCAAAATCTTAGACCTGTTATGCAGCTATGCAGAAGATAAGACTCTGTCATGCTAAAGACTTGAAAACAGGAGGGATCTTCCATTTTCATGAGATCAAGTAATTAGGATCCTATATCATATAGTAGGATGCATAATTATAAACTGAATCAGAAAAATGCTGTATTATACACAAATTTACTAAGATTTGAAACAGGAGGTAGTAAGCAGCCAACAATGGAGGAGAATTAGGATAACGAAGAAGAAAAACATGTTCAGATGAATCATACACAAGAAGAATGTACAACAATGAGAATCTGAATAGAAACAGATTGCTATTTCAGTCAATACAGACACTAAATAATAAGATATGTAGCTATTAGTTACAGATGGAATTGATGTCAAATATTGCAGTCATATATAAGAAATTATTTAATATCAAAACATGATACCAAACATAATATATTAATAGAATATTTGTATTGTTGCATATATTTGACTGCCATGCTCACATTCATTCAGGTGAAGAGACCAGGTTAACTCTAAGAAATCTGAGAAGAAGGGACACACTGTAGTTCTTTAGTGATGCTGAGCAAATAGCTGAAGAGCAATTACTAAGAGTCTGTGTTTCTATACTAAGCAGGGATTAGATATCAGGCGAGTCGATCACATCTCTAAACTGAACTAGGTTTTTTGAATTGATGCAATCATTTGATTTAAATGGTTGACATTGCTATTTTATTTGATATGGATCAGTGGGAACTCCTTTCACATATGTCTGAATCAGTTTCAATGAAATTGGCTTGTTATTGGCCAATACAATGCAAATTGATTCAGACATCTGAATTAGATCAAGGATCTGAACCAGACCAGACCTGATTCACACAAGGCATAATCACAATATGATGAGATCTTATTACCACTTAGAAGAGTGCCTAGTTGCTGCCAAATTGTGGTTATCCAGATTGTTTTGTAGGGCTGAGCAAAGATCTGGATTTAAGAGCAATATATGATTAGGAGTATGAGTGGATGTGTACATACCTATTAAATGAAATGAATCTTTTCTTGGGATTGCATGTTTGTTGTGAAGGGCATTTGCACCAGCCCAGGAGATGACTTAAAGTGTTCCCCACAAGTATTTGGGGAAGCTGATACAATCACATTTTTGCACTTTGAATCTGTATCTCTGGAGAGCCCTTTTATTCTGTATTTCTCTCTTTAGAAGTGACCTGTTTGTCACATTTAACATGCTCTAAACTACAAAAATGAAAGTAAGAAATAATATCCTACAATTTTCCTAGGAAATTAGTTTAGTTAGTCTTCATCTTATTGTACTTCCTGCTTTTTAAGATTGGATTGTAGCTCCAGATGAATAACTGAAATTGCATGTAATAAAAGCTTCATTCAGTATATAGCAAAACTAAGTCTAAATAGTCTAATTCCTGACTGTAACAGATTTAATAGAGACCCAGAGATTCATAACTGACAATTTAAAAAATAACATTGCTCATCAGCAGTTCTCAATCTAGCTATTCAAATCTGCTAATGCAGTATCAAGAAACTGTTGATTAAATAAAAAGTTAGCCTGTAGTGCTGGTGGTTTTAAAGGAAAATTGTTGACAAGAAATTGAGTACAGTAGTGTGTGCACCTCTTTTCCTTAGGTTCATGGCATAGAATTTTATGAGTTTTTACATTTTCATGTAATGGTTCAGTATTGTAGAACAGAATTAAGTAAGTATTTATTTTAGTCACTAAAGAGTTACATTTTAGACTTACTTTCAGACTTGCAAGATTTTATCACTGTAACCTTACAATAAAGGTAGTGTTAGTACTCATGGTTGGTACTTCTTGCCTGGACTAGATCGAAGGGCTAACATCAATGTTGCAAGTGTGAAAGTACATCTCTCCCCCCTCACCTTTACAGTCCAAGAAACGAGGGATGGTCCCTTCTGAGATGTTTGCCATGCCCCCATTCCTTCTGTGGGCTAAGGCACCACTCCTGTGACTGTTGCCTAGTCTGTGGCTGTTCCTCCTCCTGTCTCTCAAGAACATTCTCACAGACCATTACAGCTGGTGACACAACTCACTTCTCTGCCCTGAGAAACTCTGGCTCTCAACTTCATTCCCACATCCTCCTTCTCTTCATTCTCTACTCCTCTCCTTCTGTCTCTGACTTAGACAGGTAGGGAAGGGAAACATTTCTCTTTTTACTCTATCTTATGACAGTCATAGCCTCTTCCTCCAAGAATGATTTGTATTTCCACTCTCTCTCCCATCAGTGTCTGTGTCTGAAGACTTTTCTTTTAGAACTGGTAAGATTTCCACAATTCTATAATTCCCTCTCTTTCAGGCAGCACATATTCTTCCAGCCTGGGGAGTTGAGAGGCAATGAAGGAGTCTGCTCAGCATTTTTCTCCTCAGTCATCAAACTTTCTGTCTTTCTCCACTCCGTCAAGTTCCCCTCCTTCTTAGTGCCAGAATTACTGGCAACTGCAGAAGCTTTATTACATAACCTTTCAGGCATTCTGGCTTTGTGAGGCTACTGCAAATGGAAATGGTGAAGAAGCTGATATGTGCACACAACCTCCACCATCCTTCAGGAACATTCAGTGTCTGGGCAGCTCTTCCAATGTGCTGAAACTCCAGAATGACTCTACTTCAGACTTCTCTGCTTCCCTGAGATGTGAGGGATGGAAAAACCAAGTTGTATAAGGAGCAGGTTTCTTCCAATCAAGGGGGAATGAATAAACAACAAATATATCTTTAATGCTGCGAAGAAAAGGGGATCCTGGAAGGACCCCTAACATGGGTTCTAATCTTGCTGAGCATATATTAGTTTATCTTTGAAGAGTCTCATGGGCACAGGTAAGGGGTACATGTGGAGCTCCACAGGTTTTTGTAGAGAAGAGGAGGATGGGGAATAGCTTACATAATAAGCTATCATAATGCTTATTCTGTATGCTTAAAATGTAAGAGAATAGAAAGGCAAAATGAGATGAAAGTCTGTAGCTATGTGACTTGGTGTTCAATAAGCTTGTGACAAGTCTTTAGATATCCTAGGTTCTTCTGATCAATTCTAATTTCTACAGGGCAGTTCACCCCTGCAATAAATGATACTAGTTCTGAAAGACTAATGTCACAAAACTGATGAGGGAGGCAAGGTCTGGACTTGTGTCTTTCCACACAAATCTACATATAATACTACATATAATAAATACTGGGAAGGCAAGGTTGGAAATCTTATCTCATGTGAAGCATTGACAGATGTGAGTCTTTGCAGGCTATAAATCTTGCATCCTTAAGAAGTAGACATGTCATTATGATCCTTTTGAATGCAGGTTTGAAAGATTTGATTGGGATAGGCAATGTCACATAGTATTCAAGTTTTTCTCTTACTTTATTTAACTTAAAAGACAGGACAAATCCATTTCAGCCAAGTAATGCAAGTGATTTATGACCTACTAATTGTTTTGCATTTCATGGTAAGCAGTTCTCCCCCCTTGCAACAAAGCGTCTCATTGTAAAAGTACAGGAGAGAAACAGTCTTTTTTCTCTCCCACCTATGCTGTAATTACCTGGCTCTTCGGGGAGAGAGAATGAGACCCCTCGCTTCATGCTTGCCATCATTTATCTTTATTTTTTTATTTTTTACTGATTTCATTGTAATTTCTTTGAGGGTTGTGAGCTGCCCAGAGCTGTTGAGCACTGGATGGCATACAAGTTTATTTTTATTATTAGTTGTAAGCATAACTATCTTAGCAAGTAATGCTAGCTTAACATATGTGTGGACTTAGCATGCATGCAACCATCTATTTTGCTAAATATCAGAACTCCTAGAATTAAGAAAAAAACTTGTTGGCCATTTTTTTCCCTCTGGGTCAAACTGGCAGTTGGCCTTAATATAGAAGGAAACGTTCTGACATGTAAAACTTTTGAATTTATTTCTTCTATTTTCTGGCACCCCATCATGCCTTTTGCATTAGAATGTTAAGTATTGTAGTGTTTTTTCCTCTGTTGTGTCTTCTCCTGGGTCTTACCCATGAATACTTGATAGACTGCTAACCATTCACAAACAAATGAATCTTTAGCAGCATGAGCACTGCCCCATACATTCTAGTATCACTAGCTACCCTTCCGGCTCCCATCTACATGGGTTTAATTTCCAAATTCCCTAATATTCAGGTAGTGGGGAAGGAAAGAAGGAATAAAAGGGAATAGTGACATCTTCCTTTCCTGCCCATACCTGCCCACAGTTCCTTGAGTCCTCCATGTTGGCCAAGCAGATCTAGATTAATGCTGACCTTTTGTCTGGGTGCTTTGACAAATAAGCTCGTTTCAATTTTTATTGGATAATCAATCCTTGAAATGATTAGTGAAGCCTCTCTCACTGCAACCATGTCCTCAGCCCGTAGCTGAAATTCTAT